>NW_020664420.1:1149130-1174834 GCF_002925995.2 Terrapene triunguis | reverse complement strand
CTACCCCATTAATTTAACCACATTAATTCGGTGGTGTGCGGCCACACAAACCCTAATTCAAATTAACAAAATTGATTTTGGCGCTACTCCGCTCGTCGAGGTGGAGTACAGAAATCGATTTTAAGTGCCCTTTAATTCGAATTAACTGGCTCTGTAGTGTGGACGGGTGAAGGGTTAATTCGGATTAACGCTTCTAAATCCGAATTAAAGTCGTAGTGTAGACCAGGCCTTACTGACACAATACAGGATTCAAGTTGTCCTAATTGTTCTGAACAGCGAGGAGACTGTCCTCACTTTGCCACTAGGAAAACCACGAGGGTAAGAATGTAGCTTGGTTATATATGAGGCTTGACCAGTGAACAATATATACATTGGGATTTTAGCATAGAATGCAGCTGCAAACTCAAGGAGTTGTCACAGGCTGCAACAGCTGAGGAAGGCCTGTTATAAAGTGATTTTTATGAAGTCTCTGCAGTAGGCCATAGAACTTTTTAAAAAAAAGAAATACAGCAGATGGGGAAATTATAATAGCAGGTTCTACATCATCAGTGATTTTTTTTTTCTCATCAGCAATGAATCTGGTAGTAAAATCAGCAGAAAGGCAGTGCACAGGTCCAGTGCTGGCAAGAATAAAGTAGGCCCTAGGGAAAGTCTAAATGGATAATAATTGTAGGTTATTATATACTATGCTACAGTACAGTGGAAAGCCGGGCAGCTATTAGCAAGGGTGGAAGGAACAATCACGAGGACGAGGATAAAGTTTAACATCTTCAAGGTACGGCTACTCGATGGCAAAGCTGTGGAGCTGCGGGATGAGAACAGAGACTGAAGACTTGGACAGAGAATGGTATCCTATACGAGAAAAGGGATTCACTGTTGAGGGAGGAAGGCCACTGGAATTCTCTGAACACATGTTTGTGAGAGGCTGAGATACTATGGGGCCATACAAGCACCTAAATAGATAGTGTGATGGCGGATCAGAGTTTTTTGCTGATGTAAATCAGCAGTAGCCCCATGGAACTGATGGGAATGGCACGGATTTGCCCCAGCTGGAGATCTGCCCCATTGCTTCCCCAAAGCTTGCTATGGTAATCACAAACGAGCAGCAAACAGGGGGGTTGTGTGAGGCAGTTGTACCAGGGGAAGGAGGACCTTGCTGCTTCAGGGTAGTACATAGAGTGGTCTATTTGGGGGCTGTGTGCTGAGCCTAGCGGTCTGGTAGGCAAGGCTGAGAGCTTCTTAATGAGGCTTTGATCCCTAATCCCTTTAGGATCCATTAAAGATTAACCAAGGGGCAGGGCTATTCAGGGACAACAGGAGTTTAAAAGGCCAGCTCCAAAACACCCAGAGGAGCTAGCGAATAGGAGTCGCAAACAGGAGTGTTGGTGGGAGAGGAGAGAGAGAGAGACAGAGACACCTAAAACATTCTCTAACATAGGCCAATAGCCTCTCGCCCCCCAAAAAACCTCAAACAACAATACCAAACAAAAAAAGCGGTGGGAGTAAAATCAATGCAGGCAGAAGTCCAGCAACAGATTGGGGGCTCTTCAGATTATTGCATTGAGTGCAGCATTTATGATCCCCTGCCTTGTGGGCAAGTGGCATCTTTGTGCATTCCGTGCAAGGAGCTCCTGGCCCTCAAAGACCGAGTATGGGCTCTGGAGATCAGAGTGGCTGAACTGGAGGAGCTAGGGGAGACAGAGAGGTACATAGAGGAGACATACTGGGACACAGTAGAGTGCTTCCAGCCCCCATCTGACAGCCTGTGTGCTGCTGAGGAGGATGAAAGCCTCAAGGAAGGACAACATCACACTGGAGCAGAGGGAAACGATCCCATAGTTGGGACCCTCCTTCCAAACGGTGTCATGGCATCCTCTCGCACTGAGAATACCTCTCTGGAGGAGGAAATCCCACATATTAGGAAGAGCCAAGTAACAGTAATGAGGGGTTTGAACATTAGAAATATAGATAGCTGGGTTTGTGATGACTGGGAGAACCACATGGTGAATTGCCTCCTGAGTGAGAAGGTTGCAGATCTCTCTCAAGACATCTAGACAGACTCATGTGCAGTGCAGGGGAGGAGCCAGTGGTCATGGTACATGTAGGTACCAATGAGATTGGGAAAGAGGTCCCAGAGGCCAAAATTAGGCTGCTAGGTAAGAGATTGAAGTCCAACCTTCATGGTAGCATTCTCTGAAATGCTTCCAGTTCCATGCAGAGTCCAGTTAGAGAGACTGCAGGGTCTCAAGAAGATGGTGTAAAGAAGAGGGGTTTAGGTTTATTTGGAGTGTGGAAACCTTTTAGGAAAGGAGGAGCCTAAACAGGAAGGATGGACTCTACCTAAACCAAAATGGAACCAGACTGTTGGCATGCAAATTTAAAATGGTTTCAGAGGAGTTTTTAACCTAAGGGCTCAGATAAAGGTGACAGGTGCAGAGGAGCACACATTTGAGACAGAGATATCCCCTAGGAGAGGGTCTATTAATGGGGCTTTTGTATAGTAAAGAGGCAAAGATAGAAGTTAATAAAGTACAGGTACGAATTGAAGAGAAACAGTCAAACGAAAGAGTCTCATTCAATTACATCACATGAGGACAGACAACTAAAACGTGACAAATTTTGTAAGCACTTGTATACAAATGCTAGAACTCTAAGTCACTAAGATGGGTGAACTTGAATGCCTGATATTAAATGAGGATATTGATATAATAGGCATAACAGAAACTTGGTGTAATGATGACAATCCAAAGGGACATTGTAATACCAGGGTACAAAATATATAGCAATGACAAAATAGGTCATGCTGATGGGAGAGTGGCATTACATGTGAAAGAAAGCATAGAGTCAAATTTAGAAAAAAATCTTAAATGATTCAAATTATAACATAGATCTCTCTGCATAAATATTCCATGCTTGGATAATATGTGTATAGCACTCGGAATACACTACTGACCACCTGACCAGGACGGTGATGGGGACTGTGAAATGCTCAAGGAGATTAGAGAGTCTAGAAAATCAGAAAACTCAGTAATAATGGGGAATTTCAACTATCCCAATATTGACCAGGCATTGTCACCTCAGGACAGGATGCAGAGGTAAAGTTTCTAGGCACCATTAATGACTGCTTCTGGGACCAGCTTGCCCTGGAACCCACAAGGTGAGAGGCACTTCTTGCTTTAGTCCTAAATGAAGCATAGGATCTGGTTATAGCTAAACCACTCAGTAGTAGCGACCGTAATATAATTAAATTTAACATCATTGTGGGAGGGGGGAAAACAGCAAAGAAGTCCACCACAGTAGTATTTTAACTTCAGAAAGGGGAACTACACATAAAAGAGAAAGCTAATTAAACAGAATTTAAAAGGAACAGTCACAATAGTGAAATGCCTGCAAACTGCATGGAAACTTAAAACAAAACAAAACCCAAATTTAAAAAAAATAGAAAGAGGACCAAAAAAAAAATACACCCATGGCTAATCAGAGTAAAAGAAGCGGTTAGAGGCAACAAGGCAGCCTTTAAAAATTGTTAAATCAAAGCCTACTGAGGAAAATAGAAAGTAGCATAAACCCTGGCAAGTCAAATGTAAGAGTATAATTAAATCAAATCAAAGAATTTGAAGAGCAATTAGAAAAAGATCAAAAACTAACATAAAAAAAAAGTACATCAGAAGCAGGAAACTTGCCACATGACCACTGGGCCACAGGATGAATGAGGTGCTAAAGGAGCACTCAAGGAGGACAAGGGTATGAAAGCTCAATTAATTCTTTGCATTGATCTTCATTGCAGAGGATGTGAGGGAGAGACCCACCTGTGAGCCATTTCTTTTGGGTGACAAATCTGAGGAACTGTCCCAGAGAGAGGTGTCAACAGAGGCGGTTTTTAAACAAATTGATAAATTAAGCAGTAATAGGTCACCAGGACCAGATACTGTTCATTCAAGAGTTATGAAGAAACTCAAATATGGAATTGCAGAACTATTAATTGTGGTATGTAACCTATCAGTTAAATAAGCTTCTGTACCAGATGATTGGAGAATAGCTAATGTGACTCCAATTTAAAAAAAAATGATCCAGATGTGATCCTGGCAATTAAAGACCAGTAGCCTAACTTTTGTACCAGGCAAATTGTTTGAAACTATAGTAAAGAACAGGATTATCAGAGACATAGATGAACATGATTTGTTGGAGAAGAGTCAACACTGCTTTTGTAAAGGGAAATCATGCCTCACCAGTCTACTAAAATTCTGTGAGGGGGAGGTCAACAAATATGTGGACAAGATGATCATGTGTGTATAGTGTACACGGATTTTCAGAAAGCATTTGACAAGCTCCCTCACGAAAGGCTCTGAAGCAAAGTAAGCCGTCAGGGGCTAAGAGGGAAGGACCTCTTATGGGTCAGTAACTGTTAAAAGACAAAAAGTAAAGGATAGGAATAAATGGTCAGTTTGCTGAATGGAGGGAGGTAAATAGCATTGTCCCCTAGGGATCTGTATGGGGACCATGTTATTCAACGTATTCATAAGTGAGCTGGAAAAAGGAGTAAGCTGTGAGGTGGCAAAGTTTGCAGATAGTCAAGTCCAAAGCTGCAGAGTTGCAAAGAGATCTCACAAAACTAGGTGACTGGGAACAAAATGGCAGATGAAATTCAATGTTGATAAATGCAAAGTAACGCACATTGACAAACATAATCCCAACAATACATACAAAATGAGGGGGTCTTAATAAACTGTTACCACTCAAGAAAAAGATCTGGGAGTCGTCGTGGATAGTTCTCTGAAAACATCAGCTCAATGTGCAGTGGCAGTCAAAAACGCTAACAAATGTTAGGAACCGTTAGGAAAGGGATAGATAATAAGACAGAAAATATCACAATGCCACTATATAAAGCCATGATACACCCACACCTCGAATGCTGCATGCAGTTCTGATCACCCCATCTCAAATAAGATATATTAGAATTGGAAAAGGTACAGAGAAGGGCAACAAAAATGATTAGGGGTATGGAACAACTTCTGTATGAGGAGAGATTAAAAAGACTAGGAAAAGAGACAGCTAAGCGGGGAGAGGTCTATAAAATCATGAATGGAGTGCAGATAGTGAATAAGGAAATGTTATTTACCCCTTCGCATAACACAAGAACCAAGGGTCACCCAATGAGATTAATAAGCAGCAGGTTTAAAACAAACAAAAGTAAGTATTTCTTCACACAATGCACAATCAACTATGGAACTCGTTGCCAGGGGATGTTGTGAAGATGAAAACTATAACTGAATTCAAAAAATAATTAGATAATTTCAGGGGGGGATAGGTCCATCAGTGGCTATTCGACAAGATGGTCAGAGATACAACCCCATACTCTGGGTGACCCTAAGCATCTGACTGCCAGATGCTGAGACTGGATGACAGGGGATGGATCACTTGATGCCTGCCCTGTTCTGCTCATTTCCTTTGAACCATCTGGCACTGGCCACTGGCAGAAGACATCAACAAAGAGTCCTGTGGCACCTTATAGACTAACAGATATATGTTAGTCTATAAGGTGCCACAGGACTCTTTGTTGCTTTTTAAAGATCCAGACTAACACTACCCCTCAGATACTTGTCAGAATACAGGATACTGGGCTAGACGGGCCATTGGTTTGACCAAGTACAGTCATTAAGCCAGAGTGGTCTCTTGCCATACTTCCTATCTTTCCAATGCAGTGACATCTAATTAATATCTGTAGAGTGGTTTGAGATTCTTGGATAAATGTCCATATAAGTACCAAATCTTAGGAGGTTGAATTGTCTTTTGCCTGCTGTCAAATACAAGTAAGAAGTGGCACATGAGTGGGGGTTCGAAAGATAAGCTGGTAAAGAGACAAGATAACCAGATTAGGGCAAATAGGATATAGCTGATAATGAGAGTAATTGAGAGGCCTGAAAAGCAGACAGAGATAACAGGATTTATTGGGGAAGGTAAATGTTGGTTGACAAGGTTTGGGGATACTCAGTGGGAGAGAAAAAAAAAACCAGTCGACAAAATAATAATCCAAGGACCTGGGAGAAGAGAGAGGAATGATTGTAAGTGAATATAACACAATAGAAAAGACAAATTACCTAGACGTGGACTGGGACCAGGAGCAATGGATGAAATGAGATAAGGTAAAATGACAGGAGCTGAGGGTTGGGAATGAAACCGTCTATATTTTCTTATCCAGGGACCTGAAGAATAAAGTCTAGATCTGTGGTTAATTCAACTCCTTTTCCTGTAAAATCTATTTCTTCGTTGTTTCTGCTTTTACTCCTGCTAATAAATGCCAGAAAAGCAACACATGCGGGCTTTACGTCTGAAGAACGCGTCCAATCTTTCAGCTATTCGGCCCGGCACCAGGGAATCCTACTTGGATCAAGCACATCCAATGGCTCTGAAAAGAGAATTACAGGTACCTCACCAAGGCCAGCTTAAATGCACCATGTAACTTAGGGGCTGAGAGAGGATGGCAGATGCAGTGTAAATGGGTGTGTGTATGTAGCCCACGGAAGGGAAAACCTCATTTATCTTTATGGTGGTTGTTCAGGGTCCCCTCCTCCCCCAGTGTGATAGTGGATCAGGAAAGACTGGTTGATATGGGACTCAATCCTGCGGCTTAGAAATCAATGGGAGCTTTGCTATTGACTTCAACAGGTGCAGGATCAAGCCTGTGGTGAGATAGTAAATGGCCGGTATTTGGGGGCTCAAAGAGATTGGAGAGGAAGGATGGTTCAATGGTTAGAGCACTGACTTGGGAGATGCGAAATCAGTTCCCCGCTCCACCACAGCCTACCTGTGTGACCATGAGCAAGTCACTTAGCCTCTCTAGGTCTCAGTTCCCCATCTGTAGAATGGGGTCACAGCACTTTCCACCCTGACAAGGGTGTTGTGAGGATAAATATATTAAAGAACTGTGGGAGGGTTTGATACTACTGTGGTGGGAGCCAAGTAAGTATAGATAGACAGTGGAGGAAAAGATTTTCTGCTCCCTTGTGTGTGAGTGAGAGAGAGAAGAGAGAGAGAGATGGACAGTGGATCGGGAGGGGGAGTGTTAGAGTGGATACTGGGACCATGTTCATGCTTCCAGCACAAATATTCACCTGTAATCTGAGACCTTACAGTGCACTGTGTTCCGTGAATAATGAGTAGGGTATTTTGAATGGTAGAATTAACGCTATTCTCAGGGGTGGGCAACTTTCAGAGGCAGGAGAGACGTGCTTCCATCTTGGCTGGAGAGGGACTGTGACTATAAGGGGGATGGTGGGGGGATGCAGGCCTAACTACACAGAAGCCAGCGCAGAATGCGTTGAGAGGTGAAATACTGGGCAAATGCAAATGATCTTTGCCCCTGGTTAGCCAAGGAATCGATTCCTCCTCTCTCCATAGCAGAGCAGGGGAGGCTGGGATAGTTGAGACACACAGTCAAGTTGTGTTGGCCACAAATTTAAATTGGGAGGCAGGGAGACTAAAAATGAGTAGAAATGTTTTCCTGATATAAAAAAAAAAGAAAGAAATTTCCATTTAAAGGATAGTTTGTGGTCTGATTCTCCTCTCAGCTTTACACCACTGTGTGTCTACATTAATTGCTGCAGAGTCATTCCTGATTTACACAAAGCAAGAAGAGAAGCTGGCCAATAATGATGCCTCAGAAGTGTTACAAACCTGGGCCCCAAAGTATCCACCACCAGGAAGTGAAATGTCTAAAAACAAGGCTGAAACTGACCAGGCCAGTTTAGAATAGAATCATAGAATATCAGGGTTGGAAGAGACCTCAGGAGGTCATCTAGTCCAACCCCCTGCTCAAAGCAGGACCTGTTGCCAATTAAATCATCCCAGCCAGGGCTTTGTCAAGTTTCATCATTTGTGCTCAATGAAATGCAAAGTAACCTATTGGCACAGCTCTAAGTCATCAGACTGAATCCAACACAGTGGCTGCAGTTGTTTAGTGGCCTTCAGGACACAGTCTGGTGGTCTCTGTCCAGATCCTAAGGCACAAGTGTCTGCACTAGTAAAAGCTCTCCCCGGACTGGTACTAAATAGCATTCTTCACTGCCAGTCTCTCCACTAAAGGTGGTCCCTGCTTGTCAACATAAATTGATGGAGACAGTTTTAGGAGGCTTGAACTACTATTGTCATGCTGTGGGTGGCGCTAACTTGTAGATCTCAAAGCGCTAAGGAAGGTACGTATTGTGATCCCCATTTTACAGAGCTTGAAACTGAGGCACAAAAAAGTGACTTGCTCAAGGTCATAGCCAAGAAGAGAACCCAGATCCATTAACATCGTGTGCCCAATCCGCTGGACCACACTGCCTTTCACAAAGGAAGGACTTCAGCCCGCAGGGCTGTTCACGTGGTATATTTCACCAGCACTACAGTCACAGGAAAAAGGGTGACAGCATAAATGGTGGGAACATAAATAAGATTTTGAAGGTTTTGCTCAGTTTTAATAATCTAACGTGTTTATTAATAGGAGTGCGTGTGTGAGAGAGAGAGAGTTGAATACTGACAATGTCTCTTTAATTATCTAGGGAGAAGGTGTTCATTACACATACAGTGGAGGGGAACCATTCAGCAGGATGGCAATAGAAAATTTCAAGAGAAGAAAGACATGAATGGATTTTTTTATTCTTTCTTTCGTCTTCTATTATGAACCATTTCTGAAGAATCCTTTTATAGATAGATAATCACGTATGTACTTACTGGGTAACCCAGAAGGGAAGCAGGAACTGTATACACAGAAGAGAGGAACAAAATGAATGCAGCGCTGACCTAGCTCAGGGTGCAGCACCTGGGCATAGAGAAGAATTTGGTTTTATAAATTGAACTCCTTTTCATACCCAATGGGTCCCCAAATGCTTTACATACAGTACAATGAGCGTGGTGCTGGTAGTGCAGAGGCTGTGTAAGCAAACACAGCAGTCATTGTCTGCTCAGAAATAGCTTGCATGTAGCATTATGTATTAGAATCTGCTTTAGTGAGAAAGAGAGAGAATGCTGGCCTTGAGATCGACATGAACCCTGCCTCCTGTCTGAAGGTGCCAGGGGATCCTCAACTCCCATCTGGGCTGTCACTGGAGAGGAGCACAAAGGGAATGACTCAGTGTAACAGAATCTTGTCTTTCACCCTCATTAGCAAGACACCACTGTAATCTGGCCTTGGCCTACATTCTTCCCTCCTGCTGCCTAAATAAGTCCCAGGCCTCCCTTCTGTCTGGACCAGGGACGGGCGACCTTTGGCACACGGCCCACCAGGGTAAGTACCTGCGGGTAAGTACCTCCAGGCCAATGGGGGCTGCGGGAAGCGGCGTGTCCCTAGCCTCTGTCTGTCAGAGGGTGGAGATGGATGGCAGGAGAGAGATCACTTGATCATTGCCTGTTAGGTTCACTCCCTCTGGGGCACCTGGCATTGGCCATCGGAAGACAGGATACTGGGCTAGATGGACCTTTGGTCTGACCCGGTACGGCCTTTCTTATGTTCTTATGTTCTGAGGGATGTGCTGGCCGCCACTTCCCGCAGCCCCCATTGGCCTGGAGCAGCAAACCGCAGCCAGTGGGAGCCACGATCGGCTGAACCTGTGGACACAGCAGGTAAACAAACTGGCCCGGCCAGCCAGGGTGCTTACCCTGGTGGGCCGCGGGCCAAAGGTTGCCGATCCCTGGGGTCTGGACTGTTCCCATGCTCTACTTCCCTTATTCTTGGCTTTGGGACAATCTTATGTCCATTGGAGTCAATGGCTTTGTCTACATTGAAAGTTTTTACAAGCAAAAGTTCTGCCGGCAGAATGCCACTGAAATAATTATTCCAGCAGAGCATGCTCACACTCAGCTGCTTGGGCTGGGGCAGTGCGTCTGCACCTCACCAAGCTGCACCAGAAGAATCGTAGCGCACTGTGTGTATTATTTATTATCTGTATGATCGTAGTGCTCGGGCCCCAGTCCTGGCTCAAGACCCCATCATAGAATCATAGAATATTAGGGTTGGAAGAGACCTTAGGAGGTCATCTAGTCCAATCCCCTGCTCAAAGCAGGACCAACACCAACCATCATGCTAGGATAGCCGCTGCCTGCCCCCAAGAGCTTACAAGCTAAGTAGGCATCCCAGTGTCCTCTGCACCACGTTCAGGGGCACTGCCTTCTGGGAAATTGTTGCTGTGTGTTGTGGGATGTCTGCACGCCTCTGATGGAATTGTAAGGGGCTGGGGTCTAATGCCCACAATTGCTGATGTTCTAGCCTGAAATCATCCATTCTTATGCACCATTCATGAATTTACTGCTGGAGTCTTTCTACTGACTGACATAGATGTTGGATCAGCAGCTGCTTCTGCTTGTCTGTATGGCACCCTTCCTTCTCTTCCTCCAGCGTCCATCTTCAACCACCACTTCTTCCATGGATCCTTCCTCGCTTGATCTCACCAATAATCTCTTCCTTAACCTGTCCTTGTTTGTTATGTCTGTTTTAGACTGTCATCCTTGTAGACAAAGAACTGGTCTTACCCCATGTCTGTAGCACAGCATGTTACACAGACGGGTATAAAGGATTATTAATAATAAATAACTGGATATAATATTTTATCCATTTCTCATTCTAAGCCCTTGTGCAGCATTGCTGTGTACTGTTAAACAGCTGCTCTGTGCCTCTTCAGAGGTGACTGCATTTCCATGGTGGGTGAAGTGACTTTTGTATGGATAAATCAGAAAATATCAGAATGTAAAGATGCTTGAGGCTGTGAAAGCTACAGCATAAAGTGACCAAAAACTGTGGGTGTTGGTAGAGTTTTTAATGACACTTGGTATTTCCATGTTTAACTGGCAAGCATCATCTTGCTGGAGTGTGACTGCACTGGCTCAACAGTGCTGGGGGAGCCGTGTAAGAAATCGTAACCCCATTTCCTTCCTTCATTGATATGGTCATAAAAACAAGAAGATTTGATGAAACATTAAGAGCCTGATGTTCTCATTCAAGTCAACAGCAAGTCTCCCTTGAGTTCAATGGGAACAGAGTCACACCCTCCGTTAAACAAATGCACAGCCAGTGTTCAACCTAACTGGAACTTGCGTTGCCATCTGGGATGTAATAGATTCCCTTACAATTTGTATCACAAGTGATGCCAGAAGACAAAGGAATGGAATTGAGGCTGTGTTCTCCACTCTTCCCATGGTTTTACAATGATGCACATCCATTGGGATTACTCCTCCATTTACCCTGGTATTAGAATTAGGACCATCATATTTAAAAAATTAATTTGGAATAGAAGGAATGACTCACACACATTGATGAGTGCTCACTCACACAAGCATGGCTTCATGAGGAAGCGTTCATCAGAGGGAGTAAAGGTTTTACCGTTGTACCCCAGGGTACAAATCCTGAAAAGCTGGGATGCTCAAAAAAGTGCCTGTGAAGTCTGGACATTTTGAGTACGTGACAACCATTGGAGAAGGATGACCTTGCACATAAAGCACTGGTGTAGGACTCAGGAGATCTGAGTTAAATTCCCAGCTTTGCCACAGACTCTCTGTGTAGCCCTGGGCATGTCACTTCATCTCTTTCTGCAGGTGCTGTTCTGGAAGTAAGTGTAATGTTGCAGTTGGTCTAAGTCTGTGGTGTCACTTGAAGACAGCTTTCAAGACCATTACTTCCAAAATAGTCATGTTATTATCTTCATAGATTCATAGATTCTAGGACTGGAAGGGACCTCGAGAGGTCATCGAGTCCAGTCCCCTGCCCGCATGGCAGGACCAAATACTGTCTAGACCATCCCTGATAGACATTTATCTAACCTACTCTTAAATATCTCCAGAGATGGAGATTCCACAACCTCCCTAGGCAATTTATTCCAGTGTTTAACCACCCTGACAGTTAGGAACTTTTTCCTAATGTCCAACTTAGACCTCCCTTGCTGCAGTTTAAGCCCATTGCTTCTTGTTCTATCCTTACAGGCTAAGGTGAACAAGTTTTCTCCTTCCTTCTTATGACACCCTTTTAGATATCTGAAAACTGCTATCATGTCCCCTCTCAGTCTTCTCTTTTCCAAACTAAACAAACCCAATTCTTTCAGCCTTCCTTCATAGGTCATGTTCTCAAGACCTTTAATCATTCTTGTTGCTCTTCTCTGGACCCTTTCCAATTTCTCCACATCTTTCTTGAAATGCGGTGCCCAGAACTGGACACAATACTCCAGCTGAGGCCTAACCAGAGCAGAGTAGAGTGGAAGAATGACTTCTCGTGTCTTGCTCACAACACACCTGTTAATACATCCCAGAATCATGTTTGCTTTTTTTGCAACAGCATCACACTGTTGACTCATATTTAGCTTTCTCCCATGCCTTCCATCATAGGATCTCAGAATATTTTACACATAACACTATATTAAGGGTCTTAATTGGAGCTGTTTGGGAATTTTCAAAAGAAAAGGGTTTGGATTTTTTTTGGGGGGGTGGGGGTTATCTGTCTTGACAGGAAAATGCTGACTCATCAGAACCAGAATTTTTCACAAGGAAGGCCTGGTTCTGATTGCATTTTTGTTGGGAAGGGTTTGCAGGTCCAGGTTAGAATATCTGTCTAAAAGCAGAGCAAAGCAGACCACAACATAACCAGGTGATTAGAACTCTCACATGAGAAGTGGGAAGACCCAGGTTCAAGTCTTTGGGGGTGGGCATCTTGTTACCTGGGGTTTTTCAGAACCCAAAGCAGTGGAAACTTAAGTGTTTCTCTCCAGGCGGTGTCAGGAATAAATCAATGGGAACACAGCGCTTCCATCTGATAAACGATCGATACAAGCAAGCATGCTCTTATCTAAAGCTACTATTTATGAGATATTAAGCACATACACACATATGCAATAGATTTAGGACATCCCAGATATAGTTACCCACACTCTGCGATGGTTTCAAGTGATCACCAGCCGGGCTTCTAGGGGCCCTCTTTCCATCCAGCTGACGGGGAGTTTAAATGTAAGCTCCTTGCCCGAAGAACTGCTTCCTCAGAATGCGCCAAGGTATTTACTTTATCTACTCTTTTATAGCTAACTCTAACAAAGCATGTAACCTATAGTGACTCTACTGAGTCACCGATTCTCCTAATTTCAACAAACTACTCATTACCTCAGAACATTTCTAGTGTTTCTAGCCATAACAACACTATGTCAGGTGGCACCTAAAACAAAGGTCGCTATTCACTCACTCCCCTCCATAACTTTCTGTCCCATCCTCCCACTCTGATTAACAAACTGCAAGTATGCAGCTGTCTGACCTTGTCTCACAAAGGCCTAAGATTATTCCTAGCGATGTGATGTTTGGTTTTCAGCTGGCAGTGGCTGACTGCATACAAAATGGCTGACTGCAGTACTGTCAAGTTCTGTGGTACATGCAGAGATGTCACGTTGCAGGGTAACAGTCTCTCCAATTGTATCTGTTCCGCGCTGTATTAAATATTTAAATATTCATTGGGCCAGAGAGAGAGAGAGAGAGATTGTACAGTCCTGTGGTTAGGGTTATTCGGTGGTCTTTCTCGCTCTCTCTGGTTCCTCCCACTTGCCCCCAAAAAATCAAAAGGTGTCAGTTTGTGCCTGCTGCAGAACTGGAAAAAAATTTAATCTCAAACATTTTTGTGAGATGGGAAGACTGTTTCCTGCCCAGTTCTATTACCAATACCACTGCACTGAGTACTACTCAGTCCAGTTCACAGAGAGGGAAACTGAGGCACTGAATGCATAAATGACCTGCCCATGGCTACCTGGTGAATCAGTGGCAGATCTGGGAATGGGAATCCAATTCTCCTGATTCACAGCCCTGTGTTTTTGCCACATGATCATCCTTCCCCTTTTGACAAAATAACAATTCCAGGTTCAGGACTTTTTTGGGGTTACTCAGACCAAAGCAAACCTAGGTATAATACCCAACCCAACCCAACTCACCTAGGTCCTGATCAGCAACCAATCGAAGTCAATAGAAGGACCCTCGATTGACTCCAATGGGGTTTAGAGAGGGCCCAAATACAACTGGCTGTTCTGTTCTGAAATAAGTTTAGGGCCTAACTAAGTTTAGGTATTTCTGGGCCTAACTCTGAGCTGGGTTACCCAGGGGTAAACCCATTGATCATAACAGAGCTACTCCCGGGTTTAAGTAAGACAAAAATCTGTTCCTTCCAATCTAGGTTTAGAAATATGGAGAGTCAAAAGCAGCATGTGGCAAAAATATGTCCCAGACTATTAAGGCCATTCCCAGGCTATTGGGAAATAAGCAGCGACTGTTAAATTGATGAATTGGTTCATGCAGTGGCGCACTGCCCTCCCCAACCTCCCTTCCCTTATTGACTTCTGATTTTCAAAACTACAAAGTGCTATATTGCAAGAATAGCAAAATCAATGAGACACGATAACGGGGGATAATGTGGTGTATAATCTATCATTGACCGAGTCAAGCACTTTGAAAAGGGGTCGAGGGGAGCTGCACCAACTGGTTAAAATCTTCTTCTTTTTTTAAAATAAAATAAAAATGTCTCGGAGAGACTTTAATAAAAAAAACTCCTTGGAAAACTTTCAACACCTGTAAACATTTGAGGGGAACTTTATGAGTCAAAACAAAGGTTTGTGCGGTGAGATAAGTTCACTGAAGAGGACTGTGTGTTTTGAGGATTGGGCTGTGGGTATTTTCCCCCTTGGTCCTAATAGAATTATAACCGGGGAAGTGACTGGCTGTGGGGTTTATTAAACAGTCATTGTTTGGAATACAAGGGCAAATCCTCAGCTAGTGTGAGTGAGGACAGTTTACAGCCGCAGAGGATCTGCCTTCTTAGCTGCTGTAGTGTTAGCAGCAGCTGTTGTCTGCAACAACATTAGCTGTAAAAAGCTGTTCTCTTCAGCGTCGTGTATTCTGTAATCACAGCTGGCCTCTCTGTCCCACTCAGGAGGCACAAATGGGTGGGGAACTGACCACAGCTGGACAGAAGAAGATTCTCCTCTCAGAGGGGAAATGCAAGTGTGCCAGCACTGAGCCCTGGGTCTGCTCATCCTACATCTCGGCTTATTGAGGTGAGACTGGACAGAGAGAAGCATGGCATAGGCTATGCTCTACGCACGCAGAGTCCATTAAGGACCTTGTGTTCATGAGTTGGAGGCTCCCGGAAGCCTAGGCTGGCCTGAGATAGGTAACTCTGTTTCATCCAGGCTTTTCATATTGTGAAATTTGATTTTAGTTTGCGGGGGGAAAAATACAAATTCTCTGCCAAAGGAAATGGAGCTGCAGCTCTGGGGCATAGTGGGCTGCTCCTGAACTCTGGCCCCTGGAAGCCCTGGGGTCTCTGACTCCGAGGCAGTTTGTCTGGATGGCTGCCCCACAGCTGCACAGGTGACCTGCAGGAAAGGAGGAACTGGAAGGTTTCAGAATAGGCCTGACAGATTGGATTCCTGGGTTGTGTTGGACCTTTATTGAAATCCAGCCGACTCCACAAAACAGTCTGATTTTGACAAACTGGAAAATTTGTTAAAGGGATAAAAAAAGGGTATTGACAGAATTTTTTTGACCAACCCCAGTCAGACCTGAGAATCAATATGGAACTGATCCTCTGACAGTCATCCCGGCTGCACTGATCTCAGGCACGGGAGAGAAACCATCCCTTTGACTCCAAAATCAGACCCCTCTCTTGCTCCTGCAAACCCAGGCCTGATTCTGCAGCATTCATGCTGAACCATACTGACGTGCCAATTGTCCCATACAACTCAGGCCTATGCCGAGGCAGAATCACAGCATGTGCTTGTGGATGGAGCATCAGACTGGGATCCAGGAGCTCATTAGTTATGAGTCTGACCCTGCAACTGACTCCATCTATGGACTTGGGGAAGATATCTGATTTCTCCATAGGCTTGACCCTTTTTGCCATTGAAATCAATAGGAGTTTTTCCAGTGATTTCAATGGGAGGAAGTTTAAGGCCCCGTGGCTCATTTCCCTCAGACAAAGGGGCTGAATTAAAGTTGTACGGGTTACCTTAATATTCGCTTTTCCTAACTTTTGAGAGCTTGATTTTACAACCTTAATAATATTCTTTTAACATAGGAGTGTGTGATTTTTTCCTAAGTTTTTAAAAAAGCAAACTTAAAAAAAACCCCAACCACATTCAATCATATGGCATTGCATTGTCACCCACATGGGTCCTGGAGCCCTTAGGACCACCTCACTGACCTCTGCCCCTTGATCCAATGAAATAACGACTACCCCTAGTAGGTTGTCATCCTCTATGCAGTGGAGCACTAGAGGGGGATGTGACACTTTGCCAGTGGGTTTCATAGATATTTGCTGACAGCAGAGGAATGGTAAGACTTGGGATTCTTCAGTTTCATACTGAACTCTGAAGAGGAATGTGCTCTCAGGGGCCCAGCCTCTCCTCAAGTAGTGACCCCTTCTGCTCTGTCCCTCCCAAACTGTCCTAGTCCTGCAACTTCCTGACGCCTGGCTCCCTGGCCCAGTGTCCTCATCTAGACACCCTATGTTCTAATCAAGCTGCTCTCCCCTGGGCCCAGCATGCAGTTCACTGAGAATGCAGGAGAGATACTTTCCTTGCTCTCAGTCCCTGGGCCAGGCCCTAGGCACACCTCATGGCATCCCAGATCTGTCATTGCAGGGAAAATCCTGTTCAGCCCCAGGTGGAGCACGACCAGGGACAAAATGTAATTTAGTTGCTAAAATCTAAGTCTCTACTGATCATGTGTGAACCACAAAGTTTCAATGGCTTATAAATAGGCCCAATTTGAGCAAATTTTCACAGAGGAGTCGGTAGGCACATTCCCGCCACAAAGGTCACCTCCCTTTCTCAGAAAGAGCTGAACCATTTTTGCTGAAAGTTTCCCCCTGACTGCAGCCTGAGCTAGACACCTGGCATACAAAATGTTAGCATTTGGCAAAGCTCTAAGCAACTGGAAAAGGGCCTTGAAATGGGAAGTGTTGGCCAACCTTAATAATAGGTGGTGCTCCCACTGTGAGCTAAGGGGCTCCGTGCCTGTGGACACTCCAGGTAAACAAAATGTCCTGACCCACCAGCAGCTTACCCTGATGGGCTGGGAACCAAAGTTTACCAACCCCTGAAATATAGGGTCGGCTTATGAAAGGGTCATACAGTTTTTGCTATTTTTACCTATCCATCCTTGGGGGTCGGCTTATAAACGAACGGGCTAATGAACAAGTATATACGGATGATTGTTCCAGATGTAGAATTTGGGTTGGATATTGAGTGCCCCACTGGGGACATTTACATTCATGGTTTGGCTTCGATTTGTTATAAGGAGGGGAGCCATTTCCAAATTTATTCTCTG
The DNA here is from genome assembly GCF_002925995.2 of Terrapene triunguis. Lineage (NCBI taxonomy): Eukaryota > Metazoa > Chordata > Testudines > Emydidae > Terrapene > Terrapene triunguis. The sequence goes on along the minus strand of NW_020664420.1, from coordinate 1,157,518 downwards.
GCTTGTGATATATAGGAGATCAGACTAAATCATCTGATGGTTCCTTCTGACCTTAAAATTATGACTCTGGGTCGGGGTTTGGATTTTAAAAATCTGTAGAGATGGTAAGTGTTCAGGTCTGAGCATTTGGTTTGGTCAAATAATAATAATGATGAATCATCAAGAGTAATCATGAACAGTTGGTTGTCAAACTGGGGGGATTTATTTAGTGATGTCCCACAGAGGTCTGGCCTATAGTCAGAATAACGAGCGAGGCAGTAGTATTGCAGCAAAGGAGCTGGGGGTTACAGTGGATCATAAATTGAATATGAGTCAACAATGTGATGCAGTTCCAGAAAAGACTAAGATCATTCTAGGATGTAATAGCAGTGTCACATTTAAGACAAGTTGGACAAACACCTGTCATGGATGTGTGACGTCTCCCTGGTGTTATCTGGACTGTTAATCTGCTAGGCCACTCCAATCCTCAGCTCTGGGAGCCAGCCTTACCTACTCCACTGTGAGATCCCCCACTCATGAGCCTTCCGAAGACACCCGACATGACAAACTTTGCATTGGATACCACACAATCATATTAAAAGGATGAACATGGGGGTGCAGGGTGTTCCCCCGAGGTACAGAACATCACAGGATGTTCTAGGTATATTTGGATCTACTTCAACTGCGAGGGAGCGGGATAGACTAGATGATTTCCTGAGGTCCCTTCCAGCTGTACATTTCTATGATTCAGTAAACATGAATAAAGACTAAAGAACTGAGATCTTCTTATGTATTTTTCTTCACTCAATATTACCTGTTGCCAGCATACTGTTTCAGTTTCCATACTAATGAACACAGAGAACTAGCTATCTATATGTCCCCTATATCAATACGGCCCTTTTCCCACAAGAGTGCTTTCCAAATATTTAAACATACAGGAACAAGTGCTGTAAAAAGATCAGCCTGAATCAAACTCAAAAGTGCAGTTTCCCAAAGATCTGGGGATGCCAGAGCTGAGAACAGCCCAAAATTTTAAAACACTGTAATGAGACTAAGGGCATGTCTATACTTACCTCCGGAGCTATCGATTCAGCGGAGGTCGATTTATCGCATCTAGTGAAGACACGATAAATCGACCGCCGAGCGCTCTCCCGTTGACTCCGGTACTCCACCCAAGCGAGAAGCGCAGGCGGAGTCAACGGGGGAGTGTCAGCAGTCAACCTACTGCAGTGAAGACACCGCAGTAAGTAGATCTAAGTAGGTCGACTTCAGCTACATTATTCATGTAGCTGAAGTTGCGTAACTTAGACTTGGTCTACACTGGGGGGGGGGATCGATCTAAGATACGCAACTTCAGGTACGCGAATAGCGTAGCTGAAGTCGAAGTATCTTAGATCGAATTACCTGGGGTCCACACAGTGCGGGATCGACGGCTGCGGCTCCCCCGTCGACTGCGCTACCGCCGCTCACTCTGGTGGAGTTCCGAAGTCAACAGGGAGCACATTCGGGGATCGATATATCGCGTCTTAACGAGACGCGATATATCGATCCCGGATAAATTGATTGCTACCCGCCAATACGGCGGGTAGTGAAGACGTACCCTTAGATCGATTCCCTGCCCCCCCCCAGTGTAGACCAGGCCTAAGACTCTACTCTCTCCCAACATGCACACACACAGTTATCACAGCTAGACAGTCTCCTGCCCCCGTTTCATAGGAGTGTGATATTTCCCCGACCATATGCTTGGGTGAGAATCTTCAATGGTCTATCACATTGCTCCTGTGGTCTTGACCATTTTATAAATCCTTGCAGTACACCTTTTCTTTGCTTACCAGGCTCCATCTGCCTTCAAAAGACTCACCCAAAGATCATTCACATTTCTTATGTTGGAGAGGAATGGACAGGATCCCTGGGGAGTGAGAAGTAAAGATATAAGGCTTGATCCAAAGTCCATTAAAGTCAAAGGGAAGACCCTTATGAGTTTCAAAGGGCTTTGGATCAGACCCATAAATATTAGGAGGGATGTAGGGGTCAGAACTCATTTGTAATACTGGATAAACTAATGCAGTGGTCAGACAACGTGGTGCTGAGTCTGATGATAGATAGATGATCAGGGAAACAAATTTAAAAAAGCAAATGGTTTAACTTTTCTTTAACGATGCAACTAGATTTTAAAATGAAACTCAGTTTGTAGGAAACATTTTTGAGGCTTGGCTGTAGCTTCTCTTTTCATCTCTGTCTACAGTATTTATGTACACACAAACATGCACTTTCAACACTTAGTAATCTGCCATACAACTGCATTAGAATGAGGATACATGAAGTTAACGGTGTTAATATCCATCTTTACTTGATATCACAACCCACAAGCAGAAGAGTAAAACACAAACATGAATGAGTCTTGCAAGGTAAGCATTGACTCATGCAAATATACCCGCTATTGAGGTTGTGCTCATTACATGGATAAAGTAATGTCAGAGGCAGGTGGCCTAGTAGCTGAAGCAATGCATGGGATATTGGGAAGTCCTGAGTATTCAGAGTGGCGCTTCTGCTTTACTTGAGGCTTTGAGCCAACATTTTCAAAAGTGTCCACTGATCTTTGGAGGACACCTTGAGACGTTTAGGGTCTAATTTTTAAAACTATTGAACATCAATAGTGACCATTGACATTATAACCTAATTAAAGTGGGCATCCAAAAATGGACTCATTCTCAAGCAGTGAAATTTGTCCTTTTGTAGTTCCGTGCCTCAGTTTCCCCACCTGTAAAATAAAGATTGTTACACACACACAAAAAATACATTAAAAGACCATTATTAAGGTTGCAGAATCAAGCATTCAAAAGCTAGGAAACGCCAGCATGAAGGCTGCCTGTGCAATCTCCGTTCACCCCTTTGTGCATATGCATTATGACTAGAGCTGAGCAATTAATTAATTTTCAGGTCAGGAGCGAAACTAAAAAAATGGAAGAACCATATGCTCAGTTCAAAATGAAACTTATTTTTTTCCTTATCAAAACAAAAAAATACATTTTGGATCAAACAGAAGGTTTGGTTGAACCCAAAATTATTTCCTCCCAATGTTTCATTTTATTTTGAGTTGTTTTAGGTGGTTGTTCACCTTTTCTTTTTTTTAATTGGCGAAATGTCTAAGCTAAATGCTGGCTTGTAATGACAAGCCAAAACACAACATTTCAAAATGGCTGAAACAAACATTTAGACTTTTCAATTTTTTTCCAGCCAAAACTATTTGCCAAATTTGATCCATATTCATGAATAGTTTCAGCCACCCCCAATTCAAGTTTCAGCCCACTTATGATTTGCTGAAAAAAGTTGCCCAGTCCTAATTATCATACAGTCTTTAATGATATGATCACACTTTTTTTCACAGAACCCAGGCCTCATTCTGTGCATACAATGGATGATGGTCACTTAATAATATTTGCTAGCAGAGGAATGATGAGGCTTGGGAATCTCCCGTTCCATTTCAGGCTCTGGAGGGAAATGTGCTCTAATGGACATAGACTCTTCTGCCCATCCCCCCCAAGCATGACCCCTTTTGACCTGTCCCCTCCAACCTGTCCCTATCCTAATACTGCAAATTCCCCATATCTGACTCCTTGTCCCAGTCTCCTCATCTAGCCAGTCACAGTCTCCTATACTCAGGCTTCTCAACCGAGCCTTTACCCAGCAAGGCCTAGTCTTACCACCCTGGACTTCTCCTCATCGCAGTCTCAGTCTCTCCCCCATTCACAGTCAAAGTGTCCTTGCCCAGCCAATCCTGGTTCTCCTCTTTCTGGATTTAATTTCTGGTGGCCAGACCTGGACTCTGATATGGCCTTCAGCAGTTCAGCGCTCTTATTGCTAGGATTGTTCTGCTTATCCCCAGGGTGGAGTGTGCCTAGTGTGGATGGAATATTCAGGGAATGTAGCTGCTGAAATGGATTTACACAGGGAAACAAAAGGCACATCCCTGACACAAAGGCCACTGCCCTGCCAAATGTCAGTTTCCAGCCCCAAAGCATAGAGGCACTAGAGTTTTTCAAAAATCAAGGTCGCCACAATTTTTTTAACATGAGCAAAACAACACATTTTTCCATCACCTTATTCTCAGAAACAGTTCAACAATTTTGCTGCAAATTAAAGAAAAAAATCACCTGAGGCAGATACCCACCATGGAAAATTTCAAACCAAGAGGTTAAAGTATGACAAAATTATTATAAGTAACTGAAAACAGGGTCTTATAATGGGCAATGACATGCAACCTTAATAGCAGGCTCCTCCTATACTAATTATTCCCTAGCTCACTGGGGTACTGTGAGCATTAATTCGCTAAAGATTGCACACTGATTTGGTGATGAAAAGTGCAGTAGGAATGTGAAGTACCATTGTTCTTGCAATGCAGCCTTGCCTGCTTTCATTACTGATTATGTACAGAGAAATTGTGGCAGAACATATGATGGAAAAGGGATGAGGAGATAATCTACTTGATATCCACTTTCAAAGGGCTAAAACAACATGTTTACAGTGAATACAGCATAGATAATGGGAATACCTGGGAGATGGCTGGTTAATAGAATTCACTGAGTGGAATTTAGTTTGTGTGTGTGTGTGTGTGTGTGTGTGTGTGTGTGTCTGTGTGTGTGTGTGTGTGTATGTGTACAAATGCCCATGCACACACAAACACAAACACACACACACACTCTCCCAGTTTTCAACCACTAATAAGAGATTAACACCGTTTTATTGCCTAAAAGTCACCATTCCTAGCTTAATAAGAAAAGGCCAAGCTAAGAAACGCTCCTTTTTATTGAGATGAGAATTTTTGCTGCCTGCCTTTGGACAGAGCCCTATCCAAAGTCCGTTCAGCCACAGAGATTTCTTGTTCCTCCCCTCAGCCACTCTTTGCTATCCTTACTAATGCAGAAAAGCGCTGATTCCCGTATTCATTCAGGGCTCAGCCTTGCAAACGCTCATGTGAGCAATCCTTCCTCACATGAATAATCCATCTGATCTCAATGGACCACTCCCAAGAATGCAGTTTACGGCCATGAGTAAGGGGTTGCATGACTGGGCCCATAACCAGGTGCACACATTCTTGCCTGACTTAAGAAGACACAAGCTCTTCTCATTTTGTTGCATGTATCAAGGGCCCAGATGCAGCTAGCATTGATTTTATTTTAATGAGAATCCGGCTGGACATTCCTTACCAAGTGTAGTGAACACTACTGTAGGTATTGCTACTTAGTTTGGTAGGCGCTGCAGGATTGGGCCCTTCCATAATAACTGGGGGTGCATAGGTTTGGTCTGAGATTTTAACTTGATTTTTTTCAAAATGGTCTCATAGTTTGTTTGGAAATAGATCAGGAAAATAATCAGGTAAACAAACCGTGAATATGTGTGTTGAATTATCAGCCCAGATTTCTAGCTGGTTTATTTCTAGTTCCCCCTCCCCGCAAAGTCAATGGAAAGCCTCCCACTGACTTCATGAATTATCCTTGGCTCCCCCCCACACAATGTAGTTTAAGGCTTAATGCTGCGAAACCACTTATGCATGTCGGTACCTTTACTTATGTGAGTAATGTTATTACCCTCAATGGGTCTTCTCACGTGATTAAAGTTACCCCCGGGCCCAAGAATTTGCAGAATTGGGCCCATTGAAAGGAAAATGAAAAATGAAGTAACATTCCCAAACAAAGGCTAAATCCTGCAAACCTTTTGCACACATGAGTAGTGCTCACCCGTGCGAGTGGTTCCATTGATTTTGCTTCTCCGCTGACTTCAGTGGCATTGCATTATGGGTCAGATTCTGTCACCCTTCAGTTGAGCAGAGCCTTATTCTATGAGGACCCATATTGAAACAAATGGGGCTACTCGCAGAGTAAGATGCTACTGACCATGAGAAAGGGGGGACAACTGGACCATAGATGTTTCTTTGAAAGTAGAGAGTAGAAACTTTAATAATAATTAATAATACTTGGATTTAGTTTTTATTTATTCCTTTTATTTCTATGTTCTGAGCAGCGACTGCTTTCCCCTCCCTATGAGCAATTGTAGCTTGTTACCGAAGACTGTAGTCAGGCCAAACTCTCATGGACTGCAGAGGCAGTTTTGCCTGGTTAAGGGCTGGAAAAGCGGGATTACCTGGGAACAGTTCTCACCTAGGAACTCTGGAGTAGGTTCAGTCTATACCTACTGTTTGCCCCCTTTAATTATAATGGTTTAAAACCCAATGTAGTTAAAGTAGTACAACCCTTTCTACTGGTATATAGGTGCTTATGGGGGTATTGATTATTTCCATACATTTAATATGCTATATTGCTATAAGCACCTTTTAACTGGTATATGGGCAGCAACAGCATTTTAGGCTTATATACTGCCACCCATCACCATAGTATCTGAACACTAGGGGGGTTTATCACTTTATATCTGCTTCTAAGCCACTACAGGTATAGACATACAAAAACTGTATGTGAACCAGCCCTAGGTAGAAAACTGTCCAAGGGACACCCTGGCTAAGCAGTAAAAGTATTCTTTCCACCAGCCTGTTGTTGTTGTTTGTTTGCTGTAAATTGACATGCATTTGGAAGAGCAGTTGTATGCACAGGGGCTTGCCACATGTAAAATGTGTTAACAGATCTGTCCCTTTTGAACAGGTCAGTGTTGGAATCTGTGTCACCTTTGACTTCGGTGAATGTTTATTCTTTTAACAGGGTTTAACAAGTATTAATTCAAAAGGCCTTCCTGGCTCCTTGGCATATATTTGATTTCAATCACAGTCTTTCCCCAGATCTCTTCCTTCAGGTATTCTTTTCAGCGAGCTCTTCTGTGTGGTTATACATAGTCTCAGATATGGGCCCCAGACAGCATTTGAAGGCAAGCAGTGCTTAATTTGTAATGAAAGAGGTGCCGGGGGCTCAAGCAATTTTTTTTTACATTCATAACTGATGCAGCAAGCCCAGGGGTTATGAACTGCCAAGCCCAGAGGTGCCCGGGCTATGGACTGCCGAGCCTAGAGGTGTCCGAGCTCAGCCCTGGCACAAATTAAACACTGAGGGTGAGTAATTCAAGGGAAATGCAGATGGGGAGAGGAGGATCCTTAGCCCGGTCAGTTTCCCAAAGTGTTGGATGCAGCACTTGTGTACACATTGCATTTTGTTGTGAAATTCTCTAGGAAAGGAACACAGACTTTCACACACACACACACAACTAGCGCTACATCATTTAAGCGAGGCAGTAAAGTGGGATGCCATCCATCAGACCTTTGGAGTTCTCTGAAAGAAAGCTCCTTCTCATGCCCGGGGTGAGATATTTAAAGAGCAATAAAAGAGAAGGACCTGGCAAAGGCAGGGCTCTGTAATGTATGTCTGAGTTACCGGGAGAAGGATGCTACAAGGGAAAGGCTATCCAATGCTGCTCCCACCCTCTCCTGCACCTGCTACCCACTGTGAGGTGCTTGCGTGGACAATGCATTGGCATGTTGACCGGCTGAAGAGCTGAGTGTAGGAGCAAGCAGGATCTCAGGGGATTTTAGGAAGAAAGGAACTGATCCCCCCCACACACACACACACTCCCCCGAAGTGAATAAGAGCTGAGGCTGAGCCCGGCTTCACTACTCACTTGGCTGGCCCCGAGTTTATTTTATTTGCAAAAAAATTCCGACCGGATCCTGCAACCTTTTTCCCAATCCCAAATCAAGGGGATCTCCCAGGAATGCAGGATCGGGTCCCTTCCTCACACCCCCACGGCGTGCTATGCAGCCTCGGCTAATGTAATGCAGCAAACAAACCTAAGGACAGTTTAATTGAACATTTTTTTTTAAGGCAGGAGGCAAAAAAAATAAAAGTTTTACAAAAAAAATAAAAAATCCCTCTACCACACTGGGAGACCAGCTCTGTCAATAGCCGTTTAGAAACGCTAAAAAAATTAAAGGAATAGCCTCCTTACTTCTCTCCCTTCCGTTTACAATAACACGTGTTACCCAGCCCTCCCCCCCCCCCCCCCTGTCCCCAGACTGGAGCTGAAACACAATGCGGTTGCCTAACTGCTGGGGTTTGCTGCCCCCCTCACTGTTCCCCCCTGAAATGAGGGGGGGGGGGGGGGGGGGGGGTGAGATCATGTAAAACCATGACAGCTCCCTCCCCTGCTTCAAATTTGAGTCCAGGGCAAGATGAAGATTAGCTGCCTGATGGATCGATTTATGGCCCCGTTTTGAGAGGAACGAATAATAGTTTTGTGTGTGTACACACACAGAGAGAGAGAGAGAAACACACACACACACAGAGAAACACACAGAAAGAGAGAGAGAAAGACACACACACACACACGCAGACACAGAGAGAGAGAGAGAGAAACACACACACACAGAGAAACACACAGAAAGAGAGAGAGAGACACACACACACACACACA
>NW_020664420.1:861219-1149120 GCF_002925995.2 Terrapene triunguis | reverse complement strand
ACACACACACACACAAAGAGAGAGAGAAACACAGAGAGAGAGAGAGAGAGAGAGAGAGAGAGAGAGAGGGAGAGAGAGAAATCAACCAAGAAGGTGCTTTTCTTTTTCGGGCCAGGTAACTTGAAGTCTGCAAAGCAGCTTTCATCTCTCCTCCTAATGTTTCCCTTTCTGTGCTGCTAGCATCAGTCCCACCAGCAAGCCTCAACAGATTTCATTGGAGTCTAAAGGAAAAAAATGCTTTGAACGCTGGTAATACTCTTATTTAAAAAAAAACCCAAAAACTTATGCTTATGGGGGTTTGGTCTGTTTTTTTGCCCCCTCCGAACGACAGGAAATGAGATCGTATTTATTTAATAGAGTACAATTTAATTGTCGATAATGCATTGTTCGGACAAGCAGCTCTCAGCCCTGATGAGAACAAAATACGTGTAATGTTTCCATCACAGAGATAGAGACAGACTAGTCTGATGGTTTGGGAGCCGAACAAGGAAATCTTATCTAAGCCGTCTCTTGCCCAGCACATACACTCCCTTACAGCCCACTCCCGGCACGGATTGTATGTAAAATAAGTATCCTCTTCATCAACAGTAGTCCTATAGCTTTCCCCTTCCTCTCCCAAGATCCCCCTTTCCTGGCTTGATGGCATAATACCATAACTAAAGAGCAAGCAGGGTATTTTTTCCCCCCCAGATGCAACAAGATCAGAGCGAGTAAGCGAGAGAGAGAAATGATACAGCCCCCACAGTAAGAGCAGCCTGTGATGCTGAGGGCTTCCTCCTTCTCTGAACTGCTTTTATGATCAATGTCATCATCGCCGTCGTGTTTAATAGAATAATAAAGCCAGCGCACCTTGGGTCCCCCCCCCACCTCCAATAAAAGGCAGTTTTCCGGGTGATGATGGAGATTAAAACACGACAGCGATTGATCGTAAGGCTTTGCAAAGGAAAAGGGAGGTGGGGGGGGGAAATCATCATCATCGCTCCTAAAAATGCAATCGCTCCCCTTTGCTCACTTGGCACAATAGAAATTGACTCTCTCTCTCCAATAGCCATGCGCCTAATGCTATTTATAGCCAGGGGCTGGGTTGGAAGGTACCATTGAGCTTCTCCCAGGCAGGCAGAGGGGGGGGATGTATGTGGGTGGGGGGGGTTGGCTGGATGGGAGGAGGGGGGTTAGCCAGGGTAGTGGCAAAAGCAGACCCCCCTCCACCCCCCCCAGTCCCTACCCTGCTCATCCACACGCGCACCACCCCCTAGTCTGGCTGGGAATTTGAACCGCTCCAGCCTGTTTAAACGGAAAGGACACAGATCCTCAATGTAATAAAAAAAAAAGAAAAAAAAAAAGCCAGCCCAGAGCCAGGGAGCGAGGCAGAGAGGGAGGAGTGTGTGTGTGAGTGTGTATGTGTGTGCGTGTGAACGCGGGAGAGAGAGCGAGAGAAGAGAAGCGAGGGTGGGGGGAAAAGGGAAAGAAGATTTTCTCTATGTATATAAAGATGGCCACGTTAGCAAACGGACAAGCAGACAATACCGCCCTGAGTAGCAATCACACCAACCCCAGCACCAACGGGCACATGAACGGATTAACCCACAGTCCCGGAAACCCAGCCACCATCCCCATGAAGGACCACGATGCCATTAAGCTCTTCATTGGGCAGATCCCCCGCAACTTGGACGAGAAGGACCTCAAACCGCTCTTCGAGGAGTTCGGGAAGATCTACGAACTGACGGTGCTGAAGGACAGGTTCACTGGCATGCACAAAGGTGAGCTCCCCTCCAACTTTCCCGGGAGAGCCGGGGAGTTTGGGGGGCGCGGTGGGGCTGCCAGATCCTAGAAAGCGAAGCAGAGAGAGAGAGAGGGGAAAAGGGGGGCGAGGGGACACACACACACACACACACACACACACACACACACACACACACATCGCACGCGGTTTATTTATTTTTTTGTTAATGTCTTGCCATGCTTTTGCTTTCCGCGGCGATGCAATCACGGGCGCCCGCCGGGGTTGGCCAAAGGCGGCTGTCCACAGACGGGTGGTGCTGAAAAGACGGAGAGGGGCTTCTTTATTTCTCTTTCGTAGCGGCACATTTCCACACAAGGAGGGGTGTATTTTACAGCGATTCCCGGGGAGAGATCCGGGATCTTAAAATAAAGGGATGGGGGAGGTTGAGTTCCTTTTTTTTTAAGGGTGGGAGAAAAAAAACCCAATCAAAGACATCGCAGGCAGGGTCCTAGACAATTGCAAAGTAGATAGCATCGGGGCTCATTCAAAAGGAAGGACTATTCTAGCATCCCGAGCAAACATAGCATGCACACACAGAGACACTTTCCTTAGCGTGGATGGTCAATTCTCCGGGCGTGCTGGAAGAGATCAGGAACTTTGGGGGGTTTATTTGAATGCTCTGGAGCCGCGTTCATGTAGGGTTTTCTTCCGACCTCCTCCCCCCCGGTCTTAGTTGTAGCGGCGGAGTGGGGACTGCAAATGTTTCGTCCTCGGGGCTGTGATGTTCGGATGTGTAGTTGAGATGAGCAGGAGTTTAGTGCTTGCCACCAGATTGATCGCCAGGCATGAAAGTAGGACTAAACTGAGTAACTTGGAGGTAATTTACATAGGAGACCCGCTTACAAACAGGATGCGTTGGTAGCCCAAATGAACGACCTTCTTAACTCCTGATATTATTATTATATTTTATTGTTATTCATAATTATTATTCTTATTAATTATTATTTTAGTTTATGGAGTATTGCTTTGAAAAGAGGACACAGCCTCGATCAAACAGAGCACAAATGCGACTGTGTGGTCACTTTAGATCCAGGGCTGGGGGGGAGTCAGATTTATGAAATTAAGGTTTAAATATCAACTTCTGTTAACCCAGCAGACTCCCAGTGGACAGGGTCCCAGAGAACAATTTCATTGGGTTCATATCTATTCAGCTTGCTTGATGAGTTGTAAATCTTAAAGTTAACGGCACGTTTAGCAGTCAGCTCCCCCCCCCCCCCCACTCCCCACCCCGGCAAAGAATGCAAATATAATCCTATGTCCAAGAAAACAATATCTAGAGCAAAGAGACCGAGGCGGGCATATAAATTACAGGGCATTTTCCCTCTCCCCGGATAATCAGTATAACCTAGGAGCTGTTTCACCTTTCAGTCAAGCTTCCTAGAAACCACATCAAGGTTAGTGTTTGATGTTTATCCTTTAAACAAGTCGTCGATAAAAATAAGCACCGGGAAGGCGAGGTCCTAGGAGATTGTTTCTAGCAGATGAGGGGTAGTTCCAGTGGGCGGTGGGTGTGAATGATGCGGGGTTCTTTCTTAAGAAAGAGGAAACAATAATAATGAATAATACAAACTTTAGCACGTAGCTTCGCCTGGATGCAAAATCCAGGCTACCCGGGCAGGTGGAGATGGGATCTGGCTAGAGGTTTCTTCTTGTATTTAGTCTGTAATTATTTCTAGCTCTGGGCAAACTTTAATGCCTTTCTATTTTATAGAATATGTATCTCACCCTGTAGCTCATACATTGTCCGCAGAGATATGTGTTTGTGTGCACACGCATAGAGCGAGCGAGCACTTCTCTTGCTGCCTGAATAATGTTGAGCAAATATTCCCGAAATAAGCAAGCCGCCAGACTTCATTTTCCTCCAACTCTATCTAAAGCTGCCACCTAGGGTGGGGGGATCGGTCAGGGTGGATCAGACCAGGCTGCTCTAGAAACCAAGCTCATTTTCAGCCTCTTCGAACTTCTGGACTTCGGAGTGGGGGGAAAAATGCTGATGGTTGTTGTCATGGAGCGGGGCTAGGCGCCGAGATGCCAGCGTTTGAGAGATCGGTTTTATGTAGTCCGTCCGAGAAGTGTTTGGACTCCTTTCGGGTGATGCTGCTGATTTATTAGCTAATCCTGATCAAAATGTGCCTCTGGCTACCTGAAAAAAAATTACTTTCTTGCCACGGGTGATTAATTACTATTAAGTCAAAAAGCATGGCGGGGCTTTGAAAAATTAGGATTGTGTTTTGCTTCTAGGTTTTTTTCTTTCTTTCTTTCTCACTCCCTCGCCCCCTTTTCTTTTTTCCTCATCTAAGTCAGCAACATAAAGTAGAATATTAACTCAGATCCCCCTTTTTGTTTTTGGCATGGTTGAAGAATGGCATAAAGATCCTCTAACTTAGATCCAAGAGCATAGAGTGGCGGTATAAAAACCCCAGTCGCTTTCCAGAACTGCTGCATAAGAGTGTACATGAATTGATCCCTTACCCTTAGTAGATTTCACACGCAGACCTAGCCATGGGGGTATCCCAGTGAAGGATGTCAAGGGTTAATGGGAGCTGTAGTTTATTTAACTGTGTGGAAGGCGATCCCTTTAATAAATAAATTGATTTATATATATATATATATTTTAAAAAAAAACCCGTAGAGTAAAAACATGGAGATCAGTCATCTCAGGTGTAAATCCACTGAAATGAATGGAGTGGAGGTGTGCCTCTCAGCAACAGTAAAGAGATCCCTGTAGGGTGTTTCTGGATGACAGGGGAAATTGAGAAGAATAGATCTAAAGGTAAAGTCAGAGATTGTCCCGGTCCCCCCCTCAAAAAATTCCACCTCAAAAGCTTATGAGCTCCCAGGCTCTGTCACAGTCAGATTTCTGACATCCAGCCCAGATACTTGAAAGAAATGCATTTGTTTTGCAGGCACGTGTGTGTAAGTGTAAGGATCGCTTGATCCCTGCACAGAAAGGCTTCCATGGCATGATCTTAACCCTTACGTCCCTCCATCCCCCAATCCTCCCTCCCCCCCTCCTCTTCCCAGTGGGGCAGGAACACACACTCATCCTCTGCTACTTTATTGTGTGGTTGGGAGAGGTTTGTGCGGATGTTTCGCCAGCAAAAATCTAGGCAGTTTTGACCCACCCACACTGATACACACACACACAAACAGAGAGAGAGAGAGAGAGAGAGAGAGAGAGAGTCAACTAATCACAGTCGAACAATTTAGCAAGCCATCCATTCATAACTTCCCCCCCTCTTGTCTAGCAGCAGAGTATGCTTAAAGGCTGAGTTACTGGGAGACATAAAGGTTAGTGCTCTCAGGACAGCCATATTATAATGCATTATTTGAAGTCATTTAAGGCCAATTTTAGTGGTATTTAGTATAATATTTATGAATTAATGTAATCAAAACATAGAACTGTCCCAACAGACTGAAGCAGCCTTTCCTACCGATGCATACTTGTACCCAAAGCCTGGAGTGGGTTTTAATTTGAAGCACACAGGCCTGGATAATATTCTATTTAGGAAGTCAGAATAGATCTGAAGAAGTGAGGTTTTTACCCATGAAAGCTTATGCCCAAATAAATCTGTTAGTCTTTAAGGTGCCACCAGACTCCTTGTTGTTTTTTTAGAATAGATCTGTGTATCCCACTCTCAACTGCGATTCAGTGAAACACAGGCAGGTTAGTGCACTTAAAGAGAGAGGTTGTGGGGGCTGGTAGGTACAGCATTGTCCTGAAAGCTACAATGTCCTCTCAAATCGCCTCTGAAAAAAGAAAAAAGAACTCAGAGAAAACCACCATGGCAGTCACATTGTTAGGATGATGTACTCAAATGACCCAAATCTCACTCAACAAATCAGGAAAGGCAGCTAGCAAGATGCAGTACCCAAATATCAGTTTATTTCCCCTGTTTGCTATACCCTCTTCTCAAAAGCATGACTAATTTTGGAATTTCCGACACCTGGGGTAAAGGTATGTAAGGCTTATTTATATTCTCCCATGGGAGAGAGAGAGAGATTGCTCAGCATGATATTAGTTTTTAGGATACCTCAGAAATTCAAAATAATAACAATGACTATTAAATTAAAAGGCAAGATAGATAGATTATAAAGATTTTGGGAAATGAAAATTTAGTCGAAAAGGAACACAACTAAATACAGGTGCTGAATAAACAATTCCATGACTGAAACATAAGGTTTGCCTGGCTGAACACAATGCACGTAGTATTTAGTGCGGTAGTAAAGCAGACAAGTTTTAGGGAGGAGAATGTACAAATAAATTGGAACAAAAGAGTGGAGGCTTTATGCCTCCTGTCTGAAGAACAATCCCTGAAAAGAGGCGAAAGACAATTGGATAGCTTGATCTAAGAGAAGAAAACAAAACAAGCAAAAGACAGACGAACAAAAAACCTCAAACAAGCCTCTATACATTAACAACACCCCTTATAGATGTAGCTATATCTATGTACATTTTATGTCAAACAAATAGCCCAGGTTGCTTTGTAAATTAAAACGCTAGATTTTAACTTTGCAGTGGCCTGGACATCAATTCTGGTTTTGTATAGCATCTGCACCCGGTCCTGTTATGGTTGTTACCGTTGTGTCAGCATTTCCAATACAAACTCCAATTTTCAGGAGTCTCTCACTTGGCTGTTAAGTTTTGCACTTAGCTGCAAACTTGTTTTCCTCTCCATCCCCTTATCAAATGAAATAATAATACTTAATATAACATGCTTAGTTTATAGTTATAAAACGGGAGGTGGGGTGGGTGAGAAGAAAGAAAATAAAAGTTTGTAGTTCGAGGTGCTTTTTTTTTTATTTCTACAGCTTAAACCTACATTTCATATATATTTATAAACTGAGATTCTTCATGACAGTCAGTAATAACACGTATTACTGGGAAGAAAAACTTTTTAAGGGGCTGACTTATTTTTAACGTGAGGCCAACAGAGTAACATATATGGGCATCATAAAAGTAAAGGCTGTAATCGCTTCCAAATACCTGAAGGATTATTGAGCGTGGTCATTGGAGGAACTGACCAGAAATGACAGTCCTGATGGTAGAAAACACTAGAAACATTGTCGCAGTGAGGACCAAGAATTTGATCCATCTAGTCAACTCTACGGTCTCTGACAGTGGCCAGTGCCAGATGCTCCAGAGGCAGGTGCAGGGCACCCTGTGGGGGAATGATTTAAACGGGATATTAGCAGGCAGGCAGGCAATGGAACAGTCTTGTGAGGGAAGTTGACAGAGTCACGGGGAATTTTGCCTGAGTGAAGAGGGAGTAAAGCAGCAGGAGCTGTGTCGCATTTAACAGGAATTTGGATGCAACCCTTCGAGAGGGAGGGCGGATTTAGGAACTTCTGTGTGTGTTGCAGGTGGGCTCAGGGCGAAGGGGCTGAAAGATCGAGAAAGGGCCCTTCTGGCCTTGAGAGCTGCAAATATGCAGCAACCTTTTTCAGCCAGGCGTAAGAGAGTTTTTTATCATGCGTACCGTATGCGCATGCAGGCCAGCCGCATTGACCTGGCAGACCATGACGACTCTGAAGGAGCTGTTACGGTCCCTCCCGTCAATCGAGTGTGACTAACGGAGGGTTTATGCGACAGACAGTTATGGTTTCAAAGGAGAAATGATTGGGGGAGATGATACCTGCATTGAAAAAAAAACAACAACAATTCCAGCAACTTAAATATGTCCTGGCTGTAAAGTTACAGTGATAGTCCAGAACAGCAGAAGGCCACAAATTTCATAGTGGCTCACCTGCCAACTCCTTTGTATTCGTGCCCTACAATACTTTGTCCCTGTGTTTGTCCAAAGCAGGTGAACAGTTACATGAGCTAAAATGAGCACAGTCCTCACAGAGAACAGGATGATGAATCTAAGCATCCTCCTCTCTTTAGCACCAAGGGCTGGCCCTCTCCTCCCACCATGGAAGTCAATAGGAGTTTTACCATCTGCTTCAATGGGAGCAGGATTGGGCCCCAGGTTTGCATGCAGTCAGTTACCTCCCCACACGAGCCCTGCGCTAGCTGTATGGGCCGCATGATTTTTAAAAGCCGTGGGTGGTGGATTTACATCGTAAACCACAATCTCTCCGGTCGATGTTATCAGCTGTCCTGTACGTCCAGGGTTGAGCTTGTCTCTTTTCCTAGATTCCCTTCAATGGAACAAATAATACTCAAAGGAAGAAGGGAAACCAACAAGAGAAACAACTCCTATTACAAGTCTCTTCCCTCCTTTCTCACGCACTGATGCCACAGGGAGTTGTGCCAGAGAAGGACTGAGCCTTATCTATTAAAAACTGCAGTGGGGATGGGGAGGGAATCATGGCAGGTAGAAATTAAGGCTGTTTCCCCGCCCTTGCTCTGTGGACTGAGATGTGGTCTATATAATAAGGATCTTTTTCTTCCTGAGTCCTCCGTGGCATAACTGAGATCTCATGGAATGATATTCTGCACGCTCTGTGCTGCAATACCTGGTGCGAGCGGAAGTCAGGGGGTCATCACGGGATTTGCGTTTGTTTGCTTTTGTCACTTTGAGCCCCAGCCCGGATGCAACATGCAGGTGAACGCAGCTTTTAATGCGCATTCATTATACACAACTGACATCTTCTCTAAGGAAGAGAAGGCGTATTATGGTAGGTGCTTAACATAAAGATGGATGGGAACACTAAGCCGCTCAAATCAAGTGCCTGACCATATGCAGTGGCTAAAAATAAATAATATCCAGGCATCTATTCCATGGAAATGAATGGAAAGACATATAGATATAGACATTGTGTTAAGTTTGTCAAGCAGGAGCAGCCAAAAATATTGATCAAGGCAAGGGGGAAAATTGATAATGAACTGGACTCCAACAAGATTTTAATTGACAGTGACTTCCATGAGCCCGCTTTGGACAGTGTATATAAACTGACCACAATGGAACTTTATTGCAAGGCACTCTCCTTTAATTAATTGTCACCTTTGTTAAGACTGGCTACAGATCAAAGGTTTAAAGATACTTAACAGGTTCTTAGTAACAAACCCTTAACATGCATTAGAAATATCCGACAGCTGAGCCAATGAGGCATACAGATTTCGATCTACCTCGCCCTTATCTGTTTATTTCTCCCTCCTTTATTCAAACAGGGACAATCATTGCTTAACATTAACCATTTCATAGGACGGGTTTGTTGTTGATGCTCTTGTCACTGGGAGCCTGTTGTTGTCCGGAGAAATGGGCTGTAAAGATATAAGTTAGAGTATTTTGCAGATAGTGGATCACACCAATGTGCATTACAGATAGACAGACAGACAGAAATTTTCTCTTTTGCTTATGCCACACAATCCCTTTTTTCCCCTCACTGCTGTTTAAATCTATAATTCTCTTCTTTAACTCTGGAAAACATAATGGGATATCATTTGTATGGAAGGTGCTGTACTGAATAGAGTTGTCTCTATAATGTTTATAGAGAGAGAGATACTAGTGTATACTAGATATACACAATCATACATATATTATACATACATATTCATGAAAACACACGTTCAGTATACACATGGATAAGTATTTATATGTGTGTGTGTACAATATGCACATAGTCGCATATCTCTCTAAATATTTCACTTTTCAAATGTAACATTACGGAAAGCTTATTCTTAGGTGAAAGTGACAGGTGACTTGACTTCTTGGAATCAGTATATGAAGAGTTGACTGTGATATGAAGCTGTTTGTTCATTGTGCTAATTTAATGATACGGTCACACCTAATTAATCCATGTCTGGTTTATGCGTAGCGTGTCTGGGTCTCAAAAATATTTAAAGATAACCAGGCTGAACGTGTGGCTCCTGACATGAGTTTTCTTCAGACAGAAGAAAAATGGAGCTTTGCAGACAGTGTTGGTCTGATTAGAACGGACTGCATACTTGGGCAGTTTCTAATACAAATATCGACACATATAGTGCACACACAGAGTATGCCTGCACATGTACATAAAGGACAG
Source organism: Terrapene triunguis (assembly GCF_002925995.2). Classification (NCBI taxonomy): domain Eukaryota; kingdom Metazoa; phylum Chordata; order Testudines; family Emydidae; genus Terrapene; species Terrapene triunguis. Next base: position 1,139,366 of record NW_020664420.1, on the reverse strand, counting down.
ACTTCTCTTTGCACATAGTTACTCTTCGTTTCAATCTCTAAGGGTAGATTCACCTCATTCAATAGGCATCACTCACTGCAAACACACAAATATCTTTGTTGGAGTCGACAGCTTCTTGCAGGTAGATGAATAAAGCAGCATCAGCCTATTAATATCCCTATAAAACAGTGCTTCCTTACCAGGATCCAGAGGGTTGAAGGCTTTCAAAAGATCAAAATATATATCACAGAGTGCTTGTAGAACTCCCATGATTATGTTTCCTTTACATAATGTTTTAATTCACCATTTGATTAATTCTAAGGGGTCCAGTGTTTTAGGAGGGGCGGGAAGAACATTACTTTACTATCCTAAGATGCTTGAGGATGACTGAAAATCACACCTAAATTATATGTAGCAATACAGTAATGAGCTCATCGATACTTCTTTAAGGAAACTGACAGCCTTATAGGAGAGATTCAGTTCTATGAGCAAAGGTCACAATGTAGATATTCTTCATTAATAATATCGATAGCTTGGTTGACCAATCTAACCAGAGACTGTATAAAGTAACTGCTGTAACAGTCAGGGGAGGAGGACAATGCAGAATTTACAGAATTGTCCTGTAATGTTAATAATATTGATTGATTCTAATAATATACTAAGGTACCGATGTTTTGAAGCACTGCTTTGAAACATTGCATGCGAGACAGATCCCATTCCTGAGCAGATTGCATTGGCTTGAAACTCTTTGAAAGCTAACACAGTGAAAACTCTGCTTTACTGCCTATTAAAAGCAGGACTCATCTCTTCCCCGTTATTCAGAGAAAGGAATTTTCACCCTGTCCAAACAGAAAGTGACCCACTTCTCTGCTATCACACATCTATCTGTATCTTTCTTTCACATAAGATCTGTGCATGACTGTATCACAGTAGCAAGGGGATCATAGACATTAGAAATAGCAGACTCTTTGGGCCACCTAGTCTAGCCCTTATCAGTGAAGGATTGATCCCTAAGAGCAATTTTGCTTTGTTATCCTATGTGGTGATGCAGAAAAAAACTGTCTGGTTATTTTCTTGTTATTTTACTTTATTTTTTTTCTTGTTTTTAAAATATTTTAATTTAATTATTGTGAAAAGAATCAAGGGAGAAGGAATGCTCTCTCTCTCTCTCTCTCTCTCTCTCTCCAAAGCAGACAAGGGCCTGATCCCAATCCCATTGAAATCAACAGAAAGACTCCCCCTGATTTCAAGGGGCTTTGGATCAGGCCTCAAGTTAGAAACAATTTTGCAGGATACTGCTCATGAGACAGGAACTCCCAGTAATATGGAATGTGACTGCCTTAAGATTGTTAATCGTATAAATCTAGACACGCAGACCGGCTTGCTTCAGAATCTCCTAACTACTCCCTCTTCAGCTATATGCTGCCTTACCTAGGTTTGCTAGTTCATTCACTCGGTTATACCATTCAGCTCGAAGTGTCTCATTCCGGTCGCTGTACAGTAGTTTCAGGATGGTTTGCCTTGCATTATTCCTTGTTTCAGTTTAGAGGGCAAGAATTTTCCTTTTGCAGGGGTTTAATTGCTTTTGAAAGCTATTGATTTGATCAGATTCAGTCTTCCATAATACATGGATCGGGGGTCTGATTTTTCACTCTCTTCTGTGACTTGTGCAGTTCCTCATTTATGTGACCCCTCCCTACATCAGAATGTTTTTGCATTTTGTTTTTTGAAAAGAAGACAAAGAAATGTAGGTCTCATTCAATAGGCTGCCAGTAAAAAAAAAAAAAAGTACCTTGGTGGGAAAGGGAAGCTAAACACCCTTGCAAAAGTCTTTAGAAGACATTATTATTACATCGTTGTTTGCAAGAGATGGTACATAACTGATTTAGAGGCCCAGCAAATAAGTATTTTACAAATGATTTCATTTCAAGTCCATCATGAGCATAAGGGATACAAAAAAAACCCCAAACCAACCAACCCATCAATACATTGCCAGTGAATTTGCACATAAAGATGTTGCTGGAGATAATGGTGATATAGTGGTGACAGTTTTTACTTTCCACTCATGGGGATACTAAAAGTTAATGCCATATTAAACAAAACAAAAGAAAACATTGGTGTTCATTCTTTACTATTCACTACTGGCTAATATATGGCAGGGCTGCCCTCTTCAAAATGCTGCCAGTGCTTTCAGTTGTTTTCCAGCTAGGGACAGAGTATGATCTAGCGGTTATGGGCTCACAATGGGCAATCAGAACTCCTGGGTTCTAATCTTAGCTTTGAGAAAGACTCACCAATACAACCTGAGCAGGTCGTTTAACTCTGAGGCCTGATCCGAAGCTGTGAAATCCGTGGAAAGACTTCACTGGGTTTTGGATCATCGCCTTAGCTTCTTCATCTGTCAAATGGGAAGAATCAGACGTCTGAGGGAATGTGAGGCTTAATCAGTACTGGTAAATGATTGTGAGGATCTTAGACGAAGGATGCAAAATCAGGGCAAATTATTGGGAGCAGGGGAAACGCCCACACCCGAGTTCAGGCTTTCAAACGTGGGGACGGGAGGAAGAAATGGTTCTCAAACGTTTTGTCTGAGCGTCTGTTTGGGCCTGCTGAAGCCAATGGGAGAGTTGCCATTAGTTTCAGTGGGAAGCAGGAGCAGGCCCTTTCTTTGTAACGTGGGTGCCTGTACTCATTCACTAACTCCGGCTCTTGAATGGAATATTTTAAAAGGAATCATATAGGAGCTATGTACTGTCATTATTATTGCTCCTTAGGGAACTGCCTGGCTCTGGGCTTTAGGAAAGGGCTAATCCAGGCCTTTCTACTCTACAGGCCTGGTGAAAAACCTGCTGATTTCAATGAGCTTTGGATCAGGCTTAAGCCACTGGGTCCATAGCGCGCATGGGTCAGTGGTGACAGGAAGTTGCTCCCGTCTGATGGCTAATTGCGTTGGTGGTCTCTGTCCATTGGCAAGGACATGACCCAAAGCCCATTGAAGTCAACGGGGATTCTCCCACCTGGCTTCAGTGGGCTTTGGATCAGGTGCCTAGTGAACAGAGGGCCACTTCACAAAAAACGACCAACACTATGGGCATAAGAGGACAGGAAAGGAGGCGATGGAGTGTGAACTCCCATTATCCTTCCATGGCAGAGTGGTCCAGTGCAGGGGCAGGGTGGAGGGGGCTTCCGGGGTTCGCTATGTGGATAAACAGAGGGTTCGAGTGGCCAGTCTGTCAAATCAGCATGAAACTCATTTGAAAATCATTTCAGTGAAAAGGGGTTTTTCAGGGTATCTCCGCCACTAACCAGCTGGCAACCAATACTAGCAAATAAAACAGGCGGGTTTGGGTTTTGGTTTGTTCTGGGGTGGGATTATTATCATTATTATTTTTTGTGACTACGTCAATAGCACATTTGTCATTTCTCATCCCCTTCGTGCTCATCGTTTGGACCCCCAACGCAGAGGAAGTGGGGTTGGTGGAAAGGTGGCTCTGAATCGCTGGTGGCATAAACCCGCCCGTCCTGCTTTTTCAGCCTCTGCTTGCTTGCAGTCTGGATGATCCGCTTTTGTCGCTGATGTTCTGCCGAAGGTGGGAAGGCAGGTTTTGCGTGTGTGTGTGTGTGTGTGTGCAACATGATGTTGTCTGACGGCCTGAAATCCAACTTAGTCTCCGTTTCGCAGGCCCTGGGGCAGCAGGGGAAGTCGGTGTTTAATTATTTATATATTGACTTAGCTTTCCCTGCAGCATGAAGGGGAAGAACAGCGGGTTCTTATTTGAAAAGAGGGGCTCTGTGTTCTCTCCAGTCTGGTCTTCCCAGCAATGATCACTCGCTACTGACCGGTTTATAGGCGGGGGCCACGAAGGTGCTGGTAGAATTTGGACTCAACCTGACTATTCAGAAAAGGATTCGTCCCTGCACCCCTCCCCCTCCCATTCTCCCCACTTAAATCCAGTGGCAGGATTCCTGGAAGCAGGTTTATCATTCAAACAACGAGCAACTGGCGCAGTGACCCTGCTATGCTAGAGAACTAGTTTTCATTGCTGGGCAAGCGGCTCGCTCCCCAGGCTCAGTTCTCAGAGCCAGGCCTATGCTTTCACTTTCCAAGTTCAGTTCCCAGGCTCTTCCTCGCTGGGTTTAGTTCCAAGGCCTGGCTCATTAAGCTTCATTCTCAGGCCCAATCTTTGCCCCCGACCCCGATGAAGTGTCCAAGTGCCAGCGCTCACTCCAGGAGTTCAGTTCTCGGCTCGCTCTGTCGAACTCCAGGCTCAATTTCCCAGGGCCCCACGCTTGCCTCCGAGACCCAGTTCTCATAGCTACCTGCTCGCTTGTCACATTCACTTCCCAGGCCTGTGCTCCCCTTTCCCAGGCTCTCACTGTCCTGACCAGATTCCTAGCTCCCCACCGTTGCTGCCCAGGTTCCCTGATCCACGCTAAGTTCTCGCCTCGTGCTCTTGTCAGCCACTGCACACGTTCTGTGTCCATTCCTTGGCTCTCCAGTTTAACCCCCATCATTCTAGCCTGGCCCCTTGCTTCTCTGCCCTCCACCAAACAGGCAGGGCTGGAGGCGTGCTCAGTATTTGTGCAGAAGACATGCCGCTCTGGCCAGGTGAAGTAAAAGCCTTGGCAAGCATTAGAAAGGATCGGCCTCTGTCCATCCAGGCCAAAGAAAGCAGTCTCAATGAAGGAGGGAAGGGGTGTAGAGAAAGGATCAAGGCTCCGTGTCCTCCTTTGAAGATCAAAACACAATACAATATATCAAAGGCTATATAATTTCACCATTTTTTTTTTTAGTCAAATCAACACCAGATTTCTCCCACCAGAGCAATGATCCCTCATGTATTTTCCACAGGATTATGTTTTCCCTGCAGAGCAAGAATGCTGCTTCTTACAAGCAGATTTTCCTGTAGTTCTGAAGCTTTTTCATATTTTAAATCCTTTATTCCCCCCTCTACCCCCCCAAAAAATAAACAAAGAAAACATCTCAGAGAAGGGATGCAGCATAGTCTGAGATGATGGGAACTGGGAACCAGGAAAGCTGCGTTCTGTTCCCAGCTAGCATTCTGTGTCATCTTGAGCACAGTCTTTAAACCAATCTGTGCCTCAATTTCTCTGTGTGTAAGAAAGAGAACCATGATGTTCAGCTTTGCACTGATCTTTATGTGGAAAGCATCTGTCTGAGTTCAACGTGTTTATTATTATTCTTAGGTCTGGCTTTATGTCTGTGCTGAAGGACTGGGCATTTCTTGATCTAGCAGAACACCGAAGCTAAAATCACCTTGCTTACTATCCACTCTGAAAGCATCAGTGGCTGTTTCATAAGCCAACGGCAGTCAATGCGCTCTGATCCTCAGATCTGCTTGCTGTTTTCTGCCACCCTTATCTATGTTCCCTTGCGAACACTTGCTTGCCCATCCCCTGTCAGCATAGGTAATTTGTAAAATTGCTGGTTGTGTGCATATGCGTGTGTATTTGTGTGGGCAACCGCACAAACATCTCCAAGCTGCGGAGCAAGGTGTCGAGCATGTTGTAATGCAAAGGATAATGCAAACCACAGGCAAAAAGTACAGAGAGGAGGAGAGGAAAAATACTTAGAGCCAGGGAAGGTTGAGTGTTTGGAAGGAGGGGGATTTCTGCCCCATTACTAATAAATCACTGCCCACCTTTGTCTGGGGCAAATGAATACATTTCCTGGTTTGTTGCTTGTTTGTTTTCGTAGAGGCCAGCTGAAAACACAGAGCAATTGAAAGGAATTCAGAAACATTTAGCAGCTTCTTTAGAGATGGCAAAATTCAAGTTGCATGCACAAGGCAGCGCTAGTCAGAGGATGGCTATTACTTATGCGTGGCTTTACTACCAGGGAAAGTGTCAGATCATCTATTCAGATCAGGATAGTCAGCTATGCCAAAGGTTTAATCAAATATTAAACATGGTCAGTAAACTTGAACCAACGTTGGATGTGCAGCGGCACCGCTCTCTTTCAAGCAAGCACTCTGGAGGAGAAAGTTTTCTCTCATCGCCATCCGACTGGGGTTTGCTGCGGGCAAAGGGAGCTTGTTTTAGACATGCACACATCTTATCTAATCTAATCTATCTATCTGTCTCCTCGTGAGTCTGTGTGCATAAGGTATATTCCTAAATGTGAGATATATGCACATACATACACACACAGAAAGAAATTGTGTGTGTATATGTGTTATACACAAACACATAGGTAGATAGAACTGTGTGTGTATATTTTTTATATATATACATATTTACCCACAGGTGTACGTATACACCAAATCTATCTATATCCTGTGTGAGTGTGTATGTGTACATATGGATGGTATATCTATGCTCCGACATTTATTTATTCTGATTGAAGGGGTACTCTGGGATGGAGTGCTTTGCAGGGAGTTATGGTTTATGACTTTCCCTCCCCCTTCTATTATTCATTCTCTCTGATTTTTATCTAATCTCTCTCTGATTGTCCTGGTGCTACTTAATAGCCAAAGTGAATTTTTATTACATCATCAATATAATCTCCAGATAATCAGCATCTGTGTGCGCTACAGTGTACCCTTTAGCTTTTCATCTGTGTTCATAAATAATAAGAAGGATCATTTGGGCCTTTTTTTGTTTTGGTTTTTGGTATCAGGCTAAGAGCTTCACTCCAACTAGTTTGTTCTTGCAATTTTATAACCCACTATGCCAGATCAGCCTGACTATTTCCCAGATTCATTTTTTGGTGCCTAACATTTAAATCACAGGTGAATTTATACATGTATTTTCCGTGCAATAGAGATGTATGTTAATTGAACTAAAGCATTCCGCTGTAAATACACACCTGGACCCCTTCATATACAATTTGTTCATCACAACAGTGTGCTGAACTGTTTGCATGAGCACACGCACACACACACACACACACACGCACACGCACATCTGTAGTACACTTGTACCTATCCCTTTTCTTTGATTTGGTAACCTCTAGTTGTAGGATCAGGAGACTGAGAGGCGGGATTCCTCGGTTCTATTCGTGATTTTTTTCACTAGCTGGCTGTGTAACATTCATCAAGTCGCCAAGTGCTGAGAGTTTTGCAGGTCAAGTCCTTAAAATTCTTTGTACTTCAGTTTCCACCTCTAGAGCCTGAGGTCCAAATAAATGATCAATGCAAAGTAATGCACATTGGAAAGCATAATACCAGCTATCCATATGAAATGAGGGGGGTCTAAATTAGATGCTACCACTCAAGAAAGAGATCTTGGAGTCATCGTGGATAGTTCTGTGAAAACGTCTGCTCAATGTGCAGCGACAGTCAAAAAAGGGAACAGAATGTTAGGAACTTTTAGGGAAGGGCTAGAAAATATGACAACAGATATCATAATGCCACTATGTAAATCCATGGTACACCCACACCTTGAATACTGCAGGCAGTTCTGGTTGTCCCATCTCAAAAAGAGACATATTAGAATTGGAAAAAGTACAGAGAAGAGCAACAAAAATGACTAGGGGTATGGAACAGCTTCCATATGAGGAAAAAATGAATACGGAAGTGATATTCACCCATTCATGTAACACCCAGTGAAAATAGGCAGCAGGTTTGAAACAAACATGAGGAAGTATTTCTTCACACAACACACACTCAACCTGTGGAACTCATTGCCAGGGGATGTTGTGAAGGCCAAAAGCACAATTGTGTTCAAAAAGAATTAGATATGTTCATATGTTCAATGGCTATTAGCCAAGATGGTCAGGGATGCAACCCCATACTCTGGGTGTCCCTAAACCTCCAACTGACAGAACAATTTATAGACATATCAATCCCTGCTTTCTCCTGCGAGCACACTTATTCTGCAAAGCCCGACAGTGATAATGCATACAAGTTAAATACTGTATTTAAAAATTGGCATCCTGGTTCTTTAAGTTTGGACATTCATCTAGCACATAAACTGTAATATCTGTGACTGAACCGACAGGGCTGGGATTGGTTCTTCTATGTTTGCCCTGCACTGAACACGAGCACATAGCCAGAGCTCAATCAACTAAAATACAATCAAGAAATACAAACTACACCTGTGCACACACGGAGTACTTTCAGATCAATGTACCCAGGGGGATGGATACCTGTCTCTTTAAGATGAAATGGAGTTGTAGCACATTGGCCCCCATCCAGCAAAGCACATGCTTAATTTAGTCATGTGAGTAGCCACTCTGAAATCAGTTGGTGTTTTGCTGGATCAGAGACCGTGATGCCTATCTAAGGTATATAAGGAAGATCTAAACTAGTAGAAGTTTTCTGAGATCTGGTGAGAAAGCATCAGAAATGATGCACTTTAGACTGCAAGCTATTGCAATTGTAAAGGAAGGCCTCAGCACTGTGACTACATGATGTGGCTCATCCTACAGTCTCCATAGTGTTTCCAACCTCTTAATAGACTTTCCTTCTGGCTTTCCTTAGAGAGAGTGACAGTTCAGAGCGGACCAGGCAGTGGTTTTGGTTCCTGCAAAAATGTGGCAATGAAAACAACAAAACAGTTTTCAGTCTCATCCAAAGTTTTCATTTTGTCAACCAAAGTCCCTCCCAAAAGTCCATCAAAATCAGACATTTTGTTTGGAAGAAAAAGCCCTGTATCATAGAGGGAAGAAAAATTTTGCATTATAAAATTTCGACCAGTTCTATTGAAGATTAAATAATCTCCCCCCATTCTCCTGCTCCTCCTTCTGCCCACAAAAATCCTTAAATAAGGACTCAGTCCTGTAATCGTGGGGAGTTAAAGGGACTCAGCACCTTTCAGGACTGGGCCTTGGCTCCCTGTAGTGCAGGAGACGGACTCTTTGCATTCCATGTGAGTGAGGATGACACACTGTATCACGTCTCCCAGCTGATTTGCATGTCTTTCTGACTTGTTTGCTTTTTAATTTATTGCATGTGTATTGCCATGGTTTATTTATTTATCCCCCCCAACCAACCATCCCCGAATCTACCAGCTAAATCCCCTGGGGTGGCACGAATGCAGCCTCATCCTTGACAAAAATCTACCTTGAAGAATGAAGAGCATTCCCTGTTTGTAACTGGAAGACATGAAAAAGAACGCATCACTTATCTGAATTTGCTGTTCATCCAAGCACTGTTTATGGAGATTTACAATACCTCGCCTCTGCAAAGAGCTCCATTGCGCAGCGAGCGCTAGGGGATTTTAGGTGGCGGTATTAGCCGTGGTATTAAAAATGCATTGGAAGGCACGAGGTGGGAGATTAGTTGGATAGAAAGACCCATGAATGAAGGGTTAATTACATTCAAAGAGGCCATAGTAGGGAGCAGAAGAGGCAATAGGTTTCTTTTCTTCAAAATTTACTAAATGGCTGGAAACACGGTTTAATGAATTTTAATGGGATCATTCTGAATCCCATGCATATTGCATCTGCTGACTGTGGGAAGTCAAGGTATTGTTGAAGGGAAGGGTATTGCCCTACTTTAGGTTTCACAGTTTAGTATTTTTTTTTAAATCCCGCAACAAGCACCTTAGTCAGAAAATATACATTTCTATACTGATTAAAAAAATGCCCTTGCAAATGGAAAATCTTGCACTGTCTGGGAGTCCACAATACCATAGATTATTCTACCGTTCCATAGCACATGTGCTTTAGATTTATTGAATCAAATGGTGCCATCAAGATAAAGGTGCCTTTAGCATCTCTCCCTACTAAGGAGCCCTCTGTCAGGAGTTCCATTCTCGGTTACATCATGTAAATCTGGGGTATCTGATTTCTTCTGGGATTAGACTCATGCAAATGAGAGCAGAATCGGGCCCCTCCTGGGGGGGATGGAAAGAGAGAGACGGAAGAAAGTTCTCTTTTATTGAAAACGTAGGTTGCCTGGGCCAGCATCAGGAGCTGCCTGTTCATTTCCATGAGGGCTCTGGCAGGGGCATCAAAAAGACAAGCGGACTCCGGCCCAACACAGCCAACACGATTGTACTGTAGGGAGAGCATCCGATATAGCAGCACGTCACAAACATAGACGGGTTCAGCTTTGTAGTGGCCATTCGAGGTAAGTCAGTAGCACCACCCCCCTTTGACACAGAGGGAAACTGAGGCAGGAAAGTTAAAATGACTCGCTCTGGTGTGCATCAGAGTCAGGGCCAAAGCACAGATTACAACTCAGGAGCATCTGGCTTCCAGTCCTAACTATCTGTCTGTTTCAGATACATCTAGGCTGCCCATTCCCCTGGTATCTGGGCACCAACCTGTGTTCTGCACATAAGGCAGGACACCGTCTCAGATAGCAGATAAAATGAAACAGCCACAATTTCTGTTCACTAGAGAGCCAGTCCTGAATGGCTCAGACCCCTCATCTCCCATTGAGGTCCTAGTTTCTATTCCCACTGGAGTTGATGGGGATCAGCACCTTTCAGGATTGGGCCCTTTACAGTCAGGGCTTGTCTACACAAAAGATACACCGCTTTAACTGGATCAGTATAATTAAAGTGATATAGAGCCCTCGTGTGCATGCCGTTTTACTGGCATACAGGTGCTTATAGTGGTCTAGCTTATTCCCACAGGGAAGGGGCATGAAACTGGTATAATTGCATCCATGCCAGGGGTACTGGTATAACTATTTTGGTTAAAAAAAAATTACACCCCTAACTGATATAGTTATACTGGATCAAAAACTCTCTGTAGATGAAGAGTCCCAAAGCCTCTTGAGATACGTAGCCGAAAACTTCTGAAGAACAGAGACTGCCTCATGCTGCAAAGCTGGGATCTAGATGTGGGTTCACGCTGCTTGCGAAGACCAGCGGGCTTGTTTGGATCTGGGATTTTGCTTTGGCATATTATGAAGACAGGGACCAGCTACCAAATTCAGATTTGGATCTTCTTCCCCAGTGTTCAGGGTGCACAGATCCATGTTGCTTTTTTCAGACCTGTCTACTTACAAGCAGGCAGCACAGTGCCTGTTTTAATGGCACCAATATGTTACCCAGGCAGCTAAATGCCAGACAAAATGCCAAACATGTTACCCTAAATGCCAGCGTTCCGGGACCTGAAATCAAACCGAAATACTTTGTCATCAAAGTGATCCTTCACCAGGCCGTTTACTTTGTCTATATTGCCTTAATTCAGCTGGAAGGAACCTCTGTCCCTTTACGTCTTTCCCAGATATATGCTCCTCTTAAGACATTATCAGCTTGCCAGCAGGGTGCTTCCACGCTGGCCACAGCTGTTCTGAAGCTGTCAGCGTTCTCCAGTAAAGTGTTAAACAATACTTCAGATGGGATCAGGTTGTTGTTTCGCCCCCCCCCCCCCCCCCCCCCCCCCCCCCATGCTGCAGCAAGTGTTTTATGTTTGCTGTGTGCTAAAATTACACAAAGACAATATTTTTTTTCTCCTGATGCTCATTTCTGGGGGACTGTTCTCTCCTGGGGAGGAAAAATCAGACAATTGGGCTTCTTCTACAGAATCAGAAAGAATTGCGAGTCTTATGAGAAACTGCCTTTTCTGACAGATTGTTCTGTTCATATCAGATGAGCATCTCAACTTGGGTGCTTAGGCAACCCCTGACCTACCTGGGGACCATTGTGGAATTTCTCTCATCACCAGTTTCTTCTATTTTACCCACTCCTCTCTACATTCCCAATGCCACAGCAACGTACCCTCTGGAGCTGCACGTCAGCAGATGTGCATTCTATTCACTGGGTCAGCCTGGGGCACGTCACTTCCAGAGAAAGTTTTCAGATGTGGCCACTAAAATTTTTGGTGCCTCTGTGTTTTGGGTGCCCAGCTTGAAATGTGTAGGCGTCTCCAGTTGGGCTCTCAAAATGAGCGGCCACTTTTGCAAATTTGGCTGGTTAAAAAAAAAAATCATTCTGTGCCTCAGTTTCCCCTCTCTGCAAAATGAGGACAAACATACTTCCTCTTTTGTAAAGAGGCCCTGGGGTTTTTTTGCCTTCCTCTGCAACGTAGGGCATGGGTCACTTGCTGGAGGATTCTCTGCACCTTGAAGTCTTTAAACCACAAGCTGAGGACTTCAGTAGCTCAGACATAGGTCGGGGGTTTGTTACAGGAGTGGGTGGGTGAGATTCTGTGGCCTGCGTTGGGCAGGAGGTCAGACTAGAAGATCATAATGGTCCCTTCTGACCTTAAAGTCTATGAGTGCTGAGATCCTCTAGGTGTGCTAGGAGTTATATTACTATACCATCCAAGCACAGGGAACAGGCGTGTCTTCTCAGTACTGTAGATATTGAATGAATAGATATTCCCTAGTATCCAGAATTGGTCCTGGGCTGTTGCATTAAGAGGGGAACTGGCCTTGTTTGGAGAATGACCTGTGAAATCACCAAACTCCTTTCCTATTTCAGTCTTCTCATGCTGGGGATAACGACTGAACAACTGATGCCTGGAAATAAACTTTTCTCCTAGGATGTCTATTTAAGCACTGACCCTGTTATTAATCAGCCTGGATTTGCTATAGGAAGCACAAAGGTCAGCACAGCTTGACTCGCTGTGTCTCTCCGACACGCCAGATACAATGCTGCCACATTGTGGCTTGTTCCTATCGGTTCTGCCGCACACGATGCACACACCTTATGCTTGCCTCCTGGAATGGAGCATTTTCACTGTCTCTCCAGGGAGAACGAGTCGCTTGATGACTCACACGCCTCTCATTTGCACACACCACCCAGCCTGCTGTTTTTGCGCACACACCAACAAAAAGACCCCGCACCAATGACTGTAAATTACAAACAGGTTGCATGTTTTAAGAGCTTTTTTAAGCTGTTTGGGCTTCATCCAAAGTCAAATAGAATTTAGTGTATGTTCAAGGGCAGGCAGGATTTGACTTCGGTCAGTTTCAGATACAAAGCCGCTCATTGTAATCATTCATGCTGCTTGGGACTCAATCGTCCAAACTCCTGCTCAGGTAAGGAGTTGCTTTCAAGGGGTCTACATGTCTAACAAAATGCTCACTGGATCAGGCCTCTGGTCTTCCTAAAAAAATCAACCCCTTGTCTCTTAATCTACTGCCATGTTCCCAGGTTTTTTCTCCCCCCGCTCCCCACTTCCTTCCTTCCTCTGAAAAATCCCAGAGCAGGGCAGGAAATTAAACCTCTCCATAAAGAAGCGTTGGTGTCTCACTGGCTTTTCACTCATTTATTGTACAGTGATTATTTGGGGGGAGGGGGTTGTGGAGAGGGCTGGGCAAGGAGAAGAAAGTTACTTTATTCATTTTGTAGGAATCTTCCCCCCCCCCCTTGCACACAAGGAAGTTCTATTTCAGACAAGCCTTAAAGTAACTGGCCACGCTCACATGAAATAAACGTGTCAGGTGGGAAATGCTACCGTCTGTCTGTGTATCATCAACATCACAGCTTCCACCTCATATTAATATCCTCATTGTGCCGCCTCAGGGCCGGTTCTAGGTGCCCATTACTGGGGGGCCAGGAGGGTATTCTGGGGGGCCTGGATGTCACTATTTTAGAAAACAACCTTCCAGGGGTTCAGGGGCTAGTTAGATCCCTGGAAAATCTTGGAGTTTAAGAGTTTAGAAAAGTAACATTTGGCTACCGTGTCAGTATTTTGTCGTTGTCACGTCCGCTGCTTAACACTGGATAACTTACATATTTTGGCCTTTCTTACAATAATCGGGGGCACCTTGCAGATCATTTGATGGGGGGGATGTCCCTTTTGCCCCCTCCCCTGCTAGTGCTGGGCCTATGTCTGAAGTTACCGAGTGCTAGGTGCACGGAGTATCATCAATGTGTTTGGAGGCTGCTCTAAATCGAGGGAGTAAATGAATGAGCTGTCCAGGAAGGCTGTCTCCAAGCCACGCAGAGCCATTCCCTCGGCTGCTCAAAGCTTGCTCGCTTTGCCAGGCCAGAGACATTCCACTACAGCCTGGATGTCTCTGTTCCCTGCTTATTTTCAGATCCTCGGTGTTCTCTGCTGGGAATCCATTTGCCTGTATGTATTGAAATATTTGACGAGTCTGGCCTTATGGGAAACTGCATCCCACTGAGACCATGGCTGCGCTACGGACCCTGTGCTGGCATAGCTGTGTACACACAGAATATGCTGACAGAAGGCGCTCTTCTGCTGGTACAGTAATGCCACCTCCGCAAAGGATGTTAGCTAAGCGGACAGCAGCACTTTTCTGTCAGGTGTGTCTACCCGGAGGGTTTTGTCGACACAGCTGCATTGGGTAGGGGGGGTGATTTTTTCACATTCCTACCTAACATAGCTATGCCAGCATAATTTTGCAGTATACAGAGTCACTGTGCAGTGCAGAATAGTGTGCTTTTAAAAATCCTATGCATATTGAGGCCAGGTAATATTTCAGAGGTGAATACCCCACCAGCTCCTGACAGAGTCAACCAAGAAGACACCAATATTCCTACACAGGGCTGTCGCACCATTCTTGGGGCACGGCTACAGGCTCAGTTTTGAGCTGTTACACGTTCATGCTCATGAGAGGTGTCACTTGACAGCCTCACTGGCCTCTAACTTGTGGACCACTGCCAGAAGCAACACAAGCACCTCACATCATGCAGTTCTTCGCATGCTGCAGCTCACCTCAGTCTTTATGTGGAGGGATGAGGCGGGAATTCAGTCTCCGGTCAATCCTTGGGTGCTCTGAGGGTATGTCTACACTGCAGATGGGAGCATGACTGCTAGACAGACACATTGCTTGAGCTACCGTGTGTCTGTCTACTCAGGCCGGGAGCACGCACCCAGCTGCATTGTAGACCTGACCTGAGGGGACAATGAATTGCAATCAGGTTTGTGGTGTGGACACCTGGGCTGAGAGCCAATAAGTCACTTCACACAGGTCACCACACAACCATCAGGTCATAACAACTTTGGGTAGGTGATGAATGGGACCGGAGTTTATCCAGTTCTTGAATAAAGGCTCTCTATCTCATCACTAATCCCATGATCTGTCCCGTCTCCACTGCTGCTTGGTTTCCTGTTATTGCATTGCATAAAACCACATGAAGCACCTCTCACCATGAAGTTTTCTGGAGTGATTTTGATAGCTTTTGGAATTATTTGGAAGAAAGACAGGGGAAAAAAACAGGAGAGAAGAAGTGTGGTTCAGTAATTAGCTCAGAGGAATGAGGACTCGGATTCCAATCCAGGAAAGCCCACATTGGAGAGGACAGATTAAATAAAGTCACTTTACCTGACTGGAGCACCAGTGTCATTGTGCCAACCTGCCCATTCAGGCCCATGCAAATAACACAGGAAAACGACTGATGAAAACCATGATCCTGCAAACACGCATGTGCTTGACTGTCAGCCCATTGATGTCATTCGAGTATGTAAATGATTGCCCCAGCAGGGTGTGAATACACAGGGGGAAAGGTGAGACATGATACACACAGTGCTGTCAAACATACAAGATAAACATTCTCAAAATATTAGAGACTTTTTTTCCTTCTATTTCTTTGTTATAACAGGCCAGATCCTCAGCAGGCGGGACTTGGGACAGCTCCATTGAGTGGAGCTACAGTGATTTTCACCAGCTGACGATCTAGCCAAATGCATGTAGGTGTAGCTCGTAACAACAGGAGGCAGAAATGTGACTTTGAAGTTGATGATGTCCCTTCATCACCAACTCTTGTTAATTAAAGGACAAAATATGAACCCTTTACTCCTACTGATCAGCAGTTACTCACGGGAATAGTCCCATTGAAGTCAGTTTCTGTGAATAACTGCTCCTCAAGGCAAGTAAACTGTTCACAATCTGACCCTACCTATACTACGGTTGCAGTGCACTTGAAGTAGACATGAAAAACAAGTTTACTCTGGCATCATTGGTTTCAGCGTAGCAAACAATATATGCATCATACTTACTTTATCATGAATGGCAACGTAAACGAGAGAATGCATAGTATTTGCATACGGTGGTTTTTACTGCTTGGGTTCAGACTGCATTTTTCAGAGGGAATTTTCTAGTTGGAGAATGCACCATTACGCATTATGAAGAATTATTATTTAGAGGCAGTCTTAACTGGGATTTCTAAACTATTGTACATTTAACTTTCTTAACTATAACTCTTTCTTAAAAACTGTTGTTCTTGTTGTTTCCCAGGTGAGGAATGACGTGTTGATATGCAGCAAATAGTAATACAGTGTGATTTCCATCCAGTTACAGATATTGGAGCAAAGTGCACATAATGGATGTATTTTTACATTGTAGAGGTTACATCTGTGTACAAAAACAAAGCCATTTTGGCAGTTACATTACAGATTAAGGGCTGGATTTTGCACCAGCTAAATCAATGGGGACTTTTGCCACTGATTTCAGTGAGAGCAGGATTGGGAGCTGAATTGACATTGTAATGAGTAACTAAGGAATAAATATTGACATAACTAGGTCAATAGTGGTGGTGTCTTTTAAGTGCTAAAACTGTGCATTATAACAATAGTGGTTTTTTTCATGCTCATTGTCACTGCAGTGTAGCTACAGTACCAGGAAAGTATCATAATTTATTCCCATTGTTTGTGTTACAGTAGCTCCCGCAGGTCACAACCAAGATCAGGGCCTCGTTGTGCCAGGGGCTGTACATGCATATAATAAGAGGGAGTTCCTGCCCCAAAGAATGTACAATAAATAGACAAGCCATAAAAAGGATGGGAGGGGAAACAAAGCCACGAAGAGATGAAGAGACGTGCCTAAGGTCACAAGACAGCTCAGTGACAGAGATGGGACTAGAATGTAGGTTTGCTAACTCCCAGTCCAGAGCCTTAGCCAGAGAGAAACGAGGAGTTATATAACAGTTACCCTCACTCCCCCCATGCCCAAAACTGAATAGAAATCAGGAAATATCTAACTAGAAATGCTTAAGCAAACTCCCAGGAAGGAAAGTCAGCATAATAGGGAAAGGGATTTGTTCTCACAAAAGGGTATTCTTGGTTAAAGCAGCAGCCAGGAATGCTGGGATATGCCTCCAAGAGACACATGCTGGCGTGGACCAGAAATGGAGCCATCCCCACATGAACAGAGAGAGAGAGTTGTGCTCTGCCTCCGTGTAATACGTGAAATGTGTAAGTGGTTATGGTCCCTGCAGGCACTCGGGCATATTACTATATATAGGACTGTTCCCAAATTACAGTACATCTTCCCGTGGCTGTAGCATTATCAGAGTACAGGGATTTTTAAACCAGCCCACTCCAAGCTATTTTCCTTTGTTCGCTGTGTAGCCAAGTGTTAATCATTGCATGGAAATGAGATAAAAATCCACGGTGGAAGTAATCAAAGGCAAAACGTGTATATAAATAGAGAGGTTTCTGGGAACTAACCACTGTGTTTTGTTTTTCAAAGCATACTAGTAAAATTATATCTACTTTAAAGAGGTTTAGTTCACCCAAACTCCTTATTTAACAGGTAGTGGATAGAAATAGGTGCTGGTCGTGCAATGAACTCTATGGGGATAGCCCATTGACATTAGTGAGGTTCTATGGTTATGCAGTAAAACACCAGTGGCTAGCCCATGTCAGCTGACTTGGCCTGCGGGGCTGAGGCTGCAGGGCTAAAAAATTGCGCTGGAGACATTTGGGCCCAGGCTGGAACCTGGGCTCTAGGACCCTGCAAGGGTCCGAAAGCCTGGGCTCCAGCCCCAGCCCATATGTCTACAGTGCAATTTTATAGCCCCACAGCCCGAGCCCTGCAGGCCTGAGTCAGTAGATGTGGGCCAGCCACTGGTGTTTTACTGCAGTTTAAACATACCCTTAGCGACCCCAGCTATAGGGGCTGGCCGATTAGCTCAGGAAGTACCTCGGTCAATTCCAAGATGGCAGCTATCACCCTTGAAGAATGGCAAACAGGAAATTGCCCCTTGTCTGCCAGTGTGCGGACAAAAAACGCGCTTTTATAAATGTTTCTTTGGGGGACTGATTCTGCAAGGATGCTGAGAGCCTTCTGGGTATACTTACACCTGCCTCAGGGCGGGGCGGGGGAGGGTAGGACTAGATGACTTCTTGTGGTTCCTTCCAGACTTCCATTTCTATGATTTTATTATTCTGGTAGGTCCTGATTTTCATCTTCTTTTGACCTACAGGGAAGTTGAGATGCCTGGGATTATTCTCCCTCGTCTTTACATCTGCAATTGATTTCACACGGTACGGGTTCCAAATATTTCCCCCCATACGTTAGGGTTTTTTTTTTTAATGGCTTCCTTCCTTTTCATTATTTTTGTCCAACAGCTATTTGTTCGGTAATCTCCCCTTAGGGATTAGCACACTAATAGGCAGTCAACAGAACAAGAAAGAAAGAAACTTAAAGGATGAATACTTGGGAGAGAGCATTAATCTTTTCATGTCCTGATTCTAGTCTGGTATATTTGCTATATATATATATGTCGATTCTACCTGACACATCTACGGCATCATTCAAGCAAAGCTTTCGTTGTGCTTTGTAAACATTAAGGGCACATCTACACTTACAACGCTGCAGGGCACGGCTGTATCCATCCAGCTGTGCTGCTGCAGTGAGTGTAGTGAAGACAGGACAGAGCTCTCCTCTCCTCCACGAGCGGCATAAGCTATGTCTGCATACCAGCGCTTAGGTTGGTGTCATTTATGTCGCTCAGGGGGGTGGAAGTGGGGAATGGTTATTCACACTCCTGAGCGCTCGAAGTTTTGCTGACATAGGTAGTAGTGTAGACGTAACCTCAGTCTCCCAATGTTCATGTGAGTTAGGGAAGTAGTATCATCCCTATTTTGCAGATGGGTAAATGAAGGTAAGGCGAGGTTGACTTTTGCAAGGTTGTACAATGATTCAGTGACAGAGCTGTTCTAACCATTCCGCCCATCCCTTGACATCTGTAACCCCAATCCTGAAAACACTTACTTATACACCTTGTGACAGGTTCCCTGCCCTGCCCCTCTTCCTGAGCCCGCTGGCTGTCCCAATAAAGTGCACAGAGGTTTCCAGTTATGCAGCACCCGTGGCTTTACTTATATACACACACACTTCTCCCACCACCAGTGTCGAGCTATACAGGGTTAGTTCCCTCTTTTCCTGCAGTCAGCCCACCGCTAGGAGATTGACCTTTCCCTGTCTGCTTTTCTTCTGGCTCCCAGCCCTTATAACTGCTGGCTTGTCAAGCCCGCAGGTGGAGCCAATCCCCAGGCCAGGCATCAGGTCTGTTTCACCAGCCCCCATCTATTTCTCTTGATTGGAGCTGGCTGAGCAGGGGTAATTAGGTGCTTTTGCACCAGCACCTTGTTCCACATGTGTTTAGTTTTAACCACTTTAATATTTCCATTAAACTCAATGGGTCTCTTGCGTGTTGGACTTAAGCACATGTGTAAAAGTTGGCAGGATTGAGGTCTATATTGCTATACTGTTGTTGTTTTCTCCTCCTCAATTTGGACTGGATAAAATACCATCAGCTGATTATGCTCTAGTGTCTGAAAAACAGGGCATATGTGCAAATGTACAAGGGAATTCAAGAAAACAAGATGGCCGACAACAGACACCTCAGATTGTGGAGGATTTTCCAAAAAATACACCTCTGCTGCTCTTTTGAAGAAAGTTTACTTTTACATATGTGGTCCTTAGTCAGGTTTTATGCTTTTCACTCAGTTCTTTCCCAGAAAAACTATCTATCTAATTTGTCATTTAGGACTAATTTAGGACTGTATTAAAAGCTTTGTAAAAGACGTTTTTCCTGAAAATTGCTACAGCACATTTTGGTAGGAATCTGTTAAAAGCATTCTTCCCCCCTGCCCTCTTGTGACTGCGTATTAAACACTTTTTCAAACTAATTCTTCTCACTTCTACCAAGCAGACAATGGAACTACTCATATGCATACAATTAAGCACAAGGAAAAACAGCTCAATAATTGTGTTTGAAAAACCTTGCATGCTGTTAATATTCCTAAATAACTAATGCCTGTGAATAAATTTACAAAAAGTTGTGCATGCCTCTAGCAGTGTTTTAAAATACCCACAAAACACAGGAGCGTATGAAAGCAAATAATTTTAAAGTCCTAAAATGATCACACAATCTGTCCTCGGTTAGGCCCTGATTCTGAGCAATTAAAGTCAATAGGAGGTCTTTTATTGACTTCAATGTGCATTTGATCAAGTCCTTACTTCTGTGTAAGCTCAATTAATTCAAATGGGCTGCATGAGTGTAACTCAGGGCAGAATTTGTGCTCTAATATAGTTCTGATTATAATACTTCTTAGTAGACCTGGTTGGGATTTCTTTACTGAAGGTTTTTTCACCAAAAAAATTCAGTTCATTGAAGCAGAATCTGTTCATGAAACAGGGTCAGTTTGGATATATCTCCTGACAAAAAGGTTTTGGAAGAAAGTTTGGAAATTATGAAAATGTCCTGTTGTCAGTTTCAAACCGACTTTTTTAGTCAAAATTACTTTTTGTTTTGAATTTTTCATACATCTAGACGAAAGAAAGATTTTAAAAAAGAAAGGAAAAGGTCAGCATGGAAACAAAATGTTTCCGAAAAATTTCAACAAAAGTTTTCTGTTGACCTGAGCCAAACGATTTTTTTGGTTTCTCAGTTTGTGAAAATTGTTGAGATTTTTGACTTTTTGTCCTGATTCGGAAAAGGAATTTCTGTTGAAATCTCTACAGTTCTCACAGGATGGGAAAATTGTTATGTGCCCAGCCCTACATCTTGGTACAGGAAATGCCTGTCGGATGCACTACCCAGAATCCTTCTCAGGAATGTAAGTGTGTTTGTGTTTGGACAAAGAAAATAAAACAAGGTGGATTATTAGCAGCAAATCTCAAGGTACCCAATTATTATTCAAAAGGCCATAGAGTTGCTAGGTGTATGTGGGTTGCAGGAAACTGCAGTTCAAAGGTTTAATAAAGCAGTATTACTAGCCCCCCTCCCCAAGCATTCAAAAATCATGAATCAGACTGCCCCAGAATCATGAGTTTCAAAAAAAATAACTTTGGGGTCTTTTATTTGCCTTCTGGAGTTCGATCCTTTAGGGTTCATGTTTTCCAGCTTTTCTAAGCCAGCACAAGAACTAGCAAATTACTGTTTTTAATGAAAGCTGAAATTCTTACACATTCACATGCTCCCAAGAACTGAAGCTACCCTAAAAGACACCAGATTACACGAGACCCCAAGTTGGATCCCAAGAGTTGGAAATACTGGTGAAGGAACAACAAAAGGAGCCGACTGACTATTTGTTCAATGTATGGAGGTATTCTGAAGCAGACCTCTCATGGTTTCACTGCCTCTCTCCTGATTTATTTGCTCTTTATCTTAAAGCCTCAGCTCCTGGAGTCATGTGACTATGAATCTCAGCTTGCTTTCTTTTTTTTAAGTAAGTTTCTAGCCTTCACACTTGTGGAGAAAAGCTTGAGAACACTACTCCTAAAGGCTTGAGAAAGCAGAAGGTAAATAAAAAGAACCCCAAATGTAGTTATTAAAAAACCCTCATGGATTTGAAGCCAGTCTCAGGATTTTGGTTCCCAGATTGATGATTTTTGAGTAGCTGGAGTTGGTAATAGTGCCATATACCCCCCTACAGGTAAAGAGAAATATGACACATGCAACTCCTTGGAGAACTTTAGCAGCTGGAGCAGTGTGAAATGTCTGCCACACAAGTAAAACGGATGTATAACTCACCTTGGTTTCATGTTTCCTCAGTGACTGGCAACTCAGGCCCAGGTTAGTTTTAAAGCCCATCCATTCCTTTAGCTGAGCCCAGACCCTAGTTCAAATGAAACTGTCCTGATGTTTGGTTTTACAACATGTAAAACTTGGGGTCTTGCCGAGAGTTGACAGTGATGGTTCCGTCTGAGAGTAGCTATTAAGGCTCAAGGCCCATGTCTCCATTTTATTTGGATTTTTAGAAAAGTTCCTACTGACTGCTCGCCGGGGGAAATGTGCTGCTGTGTAGGGAGCCCCTTCTGGCTAAGTGGAGTATAGGCTTTGTCCAGGCTTCACCGCTAGGCGATTAGCAATCTTATCAATACAGCAACAGCCAGCTATTTACTCTGCTCATGATAACAGCCTGCCGGGAATAATCAATCCCCATCTCTGCCTTCCGGAACCCGCCTCCCTCTTGAAAGCCTGGGAAAGAAGACAGGCTATACCGCCTGACCAGAAGGTCAACAAACTTTGGTCTTGCTCAGGGGCAGATTTAAAGACAAAATGCCCCATGGGCAAATGAAGGGGTAGAGCCCAGAGCCCAGGATTTGGGATAGGCAATAGGAGGCAATGAAATAAATCATACTCTTGAATTGGTGCAGCATTTCTTGTTCTCTTTTTGTTTGTTATTTCTACCTTTTGCCCCATTCAAGCTCTCACTTTTATTGTTCTATTCCTTCCTGTTCTTCTACTATTTTCTCTCTTTATGTACCACTTCCCAGCTAGGTCTCTGGACAGGAATCCTGAGTTCTATTCCCATCTCTGCTACTAGCGTGGCTGGTGGACTTGGGCAAGTCACGGCACTGCTCTGTGCCTTGGTTTCCCCATCTGTAAAATCGTAGTAATGATCATGGTCTCTTTTGTAAAGCACTTTGAGATCTAATCTAGCTACACAAACACACACCGGACCTAGTCCTACAGTCATTCTGCACATGGGGTTTCCCACTGAAGTTACACAAGGTGTTGCATTTGGAAGGCCTGCAGGATAGGCTAGTCATTTAGGAGGGAGGGATAGCTGAGTGGTTTGAGCTTTGGCTTGTTAAACGTAGGGTTGTAAATTCAATCCTTGAAGGGGCCATCTAGGGCAAAACTCTGTCTGGGCATTGGTCCTGCCTTGAGCAGGGGGTTGGACTAGATGACCTTCTGCAGTCCCTTCCAACTCTGTGATCTTCTAAGTGCCCTGTATGTAATACACAGAGGGTCTGATCTAAAACCCCTTGAAGACAGTGGGAATCTTTCTATTGGGTTTGGGCTCAGGCCAACACTGAGCAATTGAAAAGACATTTCTTCATCACTATCTCTATGGTCCTTTTAAAGCTACAAAAGGAGTCAGTTTTGCACCCTGTATCTGGGGTTGCTGTAATATTATGACTGTCTTATTTATGCCCATCAAAGGCACCCAGGCGAAGTTATGGGCTAGGTTAGGTTTATATTCAAACCATTCTGCATCCCCAATTTCCTCCCCCACCCCGCCACATTGCCTCTTCCCCATCCCACCCCAGAATACATTTGCATCCTTTAAATGATCTTGTTTATTCTACATGTTGGAATATAGTTATCTGAATATTAATTATGGCTTGAGTGAAGTTCATCGGTTGAATGCAGGAATTGAGAATTCTTCCTCAGTTGCAGCCACCTGCTTAGATTTCTGTGTTTATCTGCTTCACTGAGTTTAAATCAGTTTCTGTAAGTGAAAGTCTGTTGCTTTGAGCAGATGTTAATGCTCAGAAATAGTGTACAGTCTGCTATTAGCATATGTACCATAATGCTAATAAATAGAGGCATGTAGCACCCTTGAAGGTGATTCTGATTTCGATAACTCTCCCCTCCCTCCACCCAACCCGCCTCCCTTTGGAGAACCTTTGGATTACGTGATGACTGTGAGCAAGCGACCCTTCCTCACCCCGGCTCCCACCCCTGGCGAGACTTTAGGAAATGGTCTGGTCTGTTTATACTACAGCGGGATGATTAATGATATTGTATATTGTAACTAAATTGTACCGCTATTATCATCAGGTCACTGCTGACAACTAGATATATCATCTCTGGGGTTTATATATAGATAACAAATTTAACTATGTGAATAAGTGAAGGCTCGCTGTTCTGCTAACGCTAATGCAAATGTTTCCACCTACCGGACGTCGGTAATGCACCGTAGATGGGGATTTCATTACAGCGGCTGCCATTGGGTTCCACAGACAGCGTGGCTGGGGCATCGGTGGTATTCCTATTATCGTCCTTGGTTTTGGGTACCGCTACACAACAAGAACTAAGTCAGCACATAGCTGCATGTAGTGTAGACGCTTACTACAGCGATGGAGGGGGCTTCCCATCACTGTAGGAAATCCACCTCCTCGAGAGGCGGTTGCTAAGTCAACGGAAGAGTTAGTCTGTCAGTCTAGCTGTGTCTACAGTGGGAGAAAGGTCGACCTAACTACAGCACCCAGAATGTGAGATTTTTCACAGCCCTGAGTGATGTAGCTAAGTCAGCCTACATTTTAGGTGTAGACCAGGCCTTCGTTTTTGTTTTCCCCCAAGGAATTGGAATAATCCATCTATGAAAATAGACAATCGTTTAGAATAAAAGGGGCACAGACAGCAGCCTTCTGCCAAATCTCAAATCAAAATGACTAGGTGTTTGCTAAGGTCTGGTTAATTTATTTCGAGCCTGAGCTCCCTGTATACCCTCTGCCTTTTAGGGTAGGTCATGAAGCCGATCCACCAAAAGAAAATCTGTTTTCATGTTTTGTTCAGCCCAGTCAGAGTGAGGAGGGTTGAAAACCTCAGGAGAAAGCCAGGTACTTTGAGATTCCTAGAGACCAGTGCTGCAAACCTTACTCCCGCAAGTAGTCGTTCACGTGAGTCATCCCCCCGCCTTCAACTGGAAGACTTGCATGAGTAAGGACTAGTCGTGTAAGTAAGGGTTTGCAATATCAGGCCTAAAGATTAGTTGGGAAAGCTTTGGCTAAGCAATAATTCACACTGAACGGAGCCTCTACCCTTTTTGCTACTCATCCATCTGCCAACTGACACCTGCCATGCTAGGTTTCAGCCTAGAAATTAATTACTACTGTTAATATCTAGGAGCATCTTTGGGCCAGACTCTGTCCTCATATGCACCAGAATAAATCAGGAGCATCTGCAGCGAACTCACTGGTATTACACCAGTGTAATCAGAATCAGGCGTGTGATCAGAATCAGGTCCATGGTCTTTATGGTGACTTACAAAAAAATGGGAGCGATTCTCCTCTCCTGGAGGTGTAAACCTGTGCTGACACAGGTATGGGGAAGTGAAGAGCAGGTTCAGGCTCATTAATTAATACTCACAACAGCCTTGTGAAATACACTGGCTGCTATTAAAAGTCAATGTTTACCCACAATCCTCCCACCACAGTACAATACCGGAGATACCACAGTATTTTCCTCAGACTTAGAAAAGGAAATAACTGGCCCCAGATACTGTGATGCAATAGCTGTTGGCTTTCTCATGGCAATCACTGTAGGCAAGTATTCATCCCATTTTCCGCAGAGGAAAAGTGAGGCAGAAAACAAGTGATTTCCCCAAGAAGAAAGTGGAAGCAATTCAGTGTCAGAACTGTGGAGTTCCCAGCATGCAGTTCAGTGATCAGACCATACCTTTGCCAGATAATTATATTAGATCTGATACACCATGCTGCCCATCTTAAAGACACAGTTACATTAATTCTGCCAGCAGGACATGGCAGGAGATTTCACAATAGTCAGGATTGAAATCAATGGGAATTAGACACCGAAACACCCCTGAGGGCCTGGGCCCAGAGTGTGAAAGCTGCTCCAAAGCCAGGGTGGCAAACCAGTTCTAATGGTGTAAGAAACTGACCTGGCCCAGCTCAGTCCAAACTGGTTTCTCAAAAAATTAGAAAGCTTTGTAAAAACTCAGCCTTCACAGGACTCTGCCATCTGAATGCTGGGGCCTGATCTAACTGAGCTTTTTGATATCTCCCCATCATTAACCATCACACCAGCCCGCCTGATCATTTAACTTGACAGCATGCACCTTATATCCAGGATATCCATCATCAAGACAGCTCTTGAGCATCTGATCAGAAGCAACAGGCAACTGGTATCTGCGGGGCTTAAAACAAAGAGGAAAGCTGTCCTCTTTTTAAAAACAGCCCATTCAACAATTTAGGAGTCATAAAATATGGACTGATCCGTATCAATTCATTTTTATTCCACCGACCTTTGGCTCTTCCTCCCCACACTATATCTTTCCCTTTCTGTACGTATTGATCCCAAACTAGGCTATTAATCCTGAACCAGGAACAGATTAGAGATAAGTCAAAAAGTGCTTGTGGTTAGACAGAGGTGTAAAACTTTATCTTGCGGGGTGTGGGGGAAACAACCAAGCAACCCAAGGCAGGAGAGGAAGGGAAAGAAAGAAAGAAAGAAAGAAAGAAAGAAAGAAAGAAAGAAAGAAAGAAAGAAAGAAAGAAAGAAAGAAAGACGATTTAGAGACAGTGCAAATGAAATTTGGGTGCACACAAAAAAAATGGCCGAGGAAGGGCAGAGAGACAGAGCCGCAGTGGGATCTGTGCTTAGGCTGCATGTGATGGGTTTGTCGGAGACTCTCAGAGCACGGTGCCACCTCATGTGATGTGTAGCTTTAATGAAAGTGGGGCGGGGGAAAAGCAGCTGAGACTCGCCGTCTCTTCCTCGGTCTTCCTTTGCAGAGACCTATGGGCCATAACTCTTTCAGGGCAAATAACAAGCGTTCCCCATCCAAATGTAAGCACATTGGCACTTAATCCTATTTTATAAAGGTTATAGTTTTACATAAATCACTCGCTCTAAATGCACTTTAGTCATCCGCCTCGCGTTAAGTTTCTCTTTAAGCCTAACCAGGCAAGGAAGATTTCTCCCACTGGCCCTTTGGACATGACCCCACTGAGATTGAACTACCCCCGCCCCCCGCTAATATCCCTGGAGGAATTCATACTGATGCCAGAGGCTAAGCAGATTCCCTCGCTAGGGTGGGGGAATTAACTTCATCCTTCCCCCGTCTCAGTCAGGTCCAACAACCCACCAGCCTGATTGCCTTAAGGAGCCTTGACATGTCTCATTCTGGCCTCCGTCATTAATATTGTGTTGAGGGAGGTGTGATCAAGCCACACACTGTTTCTTTGACCAGCAGAATACACAGCCCTTATGGGGCATGCAAGGAGCCCCTGTAAGCCGAAGGATCGGGCACCAAAAGAGCCTTTCACAAAGGGGTGTGCAGCTCTGGACATGGTAGTTGTGGGAAATCGTAAAGCAGTGGGGTACTCCAGTATGGCTGCTTTTGGTTTCTTAATTAGTCTGTCACACATCCCCAGAGGGGAAAGCAGAGACTCCAGTGCAAACACTGACGTCTCACATTATAACTTGGAACAGGAGAATGAATTTAAATACCATCACACCACCGCAAGAGAAGGGAATAAAAGCTATGCAGGGAGCAGCGGAGGGTTGGCTAAAGCCTGGAGCGGGATCTAAGGAGCAGGGATTTTTATTGAGGATGGACACACACAGGCTTAGCCCTCAGCCACACCCTGTTAGGAGTGCACAGTAGGATGCTGTCACAGGCAAGTGAGGATAATACAAAGTTTAAATTCCCATGAGTGGTGCCACTTGGCACTTTGCAAGCTGCCCCCTCTCCGGCCTGGTCTACACTAACCCCCCAATTCGAACTAAGGTACGCAACTTCAGCTACGTGAATAACGTAGCTGAAGTCGACATACCTTAGTTCGAACTTACCGCGGTTCAGACGCGGTCCACACGCGGCAGGCAGGCTCCCCCGTCGACTCCGCGGTACTCCTCTCGCCGAGCTGGAGTACCGCAGTCGACGGCGAGCACTTCCGGGATCGATTTATCGCGTCCAGACCAGACATGATAAATCAAACCCGGAAGTTCGATTGCCAGCCGTCGAACTACCGCGGTAGTGTAGACCTGGCCTCCTATTCCTGGTGCTCTTGGGCACTCAAGAGCTACAAGAAAGCTGTTCCAAAGGCCTTGCTTGCTTCATACAGGCTCAGACGCCATCCAGTAAGGGGACCAGATGTCCCAATTTTATAGGGACAATCCCAATTTTGGGTGCTTTTTCTTATATAGGCACCTATTACCCCCCGCCCCCGTCCTGATTTTTTACACTTGCTATCTGGTCACCCTACCATCTGGTGCAGGTGAATATACCAGGCGAGGTGGTGAATCTGACGAAATAAGAGTTTTTCTTCTCCCTGGGGATAGAAGGGGGAGGTATTTCTGGACCAAACTTTTTTTTTTTCCCCACCAAAAAATGCAGATTCGGGTCAACCAAATTTGTGTCGAATTCGCCTAATTGTTTGAGTAAAAAAAAATAATACGGACAAGCCAAAACGATGACATTTTCAAGAGGAAACATTTTGACCCAAATGACTGCTTGTTTCAAGTTTTCCAATTTCATTATTTTTTTCTGCAAAAAAAAAGGCTTAAAAAAATCCCTTAAAACCAAAATAAAACATTTTGTTTGACCCGAAACTGTTTTTCTGTTCAGCCACCAAACCGAAACAATGGTTATTCACACAGCTGGATGGAGGGGTAATGCCAGGTGGAAATTAGGTAAATCTTTTCCATGCAAGGCTTTCTAGTCCTCCCCTCCGTCTCCACTGCAGGACATGCTGTTTCTGATTGTTGTCAGGAAATACAGTGCACTGAATGGAGGATGCTTTCTGCTGTTGCACTGGCACAGTGATGGGTGGTCTTGTGCATGAAGAGAGGTGACTTCTGTTCCTCCCTTCAATGCTGGCATGCTGAGGGATGCTGGACCAGCCACATCACCTCTTTGTACCTCAATTTCCCCTCCCACCTCTTGCCTATTTAGACTGGAAGCTGTATGGGGGAGGGACTGTCTCTATGTGTTTGTAAGTACCTAGCATGATGAGGCCGAAATCTTGATTGGGTTTTCTAGGCACGACTGCAACATAAATAATAGTCTTGGTGTCAAACGGTAGGGGTGAACCAAACTCAGAACATTTTCTCCCCATTCCTTCTGAACTTGAGTGGGTCAGCTAGGGTCCAAAACACCCCGGTCTGTGTTTTTACGAAACCCAGCCGAAAAGGTCTTCCAGACTGAAACCCAAATACCGCTGCCTCAAGCTCTGGCTGCCTGGAATGTCCAGATATGCTCTGCTCTGCTGCTTTTGTTCACTGTTGTGCTGACTCTGTGTTTCTCAGCTCTAAAATGGGAAGCAATGGGGTCAAAATGCTGCAAGGGAAAAATGGCCTCTTGATATCGGCATCCTGGCAGCAAAGAGGAAAAAGGAGGAGATTCCCATTCAGACTGTCCAGAATGAATAGGTTTGACATAAGCTTCCAGGGCCTATTTCAGAGCCAGTCCAAGCAGGTCATTGAGGTCAGCAATGTTTCAACTGTTTATATCAAGTCTGTATTTGGCCTTGAACTTTTGGACTATTCCCTGAACAGCATTGTCTGGCATCACCAATATACTCTCCACCTTGAGGGACCCAGGATAGTAACAGAACAGAGATGGTGAAAGTCACTCCAGTGCAGATGGGCAATTTAAGTGCTATGTGCCACTTAAGTCCCTGAAAATAGACATTGTGTAGGGGAAGTAGTTTTGTCTAGTGGATGGAGCACTGGGCTAGAACCCCAAAGAGTTGAACTCAGTTCCCATTGTTAGCCTGCTGTGTGAGCTTGGGCAAGTAACTTCATCAGCTCCATGCCTCAGTTTTCCTATCTGTGAAATGGGCATAATGATACTGACCTGCTTATAAAGTGCAGTGAGATCTAGACTTTTTTCCACACGGTGACTTTGGCACCTAAGACCTCTTAATTTCAATTAAAGTTAGGAATGTGAATACCTTTGAGGATCTGGGCCCTACTATATGAAGCACAGTGAGATTTCCTGATCAAAAGAGCTGTATAAGAGCACAGTATTATTTTTAGCCTTCACAGAGGTGTGACTTGATTTCAGTCTCTAAGGGTCTACACGGGGAACAAATAGTGAGCTCTTCAATCGAGCAGAGAAAGGTACAAAGTGATCCAATGGCTGGAAGTTGAAGCTAGACAAATTCAGACTGGAAATAAGGGGTAAATTTTTGACAGTGAGGGTAATTAACCAGTGGAACAATTGACCAAAGGTCATGGTGGGTTCTCCATCGCTGCTCTAGGAATTATTTCGGGGAAGTTCTCTGGCCTGTGTCATACAGAATTTTATGTGTCATAAAATTGAAGCCAAATTCAAATAAAATGTAAATTTGTGTCAAGTCAAAAAAAATCTTTTTTTTAAATGTATTTTTGTTGTATTTTTTAAATGTATTTCTGTACGACACAGGCCTATTATTTTTTAAGAAGGTTAAAAAACTCAAAACCAGAATATTTCGTTTGACTTTTTTTTTCAACTTTTTGGTTCAGTGGAAAGTTGACCCAAAACATTTTTTCCTGGGTTTTTATTTGTGTGTGTGTGTGTGTGTGTGTGTTTAATCAGGTAACTGAAAAAAAAAATCAGTTCTTTGTATACCTCTACTCTGAAGTCCTAAGCTCCTAACCACCTTCCTCTCTAACATACATTGGAAAGAAACCATTGTGACAATTTGCTCCTGGGTCGAATTTGCAATGAGACGGAAAAGAAAAGAAATTTCCTTGCACAAAGAGAAGCAAAATGAATTAAAACGGTTGCTTGGCTCAAAGCCCTGATTTCAGAATCAAGACATTAGAGACAGCAATAGCCGTAGCTTGTTTCCCTTGCCAATGGAGAATCCCCGAAACACTGGTTGGGTTTCTCTTTGGTGCACATTGTTTATTTTGGGATCGGTAGTAGTTGTCTGGTCAAATCAGTCGCATGTGCTCAGTGGTGTATGCAGTTACCCAGATTGTTCCAAAGAGCCATCCCTCCATGCTAAGCACATCCACATCAGCAAGTCAGCTGCTGCCCCTCAGCTATGCCCATGATTCCTAACCAGCCACCCTCCGCACACGTATACACATGCACAAAAAGGATACAGAAATACATTTACATTTTAAAGCCTCTTCCTCTAGGGTTTCTTGTTAAAGCTACGATGGAAATAAAGTTGTGCTAGGTCATGGAAACATACAACCTGTGCTTTCTTTAACAGAAAGAGAGAATGCTGCCTCTTTGACAGGGGAGGGATAGCTCAGTGGTTTGAGCATTAGCCTGTTAACCCCAAAGTTGTGAGCCCAGTCCTTGAGGGGGCCATTTAGGGATCGGGAGCAAAAATCTGTCTGGGGATTGGTCCTGCTTTGAGCAGGCGGTTGGACTAGATGACCTCCTGAGGTCCCTTCCAACCCTGATATTCTATGAAATGGAAACTTCCAGCTTGGCCTCGAAGTTATTCCAAGCACTCCAAAAAGGAGTGAGACACTCTTTAAAACAAACAACTGATTGAGACCTAAGAAAGAATAAATAGCAAACAGGATTTCCCCTGTCTTAATAGTGTTTCAATGCAGGTTTGGATCTAATTTTCAAACATATCCGTGGTAGATTGCTCACGCCAAAAAGCATGCACAGTTGCCATGATTGTGCATGCCGGCTGGGGTTTTGTACATGCAAATGAACAAGTGATTATGTGATGCATGACAAGCCAATTCCATGCTCACATACCCAATGTGAGTGCATGGTCATGGTAACCACACACACCAGTTTAGGGTTACCAGAGAGCAAGGGTGAAAAATCAGGACAGGGGGTGTGTGGGGGTAATAGGCACCCATAGAAGACAAAGCCTCAAATATCAGGACTGTCCCTATAAAATCAGGACGTCTGGTCACCCTACACCAGTTAGGCATGCGGCTGGGCACAGGCAGGCACATGCCATTTTGAAAATGGAGCGGGGGAAATGCAACTCAGTATCTGAATGTTTGAGACAGGCAGGAGGCTTTTAGTGTGGCTGAAAGATAAGCCACAGCTGGCGTAGTTCTCACTGCATCAAGCCTGCTTTGTGCCACTCCACTGGCCCCAAACAGCACTAAAGCTGGCATAACCCGTTCCCGCTTCACCACCTAGGCCCGTCTGAGATGGAGGTATGAATTCATTGTGCAGCAACTGACTAGGAGGCCTGGCCAGCTAAAACAAGGCCTGTCTGGGGCCACCCCTACCGCTTATAGCTGTCCCTTGGGGCTGTTGGCAGCTGACTGGGCATATCCGTGGCACGTAGACAGCCCAGGACTGGGACTGAGGAATGCATGCTAGTATAATCTCTTTACCATCCCAGCTATGCCAACCACCGCCCAGGTGCAACCAAGGATGGGACCAATTTTATTTTTTAATAACTGGTTAACTTCATTTCACTTGCTGGAGTATATCAATAAAATGACAGCTCTCATGGAGGGAAACACAAGCACGACCCACAGTTACAGAGAGATCAGAAAAGCACAAAATATTGTATAGATGTTGCTTTTAGGTGTATCAAAAGTGACTGGCAGAAGATAGTGGGGTAGGGTTAAGATTGGAGATTTAATTGCACATACTGTAGGGATTTAGAAAGTAATATGCTTTTCATAATAGCGCAGGACCTGGTCCTGCAATGAGCTCTTTGAAAACAGACTTGTGGAACTACTCAGAGCCCCCAATGAAGCTGAAGTGGCTTCCCATGGATGCAGCAGCTCAGTGCAGGATTTGGGCTCAATTTCCCCACCTTGCATTTATAAAGCTACCTACTCAAGTGGTATAAATTAGTGTCACTTGGCTGAAGTCAATGGAGCTGCACAGATTCGTAGCTGTTGAAGATCTGGCCCCTATAATGTATTTTATTACTGGACAGACTATTGAGTGTCTGTTTACCCAGACGAAAGATACACTAAAAGAAAGTTAATGTGACTATGAGAACAATAGCTTTTCTACTTCCTGACTTTTGTGAGTTTAAATTCATAACTTCATTAC
The DNA here is from genome assembly GCF_002925995.2 of Terrapene triunguis. Classification (NCBI taxonomy): domain Eukaryota; kingdom Metazoa; phylum Chordata; order Testudines; family Emydidae; genus Terrapene; species Terrapene triunguis. Next base: position 1,106,851 of record NW_020664420.1, on the reverse strand, counting down.
ATTTAATTTCCTTGATTTTTTCCCTCTAAGATAAGGGGAAAGGCTCAGATCCCCAAAGATATGTAATTTCTACTTATTTCAGTGGAAGTTAGGAGCCTAAATTCCTTTGACCATCTGGGTCAAATTGTCTCGGCTTAATAAAGTTAGCCCACTTAAAGACTACGCAGGCTTCAAAGTTTGCATTTCACTGAAATGAAAGAGGCAAAGGAGGTATAAACATGTCCCTTTGCTCTGGCTGTTTGGTGAGCAGCTACCTGGGCTAATGGGGCAGAAGCATGCTGGTTTACAATGCAACAACTCTATGTACATAGTGGAAAGATACTTTTATTTTTTAAGATTTACAATCTGAAGCAGTTTTATAAAACTGTGAAATCCAGAGAATTGTAGTGGCACCTTGTCACAATGTGTGCAGGGGATCTTTGGACCAGGCTATCAAAGCAGCTCTTTGTATTTCATTTAGACATGTACAGTCTTCTTCACACCGATTGTCCCAGCTGTACCAGGCAGACTAGGTAAAGCAAATGAGAAGTTCTCACACCCACTTTGGGGATATCACACATGGGATGAGGCATCATTAGATACTGCTAAGAATCTTAGCCTATGCCTATTGAGCATGCTCAGAATAATTTTTTTTTACATGCTTATGAATTGTTTATATTTAAATCCCCCCAAAAAAACACTTGGCAAAGAAATGTCTCCATAGAAAACAAGCTCCTAGTCCAGGGCAGTTATATATTCAGCTATAACTGACAAGTGCAAGATTAGAAGCAGCGCATAATCAACACCTTCCTTTGCAACTACTTAATTTCCACTAAATCTTACCTAGCTACAGCTGCCCCTTTATAGGACCTTTTTCCCAGCATGCTTTTCTGGGGGATGGCCCTTTATATTTGGCAGAGAGCACTGGCTGCAGCCCTAAAAGCCTAGTTTGCAAATGGTGGTTGCTTCCTGCATCTCTCTGTCCTAGCTGGTGAGTAATCGTAACTCCTGTAATGTTTCTTATCCTTGAGGTGGATGGCACGTGCTAAAAGGAAGCAAGGTTCAGATCCACAAAGGTAGACTGAAATCAATGGAAGTTAGCCAACTAAATACCTTTGTGATTCTGGGCCCAAATTGTGTCTTTTGCCTTCTTTAAAGCTTCAAAGTTTGGTTTCTCTTCCATATGCATCTGAAGGGATTTTCCTGAAACCGCACCAGCTCCCAGATTCACTTCTGACCTGAGATTAAGCCTGGGCAATTTCAAGCGAATAGGAGAATTGTTCAGAAAGCTGCGAACATGTAAAAAAACGGAAGTCTTGTTCTCCCACAGCAGGATACAAGTAACACTCATTAGTAAAGTGTTAGAATACACTGACCCCTGAACCTGCAGACACTTACATGGACTTAATTTTAGATTGTAAGTGCTTCAGGACTGGGACTGTGTCATACTAAGTGTTTGCACAGCTCCTGGCACAGTGATCTCAACCGGGGAGCTATTTTGATCCACATAATAAAATAGGACTCTGTGCATGTGTAAATGTCAGCACCTGCACCTATCTTTGCAGTATTGGTGCTTAGGTACCGACATAAGTATTTGATAGATTTATTCCTTTCTGTCCTACAGTTCTTGAGCACTGTTCTTTCACTGTAGCATGGTAATAAACCCCATTGGAAAAAAAACAGAGCATCACCATTTGATAGGTGGGTAGATAAGATAGGCAAACATCAGAGTACATATTTATTTAGGTTTCTGAGCTTTCTGATGAGTGGCTACGTTTTTCCTTTAAAAGTTCCGAGTACTTTTTAATGGCAGTTAATGGGTATGTATGGCATGATTGTTTGATTTATCGTTCTCTCCTTTGCTGCTCACAGTTCCATCGAAACTGGAAACTCTGTCATTTCTTTCCCCTTTTGCAACGTCCCAATTTTGCAGCTACTTAGAGTTGGTTTCCCTTGTCTGTTTCTTGGGATGTGCAAACCAACTTGTCTCTGCTCTGTTTATTTCCTTGCATTTATTTACCACCATCACACTCTCCAACCCGGGAAAATAGGCCCTGATCCTGCAAACACTTAAATGAGTTTTTTAACTTTAAGCACATGAGGGGGATTGGTCCTGCTTTGGGGAGGGGGTGGGACTAGATGACCTCCTGGGGTCCCTTCCACCCCTGATATTCTATGTTTCTATGGTAGCCCACTGAAATCAATGGGGCTGCTCCAGAGCTGAAAGTTACGTGTGTGCCTAAGTGTTTGCAGGATCTGGGCCTTCGGTGGCTAGCTGCCTGGGATGACTAGCTTGGTTTGCAGTGGCAAGAGGGCAGCTCAGTATGGGCTGCTCTTGGACTTCAGTATAATTTGCAATGGTCCAATTTGTCCATGTAGGCCCTACATAAACAGGGGTGATACATTTCTTCCTTTCTTTCTTTTTTAAATGTCTTTGCGACTGTGTGGATTGAAAATGAATAGATGGTTCCAGTGTAAAGTACACACCAGATGTTAGGTGTGTATAACTGAGGGACTCAGTGCTAATGGGATGCAGCAGCCCTCTGAACTGGAGAGGGTGGAAATGGTAAAAGCCTTCCTTTGCTTTAGGGCTTGTGCTCTGTGGTCAGCTGTAGTGACTGCCAGTCATCCCACCCCCTGCTGTGGCCCGGAATACACATTTCCCGACCTTTTACGCAGAGACCACTTTAAGTCCACGGAAAGGTCCCTCCAATGTGTCTTAGGTACTTCTGTGGCTCCTGTTACTGTAGAAGATGAGCACACGCTTTAAGGTATTTAGCCTCACAACATCCCTGGGAGGAGGTCAGGTTATGCTGTTATCCCCATTGTAGAAAAGGGGGACTGTGGCAGAGAGAGGCTAAGTGACTTGGCCAAGGTTGTGGAGGAAGTCTGTGACAGAGCAGGGAATTGCTCCCAGGTCTCCCAAATCTCCGGCTAAAACCTTCACCCTGTTTGAGATACAGGGATTTATAACAGAGCCCACCCGTGGGAGCGTGAAAGAGTGGAGCAGCCGCAAATCCGTCTGATCTCAGTGGCAGCTCAGCGAACTCAGGGCTTCACAGAATCAGGGCCGCACAAAGGGCCTGATTATGCAAAGAACTGAGCAGCCCCAGTGGATTCTCATCTCTTTCTGAATCTGACAGGAATCCAGGGGGGAGGGTGGTCAGCACCCGGCAGGAGCGGGCCCAGATCGAGGATTGCATCTGGAAAGCTGGGTTGGGGGGGGATCATGCCAATCAAAGGAGCAGCCTAAATGATCAATGCCAAGGGACAATCTCACACACAGGCTCTCTCCCTCGTTCACCCGCTGACCGTCCTGATTCAAAGAAAAGAAAACCGATGGGGAAAATACGATTACTTGCAGAGTCACCAGAAATCCAAACAATATTCCATCACAGGTGCTAGGCCAGAGCGCTAATTCATCGCGTGCACCGTGTTATTGGAAGTGGCCCGGCACGCTAGCAAGGCAATAGATCATGATAAAAAATGTAAGTGCTCCGTTATCACCAGGTTAACATGCTTTGCTATGCAACCCTGCCGGCTGGACAGAAACATCCTTACATAATGACACACAAATCGGAAGGAGCGGGGGGAGGGGAACCCAGCCATTTGCTCCAAGAAGCAAAATCAAATCTTCCTAGCATTTAGTGTGTGTGTGTGTATATATATATATATGTAGTGGTTAACTATGTATATATATACACACTCACACACACACACACACTTATATATGCAAGTGTGTGAGTGTGTATATATATATATATAGTTAACCACTACATATATAGGAAGAAACCCCAGGGAACTCAAGACTAGAAAGCAAAGATGTTAAAGAGTCATTAGCTTTTTGCTATTCTTCCCAGTTCATCTGCATGATTAGGAGTGTTGATAACCATGAAATTCACCAGATATTTGCTATTGTTTCATTTCTCAAGAGCTGACAAGGCTGTTCAGATCCGGATAATCAGGATGCACTTTGTTGATAATGTGGATGAATCAAAAGCCATCTTCCTGGCTGGCAGATGGGCTCTCACAGGCGGAGAGGGAGAGAGAGGGGGGACAGACAAACCGTGTGTGTGAGAGATGGAGAGCATGGTGCGTGGACTGAGAGAGAGCGAAACGGTGCATCATACACAGTGTGTGTGTGAGAGAGGGCACTGCACGGTGACAGTGAGCATCACGCACAGCCTGCGACGTGCAGAGCATGACACGGATTGAGAGAGGGTCGTGAGAGCGCGCACGTGGGAGTGCGGGACCAGGTGCGAGAGACACTGAGGCTGACCTTGGTGCCATGGGGGTGTGTGACCCACAGCAGCCTGGGATGGATGGATGTCAGAGGGCATATCCCTGGTGCCTGGTATATATGGGGGAGAGAGTGTGTCCTGCTCGGCTGTGTGGTTGAGAAGGAAAAGGCGTTAGTGTGCATGTGAGCATGTGAATGTGGTGCCCGGGGAGAGGCAGTCATGCAAACAGAAACAAACATGGGGAGGCCCCCCTCCATCTGTTGTTCTTGCACTTCTCTCCCCTCCTGTCCCAAGTGTCCCCGCCCACAGCCCGCTAGTTGTGGGGCGGGGGAGAGGCCCACATCAGCTCTTTGGCTGCAGTGAGGTGCCCCGCACGCCAGGAGTGCCATGTCATGGTTCTCTCTTGCCTTGCGGAAGGCGCTCGCCTCGGTATTTTTAGCAGGTCCTTTGCGTTCTAAATGCTGCAGGCTTAGCGCTGCCGGCCGGGTACGCTCGGTATAATTTACCTTCGGTGTAACAAGAAATAGGAGCTGACTCAGGGATTAAGGCATGTCAAGTCAACACAAATAAAAAGCCGGGGAGGATTAGACAGAGATGAATGCAACACAAGGGCTGGGTGTTAACTGCGGGGGAAGAAGGCACCTGTTCTCGCTCCTCTGGCTAGTAGTTGGGCAGCATGCACCATCTATGCTGTGGTGTTACGTGGGTGCCATTCCCTAGAGCAATGGCAGCTTCTTAAGACACCCAGCTAGAGGAGTCTGCATCTCACTGCACCCTTCATGCCAGTGGTCGCTCGAGCTGCGTGTTCCCCTCGCCCACACAATGGAGAGTTGAGTGTTGCTATCAGGGGGAATGGAGTCTGCCTGGGGAGGTGGCTATTTAGAGGGGGAAGCCATCCCGCCCCACTGAATAGCAACCATAAGTGCCTCCAAGTGTAGCCCACTGGTCCATGTGTGTTGTGTCCCCCTCGGTACCTCATCCTGTGATGTGAGTCCGTGCCACCACCTGTCTCTTTAGCTCAAGCGGTAGATTGGTTTTAGTGCTGGAGGCATTGAATGGGCGGGGGGGAGGGGGCAGAGGTATGTCTACACTGGAATCCAAGGTGTGATGGCAGCAGGTGTAGACATACCCATGCCAGTTTTACCCATGCTAGTGAGATTCTGCATCAAGCATGTGGAGGAAGATGCAGGCGAGGAAGCATGGTCTAGTGCAGGGGTTCTCAGACTTTTGTACTGGTGACCCCTTTCACACAGCAAGCCTCTGAGCGCGACCCCCCTTATGCATTAAAAACACTTTTTTATATATTTAACACCATTATAAATGCTGGAGGCAAAGCAGGGCTTGGGGTGGAGGGTGACAGCTCACGATCCCCCTGTAATAGCCTCGCAACCCCCTGAGGGGTCCCTTCCCCCAGTTTGAGAACCCCTGGTCTAGTGGTTAAGGCACTGCGCTAACAGGGGATCTGCATTCAATTTCCAGTTCTAACACAAACCGCCTTGACAAATCACTTCGTGTCCCTGTGTCTCAGCTCCCCAACTATAACAAGGGGCTAATAATGCGTCCTTCCTTCACACCCTTTGTCTGCCTTGCTGATTTAGATTATCAGCCCTTCGGGGCAGAGATGGTCTTTTAGTAGGTGTTTATACAGCACCTCACTCAGTGGGACTGCAGTCTTGTTTGGAGCGGCTGAGTGCTGCCGTAATACAACACTATGTGCACTACCAACAACAGGACAGACTTTTCAACAGGGGGGTGCTCCACAAAAGTACTTCGACGCAGAGGGAAGCTATTTGGAGCTGTGGGACTTGTGCTACTGTGAACGTCGGGATTTAAGGGCCTGACTTTCAGCTCCCTCCACTCACACTCCTCCCGTTCGAGGAGGCGGAAGGAGGTGGCCTGATTGTGGCCGCCTTTGGGCTGTAGAGAGGCGATGACAGAAATAAAGATGGCGCCGCGTTGTTGACCTTCCACCTCTGTTCTGCCTACACTTCGGTCTGGTCAGGAGTAAATGGCCAGAATGGGCCTTGATACAATACATTTGATAGCTTCTGGTCAGTGTCCCAGGAATTATGTCCTCAATGAAAATGGCTCTTTTCATTTTTTCCTTTCAACCTTCTACATCCGCTGTCAAAAAGATGCAAGGATGCATTGAGAAAGAAAGCCAGTACCGCCGCCTCAATTCCTCTTTCCATCAACCCTGCTGGAGAGGCAGGTGTAAGTGCTGTATTGTCTAATCCCCACCTGGGCTGCGATTTGAACTGGAGGAAGAATAGCTGGTGACTACTTTCTGTTAAATCACGTTCAGGTCTGGCCCCGCCTCACCACCTAGCTAATTCCACTCCATCCCCAATGCAGGGAATCCAGGCTAACCTCCCGCTGTGTTTTATGTAACGTCAATTCACTAGAATGGGTTTTTGACTTAAAAATGGGTGAAGTTGGTGCATAGGACTGGAGGGTTTTATTTATGTATTTATTCATCCTTATGTATGTATTCAATGCTTTTGGAAAGCACCAGATTCAGAGGCAGTTTGATTCAGGGGGCAGGACAGAGGCAGGATCTCTGCTTTCTATTCCCAGCCGTGCCATTGACCTGCTGCACAATGTTCGTTAACACATCCCATCTCTCTGCTTCTATTTCCTCTCCCATTCTTTGTCTGTTTTGTCTATTTAGAGTGCAAGCTTTCGGGGGCAGGGACGGTCGCTCGCTAAGTCTTTGTACAGCACCCGGCACAATGGGGCCTTGATATCGATTGTAGCCTGTAGATGCTCCTGTAATCCAAATAAGAAATAATTATGAATTTGAAATTAACTGGCTACACAACAAGCCGGCAGGAGAAGCAGTGGCCATATGAGCTTCTCCATGCTTCTGTTTCCTCCCAAAATATAGTTCAACCAGAGCAGTGTGCTAGGGGCCAATATGGTCTCCAAGGCACAGGAATAGGGGTCCGGAGTTCTATAGGGTCATGAGGTCCTCAGTTCTATGGCTGTCTCAGCCAGTGATATACATGTGTTAAACATTATGTGGGGTGAGTAGTCCGGTGCAGAAGTCTCTGTAGGATGATACAAGTCACTTGTCTGATGTAGTTTAAGGTATATAGTTAAGTATTATTTAGAGTAAATTTGTTCCTGGAGTTCCCAGGCAGGATCAGGGCCCCCTTTATGCTAGGTGCAGTACAGACACATAGTGAGAGTTCCTGTCCTGATGAGATGGCTGAGAAAGAATGGTAAGTGACACAGAGAGGTGAAGTGACATGCTGGAGGTCACGCAGTGGGACAGTGGCAGAGCTGGTAATAGGATCCAGGGCTTCTGACTCTCAGTCCCGTGTTCTAGCCACTTAGGGTGTGTCTACAGAGTGAGCGGCAGCCCATGACAGTGAGTCTCAGAGCTCAGGCTCCTGGGGGCTCCCGTGACAGTGCGAAAAACTGGTGCCGTGTAGACTTTCAGGCTGGAGCTCGGGATCTGAAACCCACCACCCTCTCTAGGCTTCAGAGCCTGAGCTCCGGCCCAAGCCACGATGACAACACAGCTATTTTAGTGCTGTAGTATGAGCCCTGTGATCCTGAGTCTGCCAATCCAAGCTTTGAAACTTACTGCCTGCCACTCAGTCTGTAGACACACCCTGAACTACACCGTGTCCCACATTGTATAATTATCCACACCCAAGCGCGCACACAAATATAAACTATTCCCATCCTCTTGCTCCTTCCTCTTGTCATTAGAGCTCTGTGAATAACCAATTTCTCACTTTGATGGCTAACCGAAAAATTGAGTGGGAGCGGGGGAATTGTTGTGGGTTAATCCAAAGTGGGAAATTTTTTTTTGAATGTTTTGGCAAAATAAAAAAAAATCAAAGATATTTTATTTTGGGTTGAAAAACATGTTTTTGACCAGAAACGAAGTATTTTTTAATTTTCACCTGTTTTAAATAAAATCAAGGTAAAAGTTGAAATAGAGATTTTTGAATAGAAAAATTGAAATGTTTCACAGTGGTAGTCGTGTTAGTTTGTATCAGCAAAAAGAACAGGAGTACTTGTGGCACCTTAGAGACTAACAAATTTATTTAAGCATAAGCTTTCGTGGGCTAAAACCCACTTCATATGCATGCAGTGGAAAATACAGTAGGAAGATAGATATATATACACACACACACAACATGAAAAAATGGGTGTTGCCATACCAACTATAACGAGTGTAATCAGTTAAAGTGGGCTATTGTTTCACTTAGAAAATGTCAAAACAGAAGGTTTTGACTTTTTCAGTTTTTTTTTCCTTCCCCTGGCCAAAACAATTTGGTGAATTTGACAGGAATTTGCAAAATGGTTCGGTTGACCTGAATCTGGATTTTTTTGGTGAAAAACAGTTTTGTCTGAAAAAGTCACCTAGCTTTACTTGTCGTGTGTGCTGGTGTCCCCAACAGTCAGCTGGGTAGAAGTGAGGGAACACAGAGACAACCTTTTGGGGTAGATTATTTGGCACAATCCACAGTCAGTTAATTGTCTGTTCTTGTTTTGACAACGTTTAACTAGGGGAAAAGTCTCCACCAATTCTATAGGCTGCATCCTCTGTTGGTATATATCAAGGTATATGGGGGGAGGGATAGCTCAGTGGTCTGAGCATTGGCCTGCTAAACCCAGGGTTGTGAGTTCAATCCTTGAGGGGGCCACTTAGGGATCTGGGGCAAAATCAGTACTTGGTCCTGCTAGTGAAGGCAGGGGGCTGGACTCGATGACCTTTCAAGGTCCCTTCCAGTTCTAGGAGATAGGATATCTCCCCCCCCCACCCCAAAAAGGTAACTCCATTGAAGCCAGTGAAGTTATGCCAATTTACGCCTGCTGAGGGTGTGCCCTTTGTGAGTATTTCCAATGTTAAATTCCTGCTAGGAAGAGAAGGGGGGGCAGGAAAGGGGTGCATTTCTTTCCTTTCCTTGTAGTATCATGAGGAGGAGAGGGGGGGGGGGGGGGTGATGCTTGTGGCATGGAATATGAAACCAATATCATGGCATCTGAAGACTAAACCAATGAAAATCTCAGTCACACAAAATGCTTGATATCTGATCTTTCATTGTAAATGTCATATAAAGAAAGGATCTCTCTGATATTTCAAGGAGCAGCAAAGTCTGTGATGACATGTCAGTATCAAGATTTGCATATTTATTATAGATAAGCTGTCAAAATGTATGTTGTCAATTTCACCTTATACTCCGAATTTAATGATGCACATAAAGGACAGAAAATCTTTAATATTAATATTAATATGATTTTAGATTATAATACTTCATTGTGGATATCAATCACCCAATCCTTAAGGACATGTCACTCAAGTTGATATAGTTTATAGAAAATTAATGTAATCCATTCTGTATGATCTATTACAGGGGGTGGAGGTTAGAAGAGGGTGTGGGGAAGTAAGAGAGTCCATTACTACACTTCTTCACATGTTAACTTCTGCCAGAGCTTAATCCTTGGTGAACTACGGCATCTGAGAACTTGTTGTTTGTAAGTGGCACTGCTTAGACTACATTCCCGCTCAAACCTGGAATGGGATTCTCACTTCACTGATGGATGTACTTTGTCATGTCAATGTTTGCATAAGCAGCTTGTGTTTTATCAACAAGAAATGCTGTAGCAGAACAATTTCAATTCCACCTGCTGTATAATAGCATCGTGGAGGTGAGTATAGCAACTTCCATGCACTTGAAGGGTGTAAATACCAAAGAGGAGGGAAAATGTGTAGAGTAGCCCCAGTGATTGATATGACTAGAAATGTGGCAAATGAGCCCAGAAAAACGGGCTGGGATCAAGGAAAGTTTCCTAAACTTGAGATGTATTAGGCAGCGGAATAATATCCCCAGGGGGAGTGAGGCAAATGCTTGTAGAGTGGCTCCTTTATAAGAGAACTGGGCCAAGTGCCGGAGAATGTTCTATCGGTGCACCTCACTGACCTAGGCAAGAAACGAAGGGCTTCATTCTCCCACTGCATTGTATCTTGGCCTGTCCTTTCCATCTGTACAAAGGGCAATCAAATCAGCATTTTACATGGACTCTGCACAAGTGTAGACGATGACACAAGGCACCCGGCACTGGTAAGTCAGGTCCTAGATGGTTCTGCTCTGACTCTTACGTCTATCATAGTTAACTTCAGCTATTACAGGCGAGTTTGTAGTCAGACTAGGAAGGATGGTTTTGTGGATTAAGCACCAGGCTGTGATTTAGGAGATCTGGGTGCAATTTCCAGCTCTCCTACAATCTTTCTGTGAGACCACAGTCAATTCGCTTAATCATTTTCAGTGCCTCAGTTACCCATCTGTTAAAATGGGCATAATGATACTTCCTTTCTGCCACCTTTGCTCTGCCCTATCTATTTAGACAGTAAACTGTTTGGAGGCAGGAAGTTCATACAGTACCTAGCACAAAGGGGTTCCCACCTTGGTTGGGCTCTCTAGGTGCGATCAAAATTAAAATAATTACTTCATTGATGCCTGCTCCAACACTCACCTCCTACATGGCCTTGGGTGAGTCACTTCACTTCTTGTTGCCTGTTTTACCTCCCACCCTTTGTATTGTCCGTATAGATTGTAAGCTCTTTGGGGAAGACATTCTCTCTCACTATGTGTTTGTGCAGCGCCTAGCACGATGGAGCTCTGATCTGAGTTGGAGGCCTCCAAGTGCTACCATAATGCCACTAATACTACAGCAGAACAGCGTCATAGTCAGGCATGCAGGAAAACATCTCAAAGGTCTTCTTGTTACAGCTCCTGGCAACTGATGTTGCCTAAACAGTGCATGAGAGCACTTTATAATACCAGAAATAGACAGGCTGGGGAGCTCTTATAAATATATAACAAATGAAAGTCAGGGCAGGGAGAGCCCAGACTCTCAGCAATGAAATCATGAAAACTGGATCAATGTAGTTAGTTACTGCTGGAGTTTATATACATACATACTTTTCTTATCTATGAAAAAGACAAAGTCAGAACAGGCTCAATAAATCAAAAAGTGGGAAGGGGGGAGGGAAATGAAAGAACTGTACCAGCACTGCTTCAACAATCTCCCTTCACTATGACTTTTAACAGAGCCGAATTGGTGTGGATTTTGTATTAGCGGCTTGGATGGCGGGGCGGGGGGAGGAATCGCCTTTCATCTTATTTACATCCATAAGCTGATGGATGAACACCTTGAACGCTTTTTCATTCTGGTAAGAGTATGAAACATTTCCTGGATCTCTTTGCACAATGGCAAAACACTGAATCAGGAGAATTCTTTATCTTATGCTCATGTCTTTAGAGCAGCTGTGAAATTGACCAAAAACCCCTAACCCATTTATGAATCCTATCTATCCCCCCACCCTTGTTAACATATCTAGGGCAATTGTTCCCATGCATACCTGTCTCTCATCTGTTTCCTGTAGTTGTCTTGGTTAGTAATATAAGCAATGAAGTAAGCCTGGCAAACTGTTCCTTCCCTTGCACGTTTGGTCCTAGTTGTATCTGTTTATCTCCTTGTCTCCAATATCTGCCTCTATCTATTAGTGTGTCCTCTTTCCCATGTTTTATCCGTTAATACCTCTTGTTCAGCTGAGGATAAACTCAGTAATAATTGCACTATAAAATGAAGAGTACACTACATGTCTCTTATTGCTCAGGGGTCTGTTAATTGGAATTTATAAAGTTCAATAAACTGTAATCCAATAAGACCTAAACTCTTATTCATTTATCTTAGAGGTAATATCCATGCTGCCAGCAGTACACTGGGAGAGGCTGAGACATGGGCACTCACATGCAGAATATGTGTATATTCTGCAGCCCTGCAGTAGGTACCTGTGTCAATGTCTGCATGGGAGACTTGTAAGGAATGCTGTGGGAAGTGGTGTCGGTGATGGAAAAGAGAGCACTTTTCCCTCCATATCCCAGCGTGGCTGTCACTGGTGCAGTGCTAGTGGAAGTGCCCTTTTCTGGGTGATCTGTTAAACAAGGCCATGAGAATCAATGGCACTTTGTCTCCTAAATGAGAGTGTTAATCCTGAATGAATTCCATCTCATGTTTTCAGATGCTGCCTACCTAAATTCCTCTGGCTGTGTCAATGGGATAAGACTATTCAGATCCTGGACTAAAATACTTTATTATTTGTTCTGGGTACCATTGCCGTGTTTCAAGTCATGCATGCCCTCAATTCAGTGATGGGTGGAGTCATCCATTTGTACTTCAGTTTTGTTCCTGTGGGATCTTTCAAGTTGAAGGCTGCTAGACAGATGTTATCCGCTGTCCTTGCAGTACATTGCATTTTACAGATGGTCTAGGAGTCCAAAAGTCACTGGCGTGCTGCTTGAGAAAGAAAGAAAAGCAGTGGCGGTGTACTCCTCGCTTATATTATATTACAAGTCCTTAAAATAAACAGCCTCCTGTTGGCTGATATAGAGGCCGATTGGATGCCATGTATTTCAGTATCAAACAATTACGCATTATGTAACGTGATCCTGACTGAGATTTCACCAAATGTATCTCAGTGGTAATGCAGTTTAGACAGCAGTGTATCAAGCAGACAAGCTAAATAGACAGTATGATAACCAGTTATTGGATAACTTTATATGTTTGGAAATAGGAATTTTGGACCCCAATCCTTTTTTTCCTCCAGGAAGCAGCTGAAGTTGCAGGTAGATCCATGGGCCTGGTGTCCAGCTAACTAACTACAATCCTTGTCCAGGTTTGAAGATAAATATGATTATGAATGTCAAGCTGATTGTTTGATTGAAAACAAAATTGTCATGCCTGTGTTTCATTTTCAACTAGTATATTTGGGGTTTAGTCAAAACAAATTTGAAAAAAAAAGTAATTGAAAATGAAAAGTTGGTGTTTCATCTTAATTTACATGAAGGGATAAAAATCATTTCCCAGCCAGAGCTATGTGAATGCCTGTGGCATGCAGTACAATGTACCTTTGCATTTGATTTTTAGTTATTGTAGGTCCTACTTTTCTTGTTAGTTGTTTTTTTTATTAGTGATGGGTGAACCTCGAGAGAGGCTGAAGCATGAAGTTTCTACCCACTCTTTACTTAAGTGAAAGTCCAGTAGTGTCAATGGGATCAATGTCTCAGCAGGGACCGTGAGGGTACAATACACGTCTACACTGGAAAACAAAAAACAAATAAAAAACAAGTGTGTTCTTAACTCAGGTTACCTAACTCGAGTTAAAATAGCAGTGAAGACACGACAGCTTGGCTTTTAACTTGGGTTAGCAACTAGAGTTCAAGCTTCTAGGGCAACCTGGGGTTGATTTGAGCTGCTAACCTGGGTTAAAAGCGGAGTTTCTGTGTTTTCACTGCTATTTTAACTCAAGTTGGCAAAGCCGTGTTAAGAACGCAGTTTTTTTCCACAGTGTTGACATAATCCTGAGTGAGAATTTAAGATTTCTGACCAAGATTTGGATTAGTACTGACTATCTAAGGGTATGTTTACACAGCAAAAAACCACCAACAACAAAAATAACCAGCAACAACAACAAAACTAAAAACAAACAAACATGGCAGCAAGTCTCAGCGCCTGGGACAACTGATTCAGGCTCACGGTACAGAGATAAAAAGCAGCAGTGTAGACGTTCCCACTTGGGCCTCTGAAACCCAACGAGAGGGTGGAACTCAGCCCGAGAGGAAAATCTATACTGCTGTTTTTAGCCCCATAACGCAAGCCCGAGCCAGTTGACCCACGGTCTGAGACTTGCTGTTGCAGGCTTTTTTTTTTTTTTTTTTTTTTTTGTCATACCCTAAGCCTCACAGGTGTGTAAAATGGTTTGGGAATTTTAAGAGAACGGATGGTCTTCTGATTGACAGTCACTCAGTCACTGGATTGAGACTCCGGAGATTTGTACAGTGTTCAGTTAATATTGTGTCAAGTCCCAAAGAAGTGGTTAATTGGTAGTTCAGTAATTAGAATGCAACTAATATCTTTTGGTTCCAGTGATAGCTGCTGGTATCCTGCTGTGGATTGGTAGAGCCCCAGATGCAATGTGAAAACCTAGAATCCTTTTCACAGAGTTACCCATGCAATTCTGAACCTCAAAGTGAACTTAATTTGGGCATGTTTTGGATGGGTTCTTATTTCACATCAGCTGGCTTGTCAATGTCTACTCTTTATTCAAGATGCGTGAGGACTGCAGGATAAATTATTAAGATCCAGGATGGCAAATGCTGTACAGTAACCAACGGTGCCATGAGATAAGGCAGTATATATGTAGCTCCTGCCCCCTGCCTCCTTGGTAATGGAAAGTCAAATACCTAAGAAAACTGGAAATTTTAATTAAAAGACCCCCGGTTGTCCATCAAGGAGAGTGTCAACTCTAGTAATATCTTCAATGCCTTCTGCTGCTGCATTGCAGTATTGGACTTGAGAACAGCCTAATCTCTCAACAAGGCCCCGATTCAGGAAAATCCTTCATGATGTTCTTGGTTTCCACTGAATGAGACTTAAGCATGTGCCTGAAGTGAAGCACGTGCTTAGGTGCTGTGCCGAATAGGGGTGGTTTCCTGAGCTGGAGCGGGCTCAGTTCTGCCCTTGTTTACAATGAGGTTAGTGAGATTGCATGAGGGTAAATGAAGGCTGATTGGAACCTCTTTTGTCAAATAATGCACCCCGCTTGTTTGGAAATACTTATCACCGAACGTGACAATGTCTTAAAATAACACAATGCAATTAATTAGCTGCTATTATTATTAATATTATTATTATTATCATTATTATCATTAATTTTATTTATTCCTTGCATAGCACCCATAGTGTGATAGGCGGTTCTCAATCAGATAATGTCAGTCGTTAACATCTTTAAATCACTTAGAAGATGGGGGGGAAGTGCTATGTGAGTGCTAAGTAGTAATATAATCTGACATTTCCGGGTTTCCTTTCATCCGGGAGGATCTAAGCTATATATCAGATAAATTCACCTAGTACTGAAATGCATCTACCTCTGGGGTGGAATGTAACAGCTCTTTAACAATGCATCGTGACACACTCATTAGTTTAGAGCTGGGAATAAAGATGAATGCCAGACCGGATTGAAAATGCAGTGGGAATACATTATTATTTAATATTTAGCATAGCTGTATGAATATTAATATTTCAGTAATACCTATAGGCTCCAGTTTCTGATTGGGGCCCCACTGTGTTAGGCCCTAGACACACATGAGATGCTGTACAAATATGAATGCAACTAGATAAAAGGTATAAAGTGAGGCCTTCGGGGTTAATAAACTACTATTGCAAAGAATGCAATGGGATCTTTGATGGCAGAGGCAATCTGGACCTCTGGGTTTTACATCTCATCTGAAAGATGGTACCTTCAGGAGGAGAGGCCAAGATTCTAAAAAAACCCAGGTACCTAAAGTTAGACTCTTAGGTCTATATTTAGGCATTTCAATGTGCAGCTTGATTTTTCAAAAGTACCAAGCACCCAGCAACTCCCATTGAAATCAATAGGGACGTCTCATTGCTCAGCAGTTTTGAAAATCATGCTGCTTATTTTTTCTGTTGAAGCATTGATTTCTAGTTCCGCGGTGTGTCACGGTAAGATGTGTGTCGGTTAGGGTCACATAGGGCTTTGTGTTTTAAGTAGGAGAGTTCTCTCCCTTTTTTTTCCTTAGTGCGTAGTGGTTCATTTTTCTTCCCTTTGAGTTGCAATCCTGTGCTGCTGGTGGAGTGGGTAGGAATTGCTTTGCTGCTCGGCTGTGAACTCTATGAAAGTCTTTTATAGCACTATTAATGCCATTTGCTGTTTGGTCATTGTATTTAGAAACATATTCATTAGATTTTTCAATGACTGCTGTTTGAAGGTCTTTCTTGTATTGTTCCTCTGGATCTTGTGTCCAGATATATTTCTTGGGTAATGTTTAGATATTTTTAATAGTGTGATGGCATTTGCTGTTCGCTGAAACACAGGACAAGTTGGCTATGGTCTGGTAAGTATAACTAACTATTAGTTAGGGTTGGGTGGAAAATGGTAAGTATTTTCAGTGAAAATTTTTGCAAGAAACAAAACAAAAAATCATATCATTAAATGATTTTCATGGAATTTTGAGTTTTTCAGTAAAGCGAATATGTTCATTTCAATTTGAACCAAAACCAGCAGTTCTTCAGTTTTCATATTTATTTTTTACACAAAGCTGAAACATTTTGATCAAAATGATTTTTTTCCACAGAGAAAAAATGTGTTGGTCAAAAAACTTTTTTCCCCCCTCCAAAAAATGGTTTGTCCATCTTTTTGGATCAGTTTTACAAGAGCATTTTTCAGTGAAATCTAGGTTCATTATGCAACAGTCCGTCATCCAGTCACCCTTTGCGTAGTTATGCATAAACCACCCTAAGGAATCTTTTCCCATTGAGAATGTATATCGCAAAGCTTTTGTACCGACTTAGTATCATCTTTCCATTTGAGTTGAGGAGGATGATGATGATGTCAACGCTGTGGCTGTGCTTTTGTGGGCTACGTCCTCTCCATAGTACATTTATTTCTGTTAGTGGGGATGAAGTCTGGTTCTCGGCCTGTGTGGGCCTTTGTCTTCATGAGTAAGAATTCTACTCAGTTCTTGAAAGCTGTTGATTTCTGACTGGATGCTTGGGAAATAATCT
Source organism: Terrapene triunguis (assembly GCF_002925995.2). Classification (NCBI taxonomy): domain Eukaryota; kingdom Metazoa; phylum Chordata; order Testudines; family Emydidae; genus Terrapene; species Terrapene triunguis. The sequence continues at coordinate 1,090,019 of NW_020664420.1, read as the reverse complement.
TGGTCATAATAGCAGAAGAGGTGGGTGGTGTATTGAGAGCACAGTGGTACAGATCAGAGTGCAGGTGTAGGAAGTCTCTGAATATTTTGACTCAAAGGTGACTTTGGCCTTTCTTTGCGGGACCAATGTGTTTTGCAAAATCTTTGAGGGAAATTAAAGAACACCAAAGTATTGACACGTTACTGTGTCTTTAGTGGCTTAGTAGCCCCACTGAGGCAATATGGAACGGCACCTCTGCCGTACCGGGGCTTCATGTAATATGATCATGTCACATCATGATATTTTCTGAACAAAGTCTGAAATTTGGGGCTTGTTTCCAAAGACTGAGGAGAATAAACCTTGTATGGTCCAGCTGTGTTAGAATAAAAGCGGTCATGTTCCTAATGTTATAAATACTGACTTCCGGTATGTCCAGCATTCAGATTTGGGAGTTAGCTATCTGTAACATTTAGTAGCTTTTTCATATTGGTCATGTTGTCTGCCTGTTGATCTGTGTAAATTGGGTGATGTGTCTCTCTGCTAGCATAGGCCCGTTGCTGATGGTGGGGCTGGGGTGATGTTCTGGAACCAATAGTTCTGGTGTTTTTATGTGTAGGTGATATTCTGCTAGGGGTACTTGAGACCTTCTGTTCACTTGGTGGGTGGGTAATGTGATTGGCTTGCTGTCCAGGGCTATGTCTTTGATTTGAGTAGTGAATATTCCTACTTCTGAGTTGTTCAGATGTATCTTGTCACAGAGGTGATGGTCTGGGAGGTATTTCATTGACGTGCAAAGCGTGTGCCCACTGTTCACTACGGAGCATCTATTTTGTGAATGATCCCCTTTTATAATTGCAAGCAGTTTTTCTTCTGGGTAGGAGAGAATCTGTCTGCTATAATTTAATTGGCTGGATGCTGCACGAAGGGGAAACAGGAGAGGAATGACATGATTCAAATTCTTTCTCCTGCCACCAACCAGGTTTAGTGGGACAGGTGTTTTAAGCTGTTGTCAGCAGGATTAAACTAGGTATTTTAATAGCTCTTCCCCATGTCACTTTCCATTCTTCTTCTTCTCTGATTCCTTTCTCAAGCTCCCTCTAGTCTCTCTAAGTATGTATTGAATCTGCTCTCTCCTGTTCTGCTTAGTATCAGAGGGGTAGCCGTGTTAGTCTGGATCTGTAAAAAGCAACAGAGAGTCCTGTGGCACCTTTAAGACTAACAGATGTATTGGAGCATAAGCTTTCGTGGGTGAATACCCACTTCGTCAGACGCATGTTCTGCTTAGTTAACGTTTGCTACAATGGAACAGCGTGTAAATGGAGTTAAAACTTCATGGGGTTCAGTTACTGGAAGAAATTCCAGTGGGTTGATTTCTGAGCATTCTGTGAATATACTTTTCCCTCCCAGTTCTGCACACCTGCATGAGTCTCACCCTATATATACCCAGATAATAATCTGCAACTCAAATCTCTTTTGTGTATCTGGAACAAATTATGCTGGCCCTTTGCCATGCAATGAAATCACACGGTTTTGCATTACACTCTCCGAAGCCTTAATTAGTGAAGAAGGCAGCTGTATTCGCTCAAAAATGCATCTATCGGTACAAACTGCTGCATGATGGTACGAAAGAAAACATGCCAATGTTTCTCTCTGCACTCCCAAGAGTTGATGTGCAGGTAATTTGGGCTGGAACTCATTACCTCTGGGCTGTACATTTTCTCCCAATAATAAGAATAGGTGAAATGTTTTTTGTTTTTTTTTTAAACCAACTGTCTGTAGTACATTCAGATGATTAGAATGAAATGTGTTTATGTGGAAATGGCATGTTCTTTTCTATCCTATCTAGTTACTCCTATGGCCCTTATCACTACAGAAGAGTTAGTCAGAAATCATTTTATTTTCAAAGGGGGGGGGGATCCAAGATTTTGTATTTGGCCAAAAATTTCCTTCTACGTTTTTTTGTTTGTTTTTTAATGAAAATATGAAAACCGTTTTTGGGGGGACGGGAGGTTGGTCTTGGCTGGGAAACCCACAGAATAAAAGGTTCAAAGCTGAGCGAAGCAGTGAAGATGGTACGAGACGGAAATCGGTGGAAAGACTTAATTTGGCTGCATCGTCGCTGCTGAGCTGACAGAAGGGAATAAAGAACAGTAAGTTTGGGGGTTTTGTTGAAAGTTTTAAACCCAGCTCTTTGGTTTTGGCTGGAAAATGTTTGGTTTTCAGATGTGGAAAACTGTGGTGGGTGATAATTGGTTTTATGATGAAAACCTAAGAAAACTTAGAGGAAAATGGATATTTTTCATGAAGAATTTTTTTTAAAGCCACTTTTCATAAAAAAACAAAACAAAACAAAAAAAACGCATCATCACTTTTGGCAATAGGACATTTCAACCCCTTTCTGTGTCTGAGCAGCTCACAGACATGGATGGATTTTTAGCCTCACAAAACTGCTGTGAGGAAGGGAAGTTTTATCCCCATTTTACAGATGGAGAGGTGATAAAGCAAGTTGGGTCACACAAGAAGATTGTTGCTGGGGCAGGAACTGAACCCAGTTCTGCTGCATCCCAGACCACTACCTGATCCATTACAGTATGGAGGCAGCATCGCCTACTGGATAGAGTACTGGAGGGGACCCAGCATCTCTGGGTTCTACTACCAGTCTTGTCACTCCTTGCTAGGTTACTTTGGTCAAGTTATTTCTCCTCGCTATGCCTCATTTTCACCATCTGTAAAATGAAGATAATGATACTAACCTCGTTTGTAAAGTGCTTTGAGATCCACTGATGAAGAGTGCTATATAAAAGTGAAGTATTTATTTACATTGTTCTTCCATCCTACCATCCCCCTAATTTGCCTTCTACATGCATTTGATTAGTGTAAGAGAGGAATTGGTTAGGGCGATCCATAAATGAGAGGAAATCAAGGCAATGAAAATTTAGACTGAATATTAGTGGTGGTCTTGTGGGGGGGAGGGGATTATTGCACAGATTTCATCATTAGGTAGTTTCTCATGGAAAGTGCCGAAAAGATCAATGGAAAGGGCTGGAGCTAGTTGAAATGTTTGAAAAGTTTGAATTTCCCCCAAATAATTAGGGGGAAACCTTGACAATATTTGTAACCATCTCTAGAGCTGGCTGACATTTTTTTAATTTTGTTCAGGGGGAAAAATGTGACTATTTTATGGAAAAACAGCATGAAATTTAGGGTGGTGGGTGAAATTTGTGAAACTTCTCTCACTTCTTTTTTTCTGACCAGCTTTAGAGCAGTTGCATGTCTTCATCAATATCCTTCCTCGTACACCCACTGTGAAGTAATGTTACCCATAATCAGTTTCCGGCTCTTTTAGACGGTCTCTGTCTATTCCTTTACAACGTCCTGACTCAAGCATGGGTTTCCTATGATGGTGACCCTCCAGGTTGAGGCAGGGAGTCCTAGGGTACAGGGATGTCCCTGTGGCAGAGTTAACTCAGCTGATTAGCACTCACGTTTGAGGACCTGGGTTCATAGCGTCATAGATTCCAAGGCCAGAAGGGACCATTGTGATCATCTAGTCTGACCTCCTGTATACTACAGGCCAGAGAACTGCCTCCAAATAATTCTTGATTTAAAAATGGAGAGTAATTAACCACTGGGACAGGATCCTTGGTAAATTGTTCCAGTGGTTAATTACTCTCACTACCAACAATGTATGCCTTATTTCCCATCTGAATTTGTCTAGCTTCAGCATCCAGTCGTTGGCTCATGTTACATCTTTCTCTGCTGGATAGAAGAGCTCATGATCAACCATTTGTTCCCCGGCTAGCTACCTATAAACTGTCATCAAATCACCCCATAACCTTCTCTTTCTTAGACTCAAGGAGCTCCATGTATTTAGTCTATCACTATAAGGCATGTTTTTCTAATCCTAGTCAGGGTGTGAGCAGCCACACTGCAAAGCCCTATCTGAGTGACTGGATCCTCCCTGGTGCCATGCCCATTGGTGTGTCACTAGGACTTCTGGGGCTCTATCCCATGTTCTCTGTGCTACAGTCAGCTGAGCTGCTCCGTGATTCTTTCCCAGTGGATTGTGGGGGTACCTGTCTGTTCTTCTGGGCGCACAGGTGGAACTGTGGGAAAGCGTTGGAGGACCCATCAGCAGCTCAGGATTTAGCCCACATCCTCAATGTAAAGTGGGTGGGTTACCAGCCTGGGAGAAAGCCTCACTTGACTTTAGTCTGTAGCCCCAGATGGATCAGCTAGCCTGAGTTAAAAGCTCCATTAAATTTGGGTGAGAGTGTTTTGTGTGTGGAAGGGAGGAGGGGTTAGGGGCAACCTCTGATTACGAGCCCTGGTGATCTGTGCAGTGAAGACATACCCTTCAGTTTTGTCTACACTGTACACTTAAGATGGACTCTGGGTTTTAGCCTTTAGTCCCCCGACCCACTTTTCTCTGTATAGAAAAAATCCTCTGACCTGGGTTTGGAGGGCTTTTAAGCCTGGCCTAGATGACCTGCCTGGAGGTGTGGGTAAGAACCCCGGGCTCCTCTTTAACTTGGGTTGGCACCTGCTCACTCTGCAGTGAGAGCACAAGTTAAATCACTCAAAAGCTGATAGGCCTCCGATACCCTTCCCACTGTTTCCCTCGAAGACAGTCCAAGCTCTCCTGTAGTTGATGTAAATAACTGGGAACGAATCCTAGAGTGTCTCAGCACAAAGAACTATGGGATAGGCTCCCAGGCGTGTGCGGAAACACAGTAATGCGGGTAGGGCTTTTCAGTGTGGCTACTCAAACCCAGGCAAGGCTAACCCAACCGCTGATCACCAGAGTTAACACCTTTAATGCTACTGCACAGAATGTTGATTTGCTGAGAGACTCAGGGTTTAACCTACACAGTTTAAAAAACGATGTAATTAACTCACTGCACCCCCTCCTGTGCATACATGTCTATTGATTTCAATTGACTGAAGTAAGCTAGTCCAAAATAAACTCTTTAAAATCAATAGAAGTGTGTCCCTATGAGGGGATTGCACCTATTTAGATCATTGCAGAAACTCTGTGTAGACCAGCCCTGACTAATTATGGGTGCATCTGCTCTAAGAAAAAAAGGTGCGTTCTGGCCTCATGTTAGCGAACACGTGGTAATTAACATTAGGAGCTTGTCTGCATGTACAGCACTGCAGTGCTGCTGTAGTGTGTTAGTGAAGGCACTACTGTGCCGACAGAAGAGCTTCTGCCATTGGCGTAGTGAGCTACTGCCTCTTGGGGAGGTGGTTATGTCGCCAGGAGAAGCTCCCTCGTCAGCATAGTGCTGTCCAGAGATGAGCTGCCAAAATCATAACAACCGGTTCCCTCCTCCTCACCCCACGAGGGGGTCGTGGTCCGCCCCCGCCCCCCGGGATTCCTGCCCCATCCAACCCCCTGCGTTCCTTGACGTCCGTCCCCCCCGGACACCTGCCCAATCCACCCCCCTTCTCTGTCCCCTGACTGCGCCCTGCCGCCCCATCCAACCCCTCCTCTCATTCCTGATGACCCCCTGGGACCTCTGCCCCATCCAACCACCCCTTCTCTCTGTCCCCTGACTGTCCCTGGAACCCCTGCCCCTGACTGCCCCCCCTCCTTCCTGACTGCCTCCCGGGACCCCTGCACCCATTCAACTCCCCGTGTTTCCCCCCCGACCGCCCCGACCCCTAGCCACCCCACCCCCACCCCCCCAAACTCCCCTGCTCTCTATCCAACACCCCCTCCCTGCTCCCTTACCGCACTGCCTGGAGGTGGCTGGCGGCGCTACAGCCGCGCCGCGCGGCCAGGGCTGGGGCCGGGGCTGCTGGGCTGGGGTTGGGGCCGCTCGGCTGGGCCGCACCTCCCTGGAACCCTCCTCGCGCCCTCCCCCCCCACCCCCCAGCTCACCTGCGCGAAGCCGCCTTGCTTCTCAGCCCTCCCAGGCTTCCCGCGCAAACAGCTGATTCGCGGGAAGCAGGGGAGGGGGAGGAGAAGAGGGGTGGAGCATTCAGGGGAGGAGGTGGAGGTGAGCTGGGGCCGGGGCAGGGAGCTGCCGGAGTTTTACCAGTTATTACATTTAAAAGCGCGGGACAACCGGTTCTAAAAGGGCTTCAAAATTTAACAACCGGTTCCCGCTCACCACTGGAGCTGTCTACACGCGGGTTATGTCGGCATAATGATGTGTGGATTTTTCATACCCCTGAGCGACGTACTTATACCAATATAGGTCTGTAGTATAGTTCTGGCCTAGTTAAAATCCTAGTGAAGGCTTGGCCATTTGTAGCTATCACGCATGTTAGCAGGCCAAGATATGGGGAAGCCTACGATTTTAGCTTGTGTTACCTCTCGCAAAGTAAGAACGAGAGCCGTGCAAATACCTGACTTTTCATTTAGCCAGTAAGGAGTAGGTGGTGGTGTCATCCCCATTATAACCTTCAGCCCAGTGGTTAAAGCATGAAACAATTCCCTCCCCCGCACACACACACACTTTTCGATTTGCCCAAAATTCCAAAACATTTCAGTTTCAGGTTGGCCCAAAACTAATGTATTCTTGGGAACTGCCAGCGAACTGAAAAAGAGAGACAAGGTGGGTGAGGTAATGTCTTTTATGGACCAACTTCGGCTGGTGCAAGAGACATGCTTTCGAGCTCTTTCACCAACGGAAGTTGATAAAAGATGGACGGACTTTGTCTCTCTCATATCCTGGGACCAACATGGCTACAACCACACTGCAGTGAACTGAAAAATCAGTTATCCACGCTGTTCTTCTTAGGACAACTGGGTTCTATTCCTGGCTGTGCCACCAGCCTCCTGGGTGATCTTGGGCAAGTCACTTCTCTCCTCTGGGTCTCTATTTCTTCACTTGTAAAATGGAGACCATGATACCGACCTCTTTTGTAAAATGGTTTGAGAGCTGCTGATGAAAAGTGGTGTATAATAACCAGATATTAGTGTTATGGTAGCTTGCACTATGACTGCCTAGACTGTATCTATTCTCTGGAGAAATAAAACACCATTCTCCTGGGCTGTCAATTCAACCTCTGTCATTTGTCACGAGCACTAAACTCCGAAGTAAAATTTGAGACTTCCCCCCCCCCCCCCCAAAATGTAAATGTACAATGGTCAAAGGCAGCGAGGTGGGTGAGACAGGAGAAAAATCTTCTGTGGTGAAAAGATCTTGGGATGAGCTGTACAGACCACATCTCTGCAGTTTCATGACTGATCTAATTGCTTTGCATACAGATGAAAACATCCAGTTCTCCAACAATAAGAATTCACAGTGAGAGAGGCAGCAAAATGCAGCTGTAATGTCTGTGTTTTTCGAGTTCTAGGAGATGGAAATTTGTAAACATCTCTAAAATTAGAGCTCAGCATTGGAACAATGAATGCATCGTGTGTGCTCAGAAAGATATTTCTGATGTGTTTTTTTTCCTCTGGGCCATAACATAGAGCATTTATTCATATGTTTTTAAAAGGCGCTTTCTTTGTTTCCACATGGTCCAATTAAACAGAACTGAACAGCTTTTTTAAGTGAAATAAAAATCAAGGGACAATGGTTTACAATCCCAAACCTGGGACTGAGGGTTGACATATATTTGTCACCCTGGGCTGAGATTAAAAATATTGCCCACTTCAACTTTAGGGTCGTAAGGGAAATAATCATTAACTCCCCCTAGTAGCTCTTTAGGGTACTGCGAAGGAATTCTGCAAATAGATTAAATACCAAATACAATCATGCTTTAGGCTTGAGTCAGTGTTGCCCAATCGCCTCTTTGTGGCTGCTAGTCCCCTCTCAACCACAGCAGGCCCCACGGTGCAGGGCGCGTTCTGGGATAGGTTGGGGCAGATCAGGGACAGGAGGAGACGTGGCCAGGATACTCCTGTGATCTTGCGGCCCCATGATGACCCACAGAGGCCATTGCAGCAGAGGGGGCAAGATAGGGCCGGCCTCCGAGATTGATAGGAGTCGTGCAAGCCACATCCCCTGTTTCTTGATGAAAGTGTCTGTGCTGAAGCCAGAGGCCAAGTGATCAGAAAGCATCTAAACCCATGACCAGGGGTGATGTACCAAGTTTTGGCCAGCCCAGCTCAGAGATGAAACCTAGAGCAGGTTGAAAAATCTCCAGTGGACTAGTTTTTTTGCATTGGGAAATGCTGATTAGAAGGAATTGAAATGTTCCTGCCAGCGTGCCCACCTCCCCTGTTGCCCAGCTCCGTAGCAGCCCAGCTGGTAGAGATTTGGAGAGTCAAGTTAAAACATCACTGCCTGGGATGGGGTGGCCTGGAGGAGCTGGGGAATGTCTAAGCTGCTACTGAGGAGAAGGTACTCCCACTGGGATGGAGAGTGAAAGGTCACAGAGCTGGAGAGACGCTGCCTGGGCTTTGCCCTTTGCAGATGGGAAAATGGAATGTGTTATACAGGGGAGCCACTGATGGTCTGTAGAGCCTCTCAGAGCTCTAGGTGAGTAGCTAGAATCCAGCTGCAGTGAATTCATGTCTTACCGTGCGGTGACTGGTCAGAGGCCTACGTGCAATGAGTTTGGTGTGTCTTCGTCTGGAATCTAGTGGATGAGGTGTCCAGGTCACACAGCCAGCCACTCCCCTGCTTTGTCCTCCCTCCGCTGTTCTTGACGTCCTCAGCAAAAAGCCAGCCAGGGAAAAAAAATGACTGCTCTTGCCCCTGCAGGGCCTAGGTCCTGTGTGGCCTCCTGAGGATGCTCATGCTGTTGCTCCCTGCTCGGTGAAGAGAAAAATTCAGTATCCAAGGCTTGCCCGTAGGGTACCTTTCACCATAACAGGCCATCAAGCACTTGCCTATATCCCTTTGACAGCCAAACAAAGCATGTAGGTGGGAACTTGTGCACTTTTTAGTCCTGGTCTTTCCCTCCCTCCCCCCACCCCAATGTCTCTGCTTTGTTGCCATGGAGATGGTAATTACTCCAGGAGGTTTCTAGAATCTGATGAAGCTCCCCTCAGTCTCACCTCCCACCTGCGGAGCTGCTGACATTGAGCTAAGGGTCAAGTTCTCATCTGAATGTTTTGCTCTGCAGACTGACATATTTTCCCCTTTTGGGGGGGAAGGTGGCAGTAGCACAGAAAACAATTTGTCAGATTACCTACAAAACCGGGGCTGGGAGACTCACATTCTGTTTCCTTCCGGGTACATAGGAGTTGGGTGGAAAGAAGCAGCCCGAGAAGTCACCGTTTAGTCAGAGTCAGAACGTTTGTTTTTTTTCTAACTGGATTTTCTGGGTTTTCTCAGAGCGTCTCACTCTCATCATTTTGTTCTTTGGGCCCCAGCCTATGTTTAAAAGCTGGGAGGCCGTGATTTTTATTGGCATTAGTCAACTCCCTAGTAAGAGCCCTCAGAATCTCTTGTGCTGGTAGGAGAAAACTCTGTGGTGCCCCGAGGAAGAAGTTGGAAGGAGAAATGTTGTTAGAACAGTTAAAATAAGAGCCCAGGACATGGGGCTTCTGAGTTCACTCCCACTCCCCTCCCACTGACTTATTTAACAAACTGTGGCCACATATGTACAGACTCCATGGCCCTCAGTGGGGATTGAACCCAGGGCCTTTGGTGACAAAAGGGCGGGCCTCACCCGGGAGGAAGGCTGGTCTAGTGGACTGAGATTCAGGTGGCCAGGTTCTATTCCTCACTTAGCCACAGATTTTCTGAGTAACCTTTGATATGTCGCTTAATATACCCTATGCCTGTGTCACCAGTCCACCCACCCTGCAATATACCTGCAGCCTCTCAGGGGAGGAGAACATAGAAGCAAGCAAGTGGCAAAACTTTCAGAAGGAAAAGCTCCAGTGAACATTCCTTCATCCAAACCACCGCCTGTGCTGCGGGCTTCTGGCTTGAGCAAGAGCTGAGGTCGACTGGGTTCTCTTCAGATTGGAAAGTGGCAAGTCTCATTTATAAAGTTACGTGTAAAGTGATGGAAGGTGTGGTGGATCACTGCATTGGTGCACTTGCACCTCTTCCCCATAGCTATGCAAGTTCACGTCCAGTTCGAAGCCAGCCCTGAAAAGATAAATAATAGCAACAGCAGCATTGCCAGTGTCAGACCATGCCATGAGGTTCTGCTCTGGGTACCTTTCAGATTTTCTCAGCAGAGCACAGAGATGTAATTAGACAGCGAGTGATCTTTGAGGAAATGCTTGGCTTTCATAATAGCCAGACATTTCTCTGGCACCTTTGATCCCAAAGTGCATTACAAAACTGTATGTATACCCAAAGGAGATCTCTGGCCCACTACTGACATTCAGCCACCGCTGGGGTGATGGGCTATAGCTGTTTAGCAGCAAACTGCAACATTACACAGCAGTTTGGACAGAGCACTGAAGAAGGGGTACTGTATCAAATTGAAACCACAGGAGGAATTTAGGTAGGCAAACTCAAATTAGAATTTGGCTGGGTTATCTAGACAATGTCCTTTATTCTTGAGAAAATATCCTTTATTATTGTAGCGGTGCCCAGAATGTCCTAAGCACTTTCTTCCCAAACACGTATTTTAAAGAGCATATAGATTTAAAGACCTAGGCAGGATGGGGTAAAGGGATCTATCATATGTGCAAAATTTCCTTGAGATGGTGATTTCAAGATTCACGGGACTGTTTTAATTACCAAAGCAGAGGGCATAAAATATCTATGGATGAGAAGCAAAAGATCCAAGCAAGCCATGGAATTGAATAAGAGACTGCTCTCAAACAAGCCCACCATGAGCTATGCAGGTAACTGATCATTTTAGCAATCAATGAAGATTGAAAAAGTTGTACAATCCCCCCCCCCACAACTACCCATTTATGGGGAAGTTATTTCCCATAATTCCCTTTCAGTCCCGGTATCTAGTTCCTATTGTTTAGCATGAAACACAAGACTACATCGCCCAGGATTCTCTTCCTTTCGGCATCCTGCATTCAGATACAATTTAACTCTTCAAACCACGTATTTCCAAGGTGAGTGCTTCCCTGATTGTATAGCCACCTTCAGAGGTATCACTGCCAATTAGACCTCCCAAAGTGGGGCATATATACTCAGACCCATCAATCCACCCACTTTCCACCTTGCCTATTTAATTTGATATCTGTGCAAAGAGGTGTTGAATAAAATCCAGGATCTTTACTTGGCATCACAACCTGGTTTGAGTATATACGAGTCAGTCACCTTTAGGTCTATCTGCCCAATCCAGCAGCTTTTGGACTGTGGTACATGAACCACTGGTGGTCAGCAGAGAACGGGCTGGTCACATGGTGCTGGCTTTTCCTTCTTCTTTTCAGCTATGAAAAGAAACTGTGAAAATACAGAAATACTTCCCCTGTGTTTCTCTTCCATGTGCGCAATTGCTGCAGTGTCCTCAGGAAAACTAGGTCACTGTGAAGGGGTGGGGGGAGGTGGTCCATACCATTCCCTCGTGGACCCCTCCATGCCCATTCACAGACACCATTAAGACAGTTTTTGCTACCAAAAAGCTTCAGAAGCCGTGGTGTAATTTCTCCAAGTTCTTATACAATGCCCTTCATTGTAGTACCCAAGCATCAGCCAAGACTGCAAGTTCTCTTCTGTTGGACGTCTGTGTCGCACATGATTCCTCTTTGCCATGCCTTTACCACGCTCGCTGACAGAATGATGGTGCTTCTTGGCATTTGTGGTCATGCATGATTACAACATACTTCACCTCCCAGCTTGTCGAGTTCACGATCTAGCCCTCACAGCCGCCCTTAAGCGCAGGTTACACATTTGGCTTCGTGGGCTACTGGGAAGCACCAGCTGTCCAGTGCAAGCTCTGTCTGTCACTAGCCAACCCCTTATCTCCTCCGCCAGCTTCGAGAAGGTGAGAAAACTCTGCGGGAATCTTCCCTCTGACTGTGCAAATAAAATGCAGCTCAGCAAATAGTTGTCTTTGTACCACAACGAAGAAGTGCCCAGGAGGTGTTTGATCATGAGCGAGGTCATAAAAATGTGTAGGCATTGTATGGTGGGGCGGGGGAGGGTTGACTTCATAACAATGCTGCAGAAATACACCTTGTGATTAATACACACACTAGTGTGTGTTTGCACTGCTGACTTCTGTGGGATAGAAGCGGACATCCTCCGCAAGGATTTTGGTAGGGTAGGAAGCAGGCCCAGTGGATAGGGCAGTGAGGAGACCTGTGGTCAATTCCTAGCTCAGCTCCAGACCAGCTAGGTGACTTTTAGCAAGTTGTTTAATCTAGAGCAGTGGACAGAGCACGGGACTTGGGATCTATTCCAATCTGGGTGATCTTGGGCAAGTCACGTCACCTCTTTGTGCCTCAGTTTCCCCATCTGTAAAATGGGGAAATAATATCTTCTTTGTAAAGTCCTTTGAGATCTACTAATGAAAAGCACTCTAAGTGCTTGGTATTATGACCCTGTGCCTCAGTTCCCCCTCTGTACAATGCAGGCAATAATTACCTACTTTGCAGGGGGGCTCTGAAGATAAACTCTATTAAACATTGTGAGTTGCTCGGAACTCTGGTAATGAAGGCCTTATATGTATATAGATGTTTCATAGTATTGCTAATGGAGAGCCGCCAAGTGGTAGAGTCCTGTGCTTTAGAAGCAGGAGGATATTAATTTGGTCCCAACTATTTGTGACTGGCTACAGTGTCCAGCGTAGCAACAGTTGTGAAGGCCTAACTTGTTAAGGGTTTGTTAGAACACTTACATCGTGCTTCTGCAAAGAAATAGCCCTCAATGGTAAGTAATAGTAGGGAATGGGAAACTGGGGCAGAAAGGTTGTGATTTGCCCAACGACACTGAAATCAGTCAGCAACAGAGCTGGGATTAGGGTTTTCAGACTCCCATTCCGGCACTACGAAAGCTCGCCCTCTCCCCAAACGTGGGGCAAAGTCATTGGATTGAATCCCGTGTTCAACTCTGCTGCTTGACAAAGCGTGATCCTGGCGTTTCCACAGAGCCATGGGGCTCTGCAACAGCCGGCTGCTGTGCAGTAAATTCATTGTGTATTGTGCAGGGGACCATTAGTTAGCTTATTATTAATACATGTGTGGGCTTTAATATACCAGTGTTGTATCTGTCAGCATCTCTGCCAGGTTTGCTTTTGTCCTTTGTGTTTTCCCCAAACAAGCTTATACAATTAGTTTCTTCTTGTTTCCTAAATTATTTTTGCTGCTTCTAATTATTTCATACTCCATATAAAAGAGTTATTGGGGTAGATAATGGGAGGCGAGGGATCACATTGCCAGAGCATGGCAGGCAGCGGGATGGCAAGGCAACTTTGATTTGTTTTATTTATTTATTTATTTTGCTCAGCAGTGTTAAGAAGAACTGAAGACACCTAGGGATCAAGGGAAGCTTCGATCCAGCTCTGGTGGATCATAATTTGGGGTCTTACAAATGAAAGAGAGAGCAGTTTGGCCCTGCCACCCATTTCACCCGAGAAAGAGGTGTGCTTAGACCAGCATATAATAGAGTTCATTCCCAGATCCTCAGATGATTGCTCCTGTCTAGAAGAGCAGAGTAAGATTATCCCCATTTGTGTTTCTAGCCCCATAGCTCCCATTCCCACCTCTTTCTGTTCCCTCCTTTGGATGCATGGGATTAACTCCCTCTAAAACATCAGTTATGGTTTTGCATGTGTCTGGGGAGGAGACTGGACTTTTGGAGCTGAAGATCACCCGCTCTCCTCCCCATGCCTTGTATAGAAGACCGTGGGGGGCATGTGTGCGAGATACAGTCCTGCATTGTTACAACAGGCTCCCATTCCCTGGCCATGGAGAAAAGAATCTGCCCTTCATGTGCTGTGTTTGGCCCAGCAGTCTCATAGGGCCTAGATGCTTCTGAGGTCCCTGTGGGTCCAGTACAAGCTCACGGGCCCTATCCACCTACCTGGCCATGGTACTTTCAACTCCTGTGTGCCACTGAAGTTGTGTAAACCTCCCTGACCTGTCCATGGTAGGGTTACTCACTGGAAAAATTACTGCAGTATTAGACTTGTGCTAAACTGCTAGTGTAAGCAGGACTCCGATATATTTACTACTATGTCATGCTCAGATGGTAGTGGTCAAGCGCTTGAGCACTGGCTGCTCACACTATGTTGCTGCACTTCTGCTGGCATTTGCTGTAGTACAGGTACTAATTTTTCTAGCATATACAAGGCCATAGAGTGTAACCTGGAGCAGGCTCCCCCTTCCCGGGTGGGGGCAGATCAGCTTGCTTGTCCCAAAGACCACCAGTGTCATAGAGGTTCTTTCTGGCTTAAGGTTCCAGCTGCCCCAGGGGATTAGTCTCCTCTGTGTAAGCCCTCTCCTCTGTTTGTGACATTCCGACTGTCCTCCCCAGCAACAATTGGCATGTCATCAGGGTCATGGCTGGAAGGAATAGGCTTGTGGTTAAATACCAGGACAAAGAGAAGAACTGGGTTCAATTCCCAGTTCTGCCATAGACTTCCTCAGCTACCTTATGCAATTCATGTATCCCTCCACATCTCAGTTTCCCCATCTGCAACATAGAGGCGCTGTGAGGCCGAATCAATTAATTTTCATACGGTGCTTTGAGATCCTTGGACACAAGGTGCTATCTCTGAGTGCAAAGTACTGTTATTTATCACAAGTGTCAAGAGCGGCTTCACCCTCATCAACAGCAAAGGGCGAAAACTTCCTGTGTTGGAGGGAGTTCAGAGAAGGGCAACCAAAATAATGAAAGCTGGCGAAGACTGGTTTTTATAATGAATGGATAGGCAGAGTTGGGCCATCCAGTGACAAAAGGGTAGTTGGAGGTGGACAAAGATATGGTCGCTATTTTAGTATTTGAAGGGTGTAAATACTGAGAAAGGAAAGGATTTGTTTAAATTGTTCGATGTGGGAGTGGGATGAAATCAGACAAAGGAGAACTTGGGCTGAATATGAGCGGAAAGCTTTCTAATGGCAAGGTCTAATAGACTGTGGAATAGCCTCCCAAGGGAAAGCGCGCTATCTCTCTCTCTCTCTCTCGGGATGCTTATTACTAGACTGTTCTAAGCACTGGTGAAAGGACTGCACTGAAATGGATTGAATGACCCAGTGGGCCATTTCCATCTCCAGCTGCATTGATTCTACGATCCCCAGTAGTGAACAGACACATACTGAGCGGGGGAAAGGGAAAACCACAGAAAATATATGAAAAAGCAGCCAAAATTCCTCTAAATAGAACATTTGTCAGTTTTCCATGAGGCACCAGTGGGTCTTTAAGCTCTTCCCGGCTTTGAACAAATTGAGAATGAGTGCAGTGTATGTGTGTATATATTTGTTCTGTTTCTTTGGGGTGAGTTGGGAGAAGGAGGAGGGGCACAGGAAGACTCATCCATTTGGTGCATGTTCCATTACAAACTTCTTGGGAATAGATCAAATTAATGAAAGGAAAAAATGGGGCTTTGACAGTGTGTTTGGTTTTACGGGATTGTATTGTTTTATGGTGTTTTATGAGAAGCACTTATACGACTCTTTAAGTGAGAGATTATTGTGCCTTTTATAAAAACTAAGAGAAAACTCACTTCTCTGTCTTTTTCTTTCTCTTGCTAAGTAGATGCTATGGTGGTTTGCGGTCATCATTTCCCAGTAGAAATGTTACGTTCTGGAGCACTGCCTGGAATGGCCTCAGAGCATAGATTTCACAGGCAAAAGACCAAACAAACAAAAACCCAACACAACACAACAGTTATTAGGGAGGAGATGAACTAATAGTTTCCCAAAGAAGGTCACCCCAATATTGTGTTTTAAATCCTGAGGACCCCGTCAGATTCCATTCTACTATATTGCTCTGACACTAATACTGGTCACTTCTTTATCCTTGTAGGATCTCAAAGAGCTTTGCCCGCATTAATTGAGCATCATGACACACGCCCCTTTTTGGGTAGGTAATGTAACATAAATTCTTACTTTACAGATAGGTAAACTGAGGCACGGTGGGGCCAAGGCCAACGTTTTCAGACATTGCCATTGATTTTGGGGTGTCCTATTAAAACGCTTAAGAGCTGATTTTCAGTGCTTCTGAGTACCTTCAACTCTAACCAAAGTCCGTGGGAGCTTCCTGCCCCCATTGTGTCACTTATAGCTGCTAGTATCCTAGACCCTTGTAACTGGGGCTAGGGAGTAGTAAAGAAACAATGTTAGGTGCCTTGGCGGATGAGGTTTTCCTGTCTAGAGCAGGACAGGGACCTGATTTTCCATTTATTCTCTGGGGTTTTTGTTGGGTTTTTTTCCATTGCCAAATTGAATGGAAAAAAATTCAAAATTTCCCATGAAATAATATTCTCCCCTCCCCCCAAAATGTTTTGGGTGGATCAAAACATTTCATGCTGACTTGGATTGTCTTTATTTTTTTAAAGTATATAAAAGCAAAGCATTTTAATTTCCCAAAGTCCCTTTGAAACAAAAGATCGAAAATTTTCATTCTGAAAATGTTGAAGGGGGACATTTTAATGCTTCATTTTGTTTTTTTTCCCACCACAAAATGTTACCAAAATGACATGTTTTTCAAATTTTCAGAAAAAACTCCCCCCAAAATAAGTTTAATTGAAAATTTCCCAACCAGCTCTACTCCTGTCCATAGACAAGGGAGTTCCATCCAGCCTCACCTTATTGGGCCTCTCTGTACCATTGGATATCGGTGATCATCAAATACATTTGTCCAGCCTCCAAGAATTAGCTTGTGAGAACACACATGCCTAAAAATGGCTCAAACCAAGCACCAAGGGTCATGATGGTTATGGTGGCTCTTCCACCGCCAAAGACCCACCTATGGAGGGCCACAAGGGTCAGTCTTTCCCATGTATTATTCAACATCTATGTGAAACTGTTGGGAGAGCTTGTGAGACCCCAGGTATGCAAGCAGTCTATGGTAGGCACCGAGCCTCGCTCTACAGCTTATAGACATCCACTGGAAACAGTACATCACTCTCCTCTCTCAGTTCTTACTCACAATCAGCACCTCTGGAAAGAGCTGGCTGAACTGCTGGTAGGAAGAGGGAAGTGCATTTTGGAGATGGATCGAAAGGAGAATAGGTGGATAAGCAAGCTGCTTTCAGCAGCAGCAAAGTCCTGACCTATAACATGACAGCCCTGCCCTTGCCTCAGGTTCTGTCATCGCACCTCAGTCCTGGACTGCAACACGTCTTGCTGCTTCATTCCCGTACCCTCACGTAGCTCCGCCCGTGCACCTCAGTCCTGATCTGCAATGCCACCTGTTATGCCAGTGTTAGTTCTTTCAAATTACAGCCAGTGCCCTTCACACCCAATTGTATCTTGGTATCTAAGGTCCCCAGTTACCAGAGAATCTGAGCACCTCTCTGTCCTTCGTATATCCTCATAACACCCATGTAAGGTTGGGCTGTGCCGTTCTCCCCCATTTTACTGGTGGGGAACAGAGACCCAGAGAGGATAAGGGACTTGCCAAGGACAGGAAGTCTGTGGTGGCGCTGAGAATTGAACACCAGCTTCCCACGCTCTAGGTGCCATTCCTAAATATGCGACCAGCCTTCCAATGGTGTCAGTGATTTCATGATGTGGGCAAATGTCCACTAGATCCATCCAACCCATTTATACGTCTGACCTAAGGCAGCCTGGAGGGGTAAAAGATCAGCAGATTAACCCCTGAAGGACCTCCCCACCCTCCCGTTTGCCTTTAATATTTTGTTGTTAATGGATTAAACTAAAAGGGATTAGCCATTTCAATTTCTATTCTGCTGCTTTCTGCATTTAACATGCTCCTTGTAAGTGATGAATTATTGACTATTTAAATGGGAATCCAAACAGTCTGAAAGAGGAAGACTGCCTTATCACTAGCGATGTGAAATCTTGGGCTAGAGGTCGAGATATTCTTTTCTCTTTTCAGTTAACCAGCAGGGTGCCGGTCTCCGAGCGCACACCTGCTAACCCAGCACCTCAGGCTTTTGTCTAATGGTCCCAGAGGGTTAAATGTTGTTAAGCGTGTGCAATTTAACCTATATTATTGATATTGGGTTCAAACCAAAGTGTCTGCAAAGTGGCTTAAACAGAAGAGTTCATTATAGAATAAAGCACATTGGCAGGAGGCCAGTTCCACCTGCCCTTAAAATTATTCCTATTTTTTTTTTCTCTTTTTAAAAAATTACGTAGATTTAAATATAAAGTCTACAGCCTTTGGGGCTCAGGGATCTTCCCAGTGAAAAACAGACGGGGTCTCTCCAGGTGCCCTAGGGAGAGAGGGGCTGGAGCAGCAAGGGAGGGCAAGGGCTTGGAGCATCATCAGTGATGGATAGTCGCCTAGGGCAAGGCCGGTACAGGGATGGAAGCTCCACTGGGGCTGGAGCAGTGTGGCAATAGCAGCTGTGGATTGCTATAGGGGTAGTGGTAGGAGAGATCTGCAAGTGGGGGCACCCCCATGGCAGCCTTGTGAAGAGGAAGGAGTAACCCTCAACTTGTGCCCCGTAAGTGACTCGCGTTCAATCAGGATAGGTCAATTCAACCTGGGGCATGGATGGGCAAGGAGGATAAAACAGGCAGGGGCTGATTCTGCAGCATGCTAAGTTCCGTCAACTTGAGAGGAAGGAGAGTTTTGTAGAGAAGGCACTGGACTGGGATGCAGGAGGCCTGTCTTTACCACAGACTCCCAGCAAGACCTTGGGCAAATGGCCAGAAGGGACCATGATCATCTAGCCTGACCTCCTGCCCACCGCAGACCACAGAACCTCACCCACCCACTCCTGTAATAGACCCAGAATCTCTAGCTGCATTACTGAAGTCCTCAAATCATGATTTAAAGACTTCAAGTAGCAGAGAGTCCACCATTTACTCTAGTTTAAACCAGGAAGTGACCTATGCCCCATGCTGCAGAGGAAAGTGAAAAAACCCCTCTGCCAATCTGATGTGGGAGATTGGGGAAGAGCACATCAGTATTTCATGTCAATGTCTTGTTTTACTTTCTGACGACCTTGTAAAAGGAATGGTGCATATACACGTCTGAGACGCTAGATGGTTTTATAAGCCGCATTCATTCTGAGCGTTGGTTGAAGTAAGGTGTTTGGGGGCAGGAATGTGAGGAGAGAGTGTGTGTGAGTGTATGTCAGAAGCAGAGCCATGAGACAGCCGTTTACGTAGAAGTTGGGTTAACTCTTAGAGCATTAGTCTATAGCAATAATAATAATTTAATAATAACTGCCTCTTATATCATGGGAACCATTGTCCTCTATCATAGACCCGAAGTATTTGAATTCTTCCCCTCTTTCAAGTTCTTTGCATGTGATATCCTTTATGATATGTCCTCCTGCCTTAGTTGTCATAGCTTCCACCTAAAGAAATAGCCAGCATTCACTCTAAGCCCAGTCCACTCAAAACTATGTTGACACTGTTCAAAGCTGTCTTGCAGAATCCCACAAACATCATTAAGTCATCAGTGAATGGCATGTTCCCTGATTGCTCACTTATCACATCCATGATAACCACAAAGAGAAAGCCCTCTGACCCCTGGTGAAGGCCAGTGTTTACTGGATGGAGTGGCAAGGCGGGATAGTTTTATTGGCAGGAGTTTGCAATGGCTGGATTTCGTGTGTGGCAAAGCCACTCTTGAGTTTCAAAAATAACTCCAAATGAACACTATGCAAATGTATCTTTCTCCTCAGCGTGATCGCGTATTCCACATGCAACAAAATCTATTACAGGACAATATTTAAGAAGGTTTTATTTTATTTTTTAGTTTTAACATTTTTATGGTATTTTTGTATGTTAATTGGTGGACCCCATTGGGCTAGGTGCTGTACAACAACCTAGGCCAGGTCTACACTACAAACTTACATCAATATAACTCTGGGATGTGGATTTTTCACACCCCTGCGCAACGTAGTCAGACTGCCCAGTGGCGCCAGAACGGGGGAGGGGGGCAGGGCCCTTGCACTTTTTGCCAGGGTGGACCCTTCCCCTTTCCTTCCTCCTCCCCCCAAGGCCCCACCCCCTTGGCCAGGCCAGTGTGGAGCCCAGCCAGGGAGCCTGGGCAGCTGTAGGTGCAGCCCCTCCACCAGCCAGCAGGGGGCCCCAAGCAGCCCCCGGCCGATGTCCCTGCCCCCTGGGCTCTCCGCCCAGCCAAGGGCAGGTGGAGGGGCCGCGACTCCATGCTGGCTCCCGACAGCTGCCCGCTAAAAAAAAGTTGGAGGGGGGGCATTCAGGTGCACACATAATTATTATTATTTTTTTCAATTTGTTTAGCAAACCAGAAACATCAAAAATTGTTTCAGATCAAAGGGAATGTTTTGTTTGACCCAAAATGAAATGTTTTGTTTGTTTTCGATTTTGTTTTACCTTTTTGGAAAATGAACTTGCAGTAAGATTTGAAATGAAGAGTCATTTTGAGTTAAAACATCGAAATGTTTTGTTTTGATTTGTTTGGAATTTTCTTTAACCAAAACCATTTGTCAAATTCAACATGAATATGTGAAATATTTTGCTTGACCTGAAATCCGCATTTTGGGACACACACAAAAAAGAGGTTTGTCTGAAAAATTATTGCCTAACTCTATGTACAATTGAACCACATGAGACAGACACAGGGAAGGATGAGGAAAGGGAGCCCCAGAGAGGTGAAGTATGTTGCCTACTCAGGCAGGTTAGTGACAGAGCTAGATTAGAACCCACATACCCTGATTTCTAGTTCAGTCCCTTAGCCACTGGACCACACATAACGCTGTTGCTGCGAGAAGTCTAACCCGTCAGATCTCAGAGGGAGATTAAAAATCATCATAAACATTTAGACACCTGTCAAGCTAAGGTAGAAGAGCTGTTCCACAGGGGAAAATGTCATGATTTGGGGGTCTGATATCTGCTGCTATTTTGCTGAAGACGTTTGTGTTTGTTTTAAAGGCTGGAATGCCAAAATGTCACCCTTGGTTGACTCCATGATTTTGCACTTTGCAGAATATCCCCATCTGGCTAGCAACGGCAACAAGGAAACAACCAAAGAAGACGACAACTGCGTGTAGTGTTTTCTGGTGGGAAATGGCGGATTGAATTTATCCTGAGTGAATTTCTCTCAATTGCAGGAGGGGGGAAAAAAATTCTCAGGCTTTTCAGGCAAATGCCCTTTAGTACCAGGATAGATATGCTATGCACAGTTACCTTCCCTGGGCAGTGGGCAAAGCAGAGTGGTAGAACTTTCTTCAGTGGGATCTCTATGGAGGTTTCTGATTCTGCCAGTGGTGCTCCGCTGACGCACAGTACAATAATACTGCGGCATGGTTCTGAGCATGGGCACGAAGCACAGGGGAGATAGGAGAAACACAGGCACTTGTATAATGCTGCAGCATGGGTGTGAGCCAGGGAGCAAAGCACAGGAAGGGGTGGGGTAATGTGGGAACTCGTACTGAGTTGGGAGCAAACCTCCGGTTAAGACAAAGCAGGAAGTTTGCTCCCATAATGCTGTTGGGCACGCCTGTGTTGGAAGCAGAGTGCTGCAAGATAGGTCCACTTGGGCTTTGGGATTAACTCTTTCCTTTCATTCTCCATCACACCCGTCTCATCTTCTTGTCTCACTCAAGTCCAACAATGAGCAACTGGCTACGAGAGTCAAAAGTCAGTGCTCGCCTTCCTGGGGGGCGGGTGGGGAGACACGGGAGCATGCCTGCCCGATGATCGTGAGCCCTGACTGTCAGTTCCTCTGCCCCACAACATGGCTGCCCTTCTCCTCTGCCGCTGACTCCAGCCCACATGCTCTGGACATGTAGCATAAGGCAGGTTTTTCAATTGGAGGGTTTACCCCAGCCACTGCCAGACGTATAGCTGAAACAACAGTGGGTGTCTTTTTCTTCCTTGGGTGGCAGGCTAGTAGCATGGCTGAGGGTTGCGTTTTGCCATTCTCTTCCTAACGCAGAGTGGCTATAGTTTAAAAAAAAAAAAAAAAAGAGAGAGATGAGTCTTAAAAGCAAAGTAATGTTGCCGCTAAGCATGATGGGTAACGATATGCAAACGAAAGAAAGGCAATACAATTGCTGGAGTAGCCATTTGATCAGGATGACCCTTAACTTAAGGAATTGGCCTTTAAAACTTAACCCGAAGAAAATAAATCTAATTAATGGCTGGGGGGAGTGAAGCAAGGTTTGAAAATATGTTTAAAATAAGTCAAAAAGATTTGCTTTTTGTCTGTCTGTAAGCAGAGGGGCAGAGGAGGAGAGGGCAGGGTTTGTTCAGAGACATGGTGCTTGAAGGAAAGCCCGGCCTGGCTCTCTGGAAAGGAAGGAGAAAAGGGGGCAATGTGGTGTGTTGAGCCAGACGGTGTAAGACTAGTCCCGCGCTGCGGTGATTGACATCAAGTGCACTTGCTGTTCCGAAGCTCTTGTGTGTCTTGGGCCTGTTTGACAGCTGAGCAAGGGGCCAGAGAGAAATTAATCTGCTGTAAATGAACCTAAATGGATTGCAGGGTGCTGTTTGTGACAAGGGTAAGTGGCGGAGGAGTTCAGCATGCAAAGGGCTGTAATTTAGGCCACACTGGGTCATTCATCTTCCCCACATAAAATGAGAGGAACCTAATCCTTCTGTCGAGACAAGGAGAGCCAGGTGGGGGAAGGGTGTTTTTAGCAATGTAACCCCAGGGCAGCCGCCTTTGGAATAACTACCTATTAAAGCGCCACTTGTGCCCCTGCCAAAGGAAAGGAAGGGAGGAAAGAATTAAAAAAAAAAAAAAAAAGTTAATGGTTGCAATTCTGGCGGCTTCAGTCCTAATTTAACCCTGGTGACCTGCTGCCTGGCTCCAAACGAGATTGAAAATGTTGCATTCAACTGATGCTGGAGCGGCAATTAATTCTGAGGCGGATGGGACAGCATGATCTAGTGGACTGTGCTCTCGAGGGGAGTCAGGACACCTGGGTTCTGCTCCGAGCTCAGCAAGTCCACTTGGGCAAGTCACTCCGTCTCCCTGTGGCCCTTCCCACCCTTTGACTGTTTAGATTGGAAACTCTTTGGGCCAGAGGCTGGCTGTCACTTGTGTGTGTACTGCACCTAGTACAAAGGGAGCCCAATTTCAGTTGGGGCCCCTCAGTGTTACAATCTTAAAAGTAAGGTGCTTTTACGAGGTGTCCAGATCTAGCTCTCTGTCTAGATGCTTATAATGATCCCCACTGCTGTTGTAGCTGAGCCAAAACGTGTATACATAAATGAATTGATATCTCAGTGCTTAGATATTCTAGTGATGGATGCTATAGAAGAACCTAAACGTAGACAGAGGGCCCTGAATTAATGTCTCACTGGTGCCTTTCAATAGCCAATGGCTGCTGCTGACATGGAGTGTCTCAGTGGGCTAACAGTAAAGTCTTTAAGTAAAAACAATTATTGAATGTATAATGTCTAAGTCCATTAGTCGTGTCCTAGTATTGACTGACGTTAGATTAAAAAGCATGTCCTTATTGCTCTCTCCTGTCATGGATCTGCCAGGAAAGGTCAGTCAAGAAGTATAATTGAACCGTAGACTCATGCACCCACAGCTACGGCAGCAGGAATGGGGCCACCAAGGAGGAGAACCAGACTTTGGGGAAAGTCCAAATCCAAGTTTCATGTCTGTCCCCTAACCTGTAACAGGTGAACCACCCCCCCCCCCCATCCAATCACTGTCAGCTAGTCTGGATCCAGTTCTGCAAACACCAGAGCTTGGTCCTGTGAGATGGGACATTGGTAAAATTTTTCCAAAGTGTATAAATGACCTAGGAGCCTAAGGATACGTCTACACAGCAAAAGCTATGCTCAGGCTAGCCTGAATCCAGCTAGTGCGGGCACTAGTTGCAGTGAAGACAGTGCAGTGTGGGTTTCAGAACGGGCCAGCGAGCCAAGTATGTACTGGACTTGAACTACCTACACTGTGCTGTCTCCACTGCTATTGTTACCTGCCCTAGCTGGATGGAAGCTAGTTCAGATAAGCTACTGCTTCCACATACCCCAAGTGCCAATGGGACTTGGACTCCTCAGTGAATTAGATGCTTTTGGGATTTTTAACCACTATGTCTACCTGCCAGTAAGGCATGAAACAGAGATTTTGCTTTTTAGGGCTTTTGCACAAACTTTCCCTCTGGGTTTGATTTGTGTGGGGTTCATACCCCTGTGCCCCCCCCCCCCCAACAAAATTTCCTTTGCACTTTTAGTTCTGCTCAGCCTCAGAATTGAAACCGCTGTGTCTCGGGTGGTATCTCGGTGGGAAAACATATTTGGAGTCAGGAAGGAATTTTCCCTCAGGTCAGGTTGGCAGAGATGGGGTGGGTGGGGGGTCATCTTCCTCTGCAGCCTTGGGCACGGGTCACTAGCTGGTTTGAACTAGAGTAAATGGTGGATTCTCTATAACTTGAAGTCTTTAATTCAGTATTCGAGAACTTCGGTAATTCAGCCAGAGGTTAGGTGCCACCTACAACAGGAGTGGGTGGGTGAGTTTTTGTGGCCTGTAATGTGCAGGAGGTCAGGCTAGATGATCATGATGGTCTCTTCTGGCCTTAGAGACTAAGAAGCCTGGGGTTTTCTGCTGAGTAAGTGCTGCTCATGCATTCTGAAAATGCTGGGGGCAGTTTTTAAATTAGCTGCCCTCCCCCACCCTGGAAAACAAAACAATCCTACAGCCAGGATTTCATTAGCTGTAAGTTGATAGTTTGGGCTGTTTTCCTTTTCTCCACAGCATTTTTCCATTGTCCCTTCCGGTGCATCTGCATTCCCTCTAGAGATGGGCCTGAATCAAAACCTTCCCTCCAAACAACCCTCGACTTTTGGGAAAGTTTGGCCTCCAAGCTGAACTTTGTGATTTAGAGGCACCTCTGGTTCTTTTTCCTCCTTCTGCCTTTGTGTGCCTGCTGCATTCTTCTAGGGTGACCAGATGTCCCGATTTTATAGGGACAGTCCCGATTTTGGGGTCTTTTTCTTATATAGGCTCCTATTATGCCCCACCCCCATCCCAATTTTTCACATTTTCTGTCTGGTCACCCTACATTCTTCAGAGGTGTGTGCCAAACTGCAAAGCTGAGAATATCGTCTTTCCATAACGTTGATGCCCTGGAGGGTTGTCTACCATGCTGCATCCTATAACAGCTTGTCACTGTGTAGCTCCTTTCCTCCCAAAAGATCCCAAAGCACTTTATGAACGGATCTTGGAGGAAGGAAAATGTACTGTCTATAATTTGGGAACAGCCAAAACAGGCTCTGTACTGGCATGGAGTCAGAATCTAGATTAAATAGCCCTGAGTGACTAACCACAGAATGGGTGTAGAGAAAACAGATGGTCTTGTGGCTAAGCCACTGAATTGCAACTCGAGACGATCTGGGTAGTTCCCCATCTGCTAAATGGGAATAATAGCATTGCCCTACCTCACAGGAGTGTCGTGAGGATAAGTACGTTCACGCTTCTGAGACGCTCAGCTGTTATGGTAATGGAGCCATGTTAAGTACACCTCTACCCCAATATAACGCTGTCCTCGGGAGCCAAAAAATCTTACCGCATTATAGGTGAAACCGCGTTATATCCAACTTGCTTTGATCTGCCGGAGTGCGCAGCCCCCCCCCCGGAGCACTGCTTTACCGCGTTATATCAGGGTAGAGGTGTACCTTACATTCCTCTCACTTTTTGTCGGCTCTCATCTATCTAGAATGTAAACAGGGCAGGGACTGTCACTTACTGTATGTGTATGGTGTGCCCATGTATAGAGGCCCTGATCTTCACTGGAGACCCTCTAGGCACACTACCGTAATACAAATAAATGAAAATAATATACAGACTACCATTGGGCAATCCTTCCATTGGACAGGTTTTGAGTTCGCAAAAGCCCAGGGGTCAGGGTTCTGCTGTGCAAAATCAGGAGTGGTTTGGTCCAGGTCAGTGTTATCCAAAGACCAGGGTTCAGATTAAGGGTTGATACATATTACATGCAGTTGTCTCTTCACCCCCCATGGTAGTCCAGCCAATAGAGCTGGTTGAAATTTTTAGTGGAGAAAATATTTCCACCTAAAAATATGCCGTTTTGGGCAAGAAAATGTCAATTCTGTCAAAGAAAAAAATCAATTTACCTGCAAGAAATGTCAAAGCAAATATATATTTTTAAGTCAACATTTTGAAACAAAACAATTTTTGTTTCATTTTGACATAAAAAGGCATGTAATTTTTACTCTTTGGCTTAAAATCCACCAAATAAAATGTTTTATGTCAATATGAAGCAATCATTTTCATTTCAAGCAACAATTTTGAAACTTTTCATTTTGCCATTTCCAATTTGAAACTTTAAAGAGAAATTTTGGTCCTGCAAAATATTCTGACTTTCTGTTCTAATTTGGAATGTCAGCATTTCCCACAGGATGAAATATCCATTTCCCAAACCGCTCTAGCAGCCAACTCTGAGTTGGAATGTGGCAGATTCTTTCAGTGCCCTGCTCTAAAGTTTAGTACAGGAAGTGGAGAGCAACATATCAAATTGAAACTATATGAATTTAGGTAGGTAGGAATCCGGGACTGGACGACAGGGGATGGATCACTCTAAATTGATCTGTTTTGTTCATTCCCTCTGAAGCATCTGGCTCTGGCCATGGTCAGAAGACAGGATATTGGGCTAAATGGGCCATTGGTCTGATCCCGTATAGCCGTTCTTTTGTTCTTATGGATACAATTGTCAGAGATGGAATTGGAGCAGAGCCCTGTGATAAACTAACCCCTCAGCTTTCCCTCTGCTCTCTCGGCACATGGAAAAAAACAATGTTGTGGGATCTTTAATGACTACACTGGGGTAGTTAGATCCTTGGTTTTATGTCCCAGTGTGGAAGGCACATCTTGTAGCATAGTGCTCCCAGTAGTAGCTCACCTTTTGAGTCATCCACACCTCATGGTTGTTGCTTGGACGTCTCTCATCTAAATGATTTAGTTGAGGATTGGTCCTGCTTCGAGCAGGGGGTTGGACTAGATGACCTCCTGAGGTCCCTTCCAACCCTAATATTCTATGATCTGATTCTAAACGCTGTTCTGGCATAACCATGCCTGGCTTGTGAAAGTTGACCCAAATGTGGACTAAGAAGGAATGTCTGGGCGCGGTTTTATGCTGCATGCCGCTGTGGAAGTAAGAGTAACAAGACACACTTATGGTATGTTACCCTTCCAGGTTGGGAATCAGAACTGAGTGTTGACATTTCACTGCAGCTAAGCAAAGCTCTGGCCGGGGGAAAGGTGGTGCCTTTCCCCAGCTGCTTCCCACCTACCAGAGACTTTCCCAGCAGCTGGAGTCTTTCCCTGCGGTGGAGAGAGGAAGCGAAACACTACACTGCTAAAAACAGCAGGGTAGCTGGGGAGGCACGGCTTGTGTGAATAGAGGGCAAATAGACACACCTTTCAGGCATGTCTTTATTCTCCTAAGTTGTACCTCACTGGCTACACTGCTTTTTATACCTGAGTTATGGGGGCTACCCAAGTATGTACGCTATGTGCCGCCTAAAGAAGCCTGCAGTGTGGACGTATCCTCAGTGTTCTGCGGGGCCAGTTTTCTTATGACAAAGAAACCTCCATGCTTTCCTGCCAGTTTGCCCACTGAGCTTCTCAGTAGCCCACGTAAGCTCCAAGGTGCCGGCCTGGCTGGGGTTTCCAGGATCCGGGCTCATCTCCAGCCTACCAGGTGGGACGAGGAGGAGCCTGGAAGACATGGAAGCATGGGCTCCCAGCTCTGCAACAGACCACCAGGGGGACTGGCCCTGAGCCAGGCACTTGAGGGCTGCCAGGGTAGCTTGGAGCTGGGGCTTCATTCCCTTTCACAGAGAAACTGGAAAAGTTTGATTTGGGTTCCACATTGGATCTGATGATGTGGTATAAGAACCTGAATAGACTCCTTAAGGGGGTGGTGGAAGCTCCCTGTGAATGGAGGGTGGAGGGATACAAGAGGAGCTACTGAGACTGGGGAGGGACGGTAGGGGCTTCCTGGTAGTTCTGACTGCCATTCCCAAGGCACTTCCTCTGTGGCTGATGCCCTGTCCCCGGGACAGAAGGCACCCTGTGTGCTGACTCCTTGCCCAAATGCCAGTGCCCTGTACCCCACCCTACCACAGCAACTCACAGGCATGCTCCTACCCGTCCTCCAGGCCAGGTGTCTCCACCGGGACCACTGCAAGGTGAGGGTGAGCTGGGCCAGGGAGTCCCACCTGCTTCCCTATGGCCAGCCCTATCCCATGTGCTACAGTGAACATAAGACTGGCCGCAGTGGGTCAGACCAATGGTTCCTCTATCCTGGTATTCTGTCTTTGAACAGCGGGCAAAGCTAGGTGCCTCAGAGGGAATGAACAGCATAGGCAATCATTTAGTGATCCGTCCCCTCTTGTCCACTTCCAGCTCCTGCCAGTCAGAGACTAGGGACACCCAGAGCATCAGGGTGCATCCCTGACATCTTGCCTAATAGCCATTGATGGACCTATCTTCCAGGAACTTAGCTAGTTCATTTTCAAACCCAGTTATACTTTTAGCCTTCACAACAAGTTCCAAAGGTTGAGTGTGTGTTGTGTGAAGAAATACTTCCTTTTGTTTGTTTTAAACCGGCTGCCTATTAATTTCATTTAGTGACCTCTAGCTCTTATGTTATGTGAGGGAGTAAATTACACTTCTTTATTCACTTTCTTCACACTAGTCAAGATTTTATAGACCTCTATCATATCCCCTCTTAGTTGTCTCTTTTCCAAGCTGAAAAATCCCAATCTTTTAAATCTCTCCTTGCATGGAAGCTGTTTCATACCCCTAATCGTTTTTGTTGCCCTTCTCTGTACCGTTTCCAATTCTAATATATCTTATTTGAGATGGGGTGATCAGAACTGCATGCAGCGTTCAAGGTGTGGGTGTATCATGGGTTTATATAGTGGCATTATGATATATTCTGTCTTATTATCTATCCCTTTCCTAATGGTTCTTAACATTCTGTTAGCTTTTTTGACTGTCACTGCACATTGAGTGAGTGTTTTCAGAGAACTATCCACGATGACTCCAAGATCTTTCTTGAGTGGTAACAGCTCATTTAAAGCCCATCATTTTGTATGTATAGTTGGGATTATGTTTTCCAATGGGCGTTACTTCGCATTTATCAACATCCAATTTCATTTGCCGTTTTGTTGCCCAGTCACCCAGTTTTGTGAGATCCCTTTGTAACTCTTTGCAGTCTGCTTTGGACTTAACTATCTTGAGTAATTTTGTATCATCTGCAAATTTTGCAATATCACTGTTTACACCTGTTTCCAGATCATTTGTGAGTATGTTGAACAGCACTGGTCTCAGTACAGATTCCTCGGGGACCCCACTATTTACCTCTCTCCAGTTTGAAAACAGATCGTTTATTTTTACCCTTTGTTTCCTGTCTTTTAACCAGTTACTGATCCATAAAAGGACCTTCCCTCTTATTCGATGACTTCTTACTTTGCTTAAGAGCCTTTGGTGAGGGACATTATCAAAGGCTTTCTGAAAGTCCAAGTACACTATATCCACTGGATCCCCCATGTCCACATGTTTGTGGACCCCCCTCAAAGAATTCTAATTGCTCTAGCCCCTCCTCCTCTCCCTCTCTCATTTCTGTCCCTCCACCTCCATGAGTGTGGAACCATAGCTGGGTCCCACTCTTGCCTTGACGAGATATTGTGTGGCCGGGCTGCAGAAACACAGATCCTCCCCCCAAAAAATATTTCCATTGTGGGAACACTAGCCCCCCTTTGCCCTATACCCTGCTTAAAATACTATGCATAATTGGCTGTTTCTCCCAATCAGTATCAATATCCTTACCAAAAAGCTTTGGATTAATTAAGGTTAACTTCAGAGAAGCACCTGAACGTATAGCTATGACTCAACCTAACCATTTGAGATGCAGTTTTCGTTAGTTGTAGATCACTATCATGGCCCAGAATTCTTATCTTGTTTGTTCTAAACAGGCTAAGCTCTGCTCTCCTACTTTCTGACGTCAGCTGGGGTTCTCCAGTGAGTTTCAGCCTCTGTCACTCAGCAGCTGTTCGCTATTTTTATCCTCACCAATGGAACAAAATAAAAGAAAACTGCATCATTAATGTGTGTTTGTTTGTTTATGTTTCCAAGCATTCACTAGCCAGTGATTCGGGCATTTGTTCATTTTAGAGATGGAAGGATAAGACCTTCTAGGTCATTCTGTCTGTCTCCCAGTCAGTAAAATATTGTTCCCTGTGGTAGGTTTATCATTGCTTTGTCCAGTCTAATTTTGAATGACTCAAGCAAAAGGGTTTCCACCAGACCTGTTGGGAAGACTAACCACATGCCTATAGATCTCAGCCATTAAGAAATATTTGCGGACTTTCAGCCTTATAGCTTTATTTATTTGCGTTCATGCCCTTCTTCCTAATTTATGTCCCCTTGGACCACCCTGAATGACAGGGAAGGAGGGGAAAACATGACCAATCAGGATGCCTTATTAGCCATTCCGGTGCACTAGTGAGATTATACTAACATGTCAGCCATGTCATTGAAATCACTTCCTGTCTGCTGGAATCAATCTCAATCAGAAAAGGACTCAATGACCAGCTGCCTGAGGATGACAATACCAGAAACGGAGTAGAAGATGGACCAGTCAGCCTTTGATGGATTGTCACTTAAGCTCTCTTTCCACTCCAGTCACTTGACGCTGTGATTGTTTAGAAAGGGGGCTGTTCTTTCTGAGAGAGGTGCTTGTGTATTTAAAGTCAAAATGTCTCTCTGTTTGGATGGAGAGGTGTGTTGAAGTTGCAGCAAGAGGGCATCATGAAAGTCAGACATGGGTAAAGGACAATTAGGTCACTAGGTCCAGCCTCAGCCTGTGCAGGATTGCTCTCTGCCTTACAGACGCCATTGCTTGGCATAGTGCCGTTTTCAGTGTCTCGGGGAATGGAACTTCCATTACTTCCCGTATTGATTCATTGACTTTAAGGTTGGGAGGGGCCATTATGGTAATCTAGTCTGATGTCCTACAGGTCACAGAATTTCACCCAGTAATTCCTCCATGGAGCCCCATAACTCAAGCCTGAACAACGTAGGTTCTGAATCAGGGAGGTTGTGACCCCCAGCGAGGTTGGGAATGGATTCAGACAGTTGCAACCATGCTCCCTTTTATATGGCTAGAGGGCAGAGAGCCCTTTCTCTTCCTGTTGTAATAGGGGGTCATGATATGGGAAAAGTTGAGAACTATTGAACTAGGCCATATTATTTAGAAAGACATCCAGCCGTGATGTAAAGACTGCATGGGATGAGGAATTTCCTTTGTAAGACTCTTCTACTGTTAAAATTGCTTATTATGGTAGCACCTAGAGGCCCCGATCAGGAAATAGGGCTACATTGTGCTATATACCATACAAATGTACACACATCCAGCATGATCACTGCCTCCAAAAGATTAAAGACTCAACAGAGAAAGAACAGCTTAAATCAAAAAACCAACACTGAAACCACGACTTAGTAGAAGCTAGGCTAGGAAGCTTTGCTGATGTTCAGCCTAAATATTCATTTGTTGAATTTCATGTCATTATTCTAATTATTATTCGCTAGAACTACCCCAAACAATTCCTCTCCGTATGTAGTGTTTGCACCCTTCAAAGCTTTGTAGCTGGCTAGCATCTATCCCCCTGAGTCATCATTTAGCCATGCTAGATGTGTTTAGTTCTATTGTCCTTACTTATAATTGGAAAAGGTGCAGAGAAGGTCAACAAAATGATCAGGGGTATGGAACAGCTTCCATATGATAGATTAAAAAGACTGGGACTGTTCAGTTTAGGAAAGAGACGAGGAAAGGTTGATATGATAGAGGTCTATAGAATCATGAATGGAATGGAGAAATTGAATAGGGAAGTGTTAGTTACCTCTTCATATAACACCAGAAATGGGGGTCACCTGTTGAAATTAATAGACAGCAGATTTTAAAACAAACGAAAGGCAGTACTTCACAAAATCCACAATCAACCTGTGGAACCCATTGCCAGGGGATGCTGCGAAGGTCAAAAGTATAACAGGATTCAAAAAAGAATTGGATAAGTTCATGTAGGATAGGTCCATCAGTGGCTATTAATAAAGATTGTCAGGGATGCAAGCCCATGCTCTGTGTCCCTAAATCTCCAACTACTAGAAGTTGGGATTGGGTGACAGGGGATGGCTCACCCAGTAGTTGCCCTGTTCTGTTCATTCCCTCCAAAGCATCTGGCAGTGGCCACTCTCAGGGACAGAATACTGAGTTAAATGGACCATTGGACTGGGCCAGTGTGGTAGTTCTTATGTAGAAATCAGTCCTTCTGGCCCACTAACCATGTTTGTTGCTCTTCTCTAGATTCTCCTTTTCCCCTCAATGTCTTTCTGGTGCCCAGGTGCTCAGAACTGAAGACTGCCTCTGTTCCATGATGTGATGCCTCTTTCTAGACTCCCCCATCCCCCAGACCACATTTGCAAGATCATGCTGGTCTACTGTCACCTATAGGTATCTTTTGGCATTACTGCTTTTCAAGTTCCTTCCTCCCATTGAATTTCCAGATGTTTTATCCTTGGGTATTTCCTGTCTGTATTTCTAACCTCTTAAGGGCTGAATCCTTTAAGGTGCTGAGAGCTGTCAGCCTCCCACAGTATAGCTTAAAGGCACTGAATATGTTGCTGCAGTGCTCAGCCCCTTACAGGATACAGCCTGTGGTTCCTTTGCATCACCGGTGTTTGCAACACTGCCCGGTTTTGTCTCATCTGCGTATCTCATTAACGTGCTATTTAATCCCTGTCCCAGATCATGAATGTTAAATAAGAGCAAATCTATTGCCCCACTAGCTACCTTTCCCACCTGGATGCATTGCCATTTATCACACGTAGTCCTCCAGCCAGAGCACGTACAACTCTTCTCAGCAGACAAACCAGTTTGAATGTTTTGTGAGGCGCTGTATCAAATGCTTGACTACAGTCTAGCTGCATCCCATCTACTCCATTCCTTTCATTCGCTAATTTCATAATTCGATCAAAAATAAGCACCATCCAGATCTCTCCGTAACATTCAATAACAGACCTAAAAGCGGCAATTCTTCAACAAAAAAACTTCAAAAACAGACTCCAACGTGAAGCTGCAGATCTGGAATTAATTTGCAAACTGGATGCCATCAGATTAGGCCCAAATAAAGACTGGGAGTGGTTGGGTCATTACAAAACCTAAACTTAATTTCCCCACTACTAATTTCTCCCTACTGTTCTTCTTGTCAACTATCTGTAATGGGCCACTCTCTTACCACTTCAAAAGTTATTTTTTCTCCCTTGGTATCCTGCTGTTAATTGATTTATCCTTTTAGACTGACTTTACACTTGGTAAATCAACCCCCATCCTTTCATGTATTTATACCTGCTCCTGTATTTTTCACTTTTGATAAAGTGGGCTCTAGCCCACAAAAGCTTATGCCCAAATAAATTTGTTAGTCTCTAAGGTGCCACAAGGACTCCTCATTGTTTTTGCTGATACAGACTAACACGGCTACCACTCTGAAACTTCTCTCCACTAGTGACACTCTAACTTGTCTTTTCCATTCGTCCGGAAATTGTACTTCCTTCCCTTCAAACGGACAAGAGCCCTTTTTAACTTAGGAGACAGAGGGTTTGTAAATTACACAGATCTCCATACAATTAATGGCATTGTGTGTCTCTCCTCCCCACCCCAAAGAAAGAATCCTGCTTTGTGGAAACTGGAAGCCTTAGAACAGGGGTAGGCAACCTATGGCACGTGTGCCGAAGGCGGCACGCGAGCTGATTTTCAGTGGCACTCTCACTGCCCGGTTCCTGGCCACCGGTCCGGGGGGCTCTGCATTTTAATTTAATTTTAAATGAAGCTTCTTAAACATTTTAAAAACCTTATTTACTTTACATACAACAATACTTTAGTTATATATTATAGACTTACAGAAAGAGACCTTCTAAAAACGTTAATGTATTACTGGCACGCAAAACCTTAAATTAGTGAATCAATGAAGACTCGGCACACCACTTCTGAAAGGTTGCCGACCCCTACCTTAAAACCTCTCTCTGTGTAGCCTAATTCTTACATTCTTTCTGCTCGGCTTGCAGCGCAGGTACTCAGATACTATGGTGATACGCATGGCCTACATACCTATATCGGTACAACAATGCCATCTCTCCGGTCTCTACCTCACAGGATTAAGGACTCAGTTTCTATGGTTATGGGGGCCATCTAAGTACCTAAGATAGATAGGTCTGTGTCTTAGCTAGTGAGAGTTATTTAAACTGTAAGCTCCTCGGGGCACTGTTGCTCATATACCGCCCATATTCAGCACTTAAGAGGAAGGATGGTCTTATATTTAACACTCGGGAGTAGTGGGTTCAATTCTGTCCTCTGCCACGTTCTCCTGAGTCACTACATCTTTGTTTTCCCTCCTGCCTGCTGTGCGTCTTGCCTTAGCACAATTATACCCTCTTTGAGGCAGGGACTGGCTGCTGTTATGGGTTTGTAGTGGGCCTAGCACAATGGGGCCTTGGCCTCTATTGGTGCTGCTGTCATTTTAATATTTAACGAGTAATCTGAAGAATGTCACTTTCTGCAAACTCTTTGTTCTGTTGGCTTCTTACTTGCACCACTAGGTAGAGCTCCAAAGCGGGGATCACAATTTCTGGTTTTACTACCAGCCCTCCCAGTCATTCTCTGTGTTGACTTGGGGAGGCCCAGGATGCTTGCTGTGCCCCATTTTACACATCCTAGAGAATATTTACTGTGGTTTTACCTATGTATGAGGCCTCGTTAGTGCACTGACTGCAAAGCGCTTTGAGATCTGCTGCCGAAGCGTAATTTAAGTATTTCAGAGAAGTTGAGACACCTTTAGCTATGGACGTTCCTTTTGATGATCTTGACCCATTGGTAAATCATCAGTTTGGCAGTGACTAGACAGAGGTACAGAATGTAAATCACCTTATTCTCCTGAAACCTACCAATTAGGGTGAGGAAAAGGTCATCTTAGTCTAAGGCTAAAACATGAAAAATTTCTTTCCCAAAAGGAAACTTTTAAAGACAGTTAGAAAAAGCTTCCAGAGACTGAAAATCGGTGTGTGCGAAGGGAATGATTATTTATTATCTGCATTGTGGTAGTGCCAAGGAATGAACCAGGAATGGATCCTCACTGCGCTAGGTACTGTACAGGCCTAGAGTAATAAACAGTCCCTGCTCCAGGGAGCTTACAATCAAAATAGACAAGACGGACATGGGGTTAAGGAAAGGGATGGAACATACAAGCAGGGATGGCTGGCAAACCTCATGTTAGTGCCACGCTTTTTGGGGAGGGGTTTAATTCCTTGGTTGAGGTTTTGTTAAGAGAAGATTAGCTAATTGGAAGGATGAAGGGAGGGAGGGGAACAGGGAAGGGGAGAAGAGACTGGAGAGGAAGCAGTGTGGTATAAGGGACAGGAGTGAAATGAAGCTGAGGTGAAGTGACTGTGAGGGGATAGCAGGAGTGAAATGGAGGAAACAGCCAAAGAGCAGCAGGGGAAAAGTGGCCACAGTGTCAGCTTACTTTTCTGGTACCTTTTGATATTGATTGTTCTGACGCAGACCATGGAGAATGCTGCTCAGTGTTATTAAGGAGGCAAGTGTGGTCTCAAACTTTTCTTAAAGGGAGGGTGAGCTGCGTTTTTATACTGCCTTATATATTTTGATCAAAACGTTTGCATTTCACCTTTTGGGCTCCTTTGCTAGGCCTGGCTTATTTTTGAAAGCTCCTTATTTAAAGGAGGAAAAATTAAGCATTTGGGCCAACACCTCAATCTGTTCTCTCCTCGGCATAGAGGGCAAATCTTACTTCTGGGCGAACTGGGACCAAAACCTACAGGATCAGGCCCGGAGGTCAGTGTCTGAGCAGTGTAGAATTTATTCAGACTCACTCACTGCCCGATCTTGTGGTCTGTACAAAATTGAGTAAACACTATTGTGATGAAAGGAGCACATGTGTTTACAGCAGAGGGAAGTGCATTGTTAATAAGCCAGAAACTACACGTGCAAGTTGGTACTACTACTGGGTGTAGTTAGATTAACACTGCTAGCTCCTCAAATCCCTTCCAATGCAAAGACCAAGAAGCAAATGCAGGGCAGGATTTGGCCTTAAGTGAGTACGTGCGCGAGGTGGGATCAGGAGGAGTGTTGGGATCTGGATTAGATTTAAAATGATCTTCAAAGCTAAATTAGCATTTGGAGTCACAGATGCTGGAATTTTACAAGCTGTTCTCATGAGATTTTAGTCCCAAATCGGATATCTCTTGAAGTCAGCAGATCCTGTGAGATTTCAACCAGCTTGAATTGTGAATCTTGTGGGTTCAGTTGTTTTCAGAAAATGTCTGCCACCTTGGTCTGAAAATCTCGTGAGAAAGAGCTGCTGCTCTCACAGTAGCAAAAGTGCCAGGAAAATGCTCACGTGCCCGTAAGGTCTGATCCTTGTGTGTTCCTGGCATTGAACGTTGAATAACTAACCTTCATCTGACCATAAAGTCTGTACGTATGTGATCTGCAGTTCCTACACTTGCATCATCCATGAATGATCCTTGCAGACTTGCTCATTTCATCACGGGATGATAATCCAAACTCCTATTGTGTAGCTAATTCTGAGAAATAATGGGAACTAAAGTTGGGTCCCAACTTTAATGTTGCTTCACAAGCCGTGTGTGCCATTCACCTGGGCAAACTACTGTGTTATCTTTGCTCTTGGTTTGGGGACTAAAATGCCAGGCTAGGGGGAAGCCAGACATGGCAGAGAGAGGGATTAAAGTTTTGGTGGTGGTCAGAAAGGGCCATTTGATTTGGGCCATTTGCAAAGGCATCTGGAGGACCAAAGAGACGGAAAGTGCCGATTTTTTGAACTCCAAGTTGCTGGTAATGAGACTGCTGATGGATTATTTGAGAATTCTGGAAACATAAGAAGCAAAATTGGAAAGAGTCCCTGAAAAGCAAGTGGGACTGATGATCAGTGATAAGGGGAGAGGAGGGGAAAAACAGTTTGAGAAGCATCTAGGAATGTTTCAGAATCCACCGAGTGATTCATATGCCACTAACAGAAAGAACTCCAAAGGCAGGACCCAGAACAGCAGGTTCAGAGTCTAATTAATTTGCGCACATACTTAGAGAAGGATTTAACAGATGATGAGCTGAACAGAGATGGATCAGACAGAAGGGTGTAGCTGGAAGCAGGAGTACAAAAGTCTGCAAGCAAAGCTCTTGCAGAGCAGTTCTTACCCCACTAGAAGCATGAAGTATTGTTGAGAGCATGGGGGACACTCTTCTTGTGAGGTTTCAGGCGGGTCAGGACGTTTTGTTTACCTGGAGCATCTGCAGGCATGGAGCCCCTCCGCTCCCGGCGAACCGCGGCCCCAGGGAGCTGAGGGGCTCCATGCCTGCAGACGCTTCAGGTAAACAAAACGACTATGGATTAGATATTCAATGATTCCATAGAGTTTAAAATCATCAAACTTTGGTGTAGACCCGTTTATAAGCCGACCCCCGCTCTTTGATGCGTCACTTTTTTACCAGAAATATTTGGCTTATGAACAAGTATATACGGTAATATATAAATTCAATTGAATGGGAAATGCTAGCCTTCTAAGACTTGATGGCAAACAATTTCAAGAGTTAAAAATGATCATTCCACACAACAGGGCCTTTCAAATGTTAATCTGCCTTGCGAGGAATCTAACAGAGAAGATGATGTCCAGGAAGATTTATATGCCTGTATTTCCTCCAAACAGTTAGCACTCAGTGGTTGTGGTGGGGTGGAGACAGGCAGAGGAGGTGACAGATAAAGAAATTAGATACATTATTTCCGATCCCAGGAACACTCCGGTGATCAACGCTTGGAGGATACACTCAAGACTGAGCAAATTAGAATAGTTTTAAACACAGAGACAAAGATCCAGGGTAGCTTAGAAGAAAAAGGTCCTTTCTCTCTTTGAATTCCCAGACTGGAGGCATCATCTGAGATGATCACTTTAATAAGGGAGTTCTCCTAACTGGTAATATCTTTTTTCTCTGTGTTGGTAGTTGAAATCTTTTTTCTTTTTTTCTTTTTCTTTTTTTTTGACAGAGGAAGGATTGGGCACTAGCCTGGATTTTGGGAAACCTGGTTCAAGTCCCTGCTCCTCCACAGACTCTGAATGTGACCTTGAGCAAGTCATTTAGTCTCTCTAGGCCTCAGTTCCCCATCTGTCCAATGGGCATAACAACACTGCCCTGCCTCTCAAGTGTGCTGCGAGGATAGATAAAAGATTGCAAGGTGCCCAGATACTATGGGGGCCATTTAAGTACCTAAGACAGATAGACTTTTCCTTATTTGCTTGTTTGTACAGCACCTGCCATGATGAGGCTCGGATTCCTGCTTGGGGCCTCTAGGAGATATCAATATATAAATCAAATAGGGACACTCAGGGATGCTTGAGTAACATTTTTTTTCATTATTATTATTTATTTATATAGAAACATGACAGCTTTAGTTTGTGTGTGTATCACACACACAATTAATTTGTGCAGTTTTCACAAACTGATATAGGACATAAATAGGTTAAATTTGTGACCCTCCCTTTGATATGAAATCCTTGAAGAAGCAGTGCAAACAGCATATGCTTCAGGAGAAATTAATCAGCCTCAAATACAATGATGCATCACAGGAAAAGGTCTGACCCGATAGAAACTGCTTCAGCAAGTCTGCTGGTTAGTCGGCCTCGGTCGGTGCTGCTTTTAAAAGTTCGGTTAATAAGATTTTTCCCTTACCGAGGCTCCAGTTCTGATCTGAGTTAATCTGAAGTAACCCCAGTAAGGTGAAAATGGTTGTTTTGGTTTAATGTGGATGTAACTGAGATCAGAATCAGACCCATAGAATCTCAGGTGTGAGGCAAGATATTATGAACTCAGCTACACCAGCGTGTCTTCGGAGTAATGGCGCTGACTTCTATGCGGCTTCTCCGGATTTACACCGGTGTCACTGAGATCAGAATCTGGTTTATAGTGTCGTGGCTTTCATCTGAGGATCTGAAAGCACCTCCCAGTACCGGTGTATACATGGAAGCACAGAAAGATTAAGGGCCTGAGCCAAAGCCTACTGAAGTCAATGAGTGTCTTTCCACTGGCTGGGAGCCACGCCTTAAGTGACTCGTTCACAGGCACACAGCAAATAAGTAGAAGAGCTGTGACTCAGGGTTGTGTTCTAGCCACTAGGCAGCACTTCCTCATCCAGAAATAAAGGTGTGACAAGCATGTATCTAGCATCAGGTGTATAGTTACAAGCATGTTCTGTATGAGGTTATGTACAGAGATAGAGAAAATCATCTAAGAGGTCATAAAACATACATCAGGCAAAGAAACGGTCTGGAGTTGCTAAGTGCTTGTCCTTTGGTCTAAACAGTGGGCAAAGGAGAGAGGCTGTGCCAGGATACTTGTGGCTCTTTGCCAAAGTAAAGCAAGGAAGGGGAAAAAAGCCCTTAATTACAACTATTAATAGTTGGCCAGTATGCGTCATCTTCATCCCGCAGCTATATCACTGCATTATTACTAGAGGTCCAGATAATGCATAATCCCTGGGGTGGCTGAAGAAGAACAGAGAAAATAGAAAAGAGATCCCTGCCTATATATAGCTAAACACTACTGGCTATGTGAGCAAACTAATTCAGTTCAGTCCGTGGCGAGATGTCAAGCAAAATGGATTTAGATTCTGTGGGCCAGATTCTCATTTCAGTGACACAGGCATAAATCAAGCCTAATTCAGGTGGCGGGGAACTCTGGATTTCCATAGACATCACTCAGATCAGAATCTGTGCCCATGACTATGTTTCACCCCCAATTTGTGCAAATTCTTCAGGGGATTTATTATAGGGTTGGAGTCACTAACACTGCCACTATTATCTACATATATTCCATGCAATTATTATTTTATTGAATTCTCTGGAGGTAAAATTAAAATAGAGCTTTTCTTTTTCCATCTCCACTTCTGTTTTTGTTTCCCCTTCTCTTTAACAACCCAGTCTCCCAGGAGAACACTTGATACATCCTCATGGTTCCCAGAGACTGCAGTTCAATAGGCTGAGAGTTAATTAACATCTGGGAGCTTCCAGATGTTTATGTACTGTCCCAAAGAGCTGGCCATTGGTAGCAAATGAACAGCCAGAAAAAAGATGATCCAAACAGAGCATCCTTCAGATAATTAATATCTGCCTGGAAAATTCAGCGTGGTCCAGAGAAACTAAATTCAAATTAGGAATAACTAAGAAAAAACCCTTCATTATCAACAAATAGTCAATTTTTTTTCAGACCCAGATATAATTCTTATGCACTGTAGTTGTGTATTCTCATTGTCACCCATACAGTTGTGGGGGAGGCATAGCTCAGTGGTTTGAGCATTGGCCTGCTAAACCCAGCGTTGTGAGTTCAATCCTTCAGGGGGCCACTTAGGAGTCTGGGGCAAAATCAGTACTTGGTCCTGCTAGTGAAGGAGGGGGGCTGGCCTCAATGACTTTTCAAGGTCCCTTCCAGTTCTAGGAGATAGGATATCTTCATTTATTTATTTATTTTAGCTGACCGAAAAAGGCACAGCCTTCAGCCTACCTTTGTTTATAAGATGTGCTTCAAAAATACCATTAAGTGAGGATGCTGGATGGCTCAAGTGATGTGTTATAGGGTATGAAGCCTTTATCTATAAGTCAGGTACACGTCCAGCCCAGGTTGCTGAAGGCAAGTTGTTCTGTGAAGTGAGTTATTGAGTAGAGTGGCTCCAGAACTTTTCATCAAAATGATTTTTCAGCAGAATGTAGTTTCTGCAAAATTGAAATTTTCCTATGGAAAATTTTGTTTTTTTGTCTTTTCTTCAATTTTTCTGTCTGGAAAATGTTTAGGTTCAGAAACATTTGTTGAACTGAACCTTAATGTTTCATTTTGAATCAGTTCAACATTAGACCACACCTGCCTATGTTTCCACAACATTTCATAAGTGTTTGAATATCTAATGCTCCCATTGTCGCCTATGGGCTGTACTCTTTGGCCAGACTACATTTCCCATGATGCACCACACTTTCTCTTCTGACCAAGCTGCGTAATATATCATATTATTCACATGACTGTGAGTGCGTTGTGGGAGACGTAGTCTGGCCAGGAAGCACAACCTATAGGAGAGAATGGTGGTAAGAGACACCAGAACTGCAACTCCCCTGAGGCGACATAGTGCCATTGGTAGATGTCGTGTGATGTCGACCTGATTGTTCTGACATTTCTGGTTTGACATTTTTCATAGCTTTTAATTCCATGAAAATATATATATATATTGATATTTCATCCCAATTTGGGATGAAAACAAACGTTGATATGTCAAAATTACCTCCAAGAGGGAAATTCCTTTTTTGCTCATCTCTACTTTTGAATCTTAGTCTAGATCCTTAACACATTTAAAAAATGTCCTCACAATTGGCATTGATTTAGAAGCCCAGGCCTACAGACAGCCATGGGGTGACTCCTTCAACTTCGAGTCAGGTTTGTGGCACATTGGCAACCAGTATGGGGAAGTTTGCATTGCTGCGGCCTGCTCTCTTTCATTGTTTGGTGGAAATAGGAGAACCCTCTCTGGTGCTGTTAATCTGGCAACACTAAATTCACTTAAATATTTGTTTCTGAAAAAGGTACCACTGAGGCTGTGCCATCAATTTCCCTAATGAGAGGCTGTCGACATAAATTATAACTCTCAGGCACGCTGCGTATTATGGAGCGTGCTGAAAAGTTACTTCAACAAAAGTCCTTTTTTTGTTTTGCCTGAAACATTTGTTCCCTTTCTTCCCTGGTGCCGCGCCACGTGCAAGTCACTGATTAAATTTCCTCCTTCCATTTCAAAATCTTTATGCCCTGAGTGCCTTGTTTGGGGAGCCGGTGACATTTTGATGCCCTCTGTTATATACAGCGTACCTGGGAGTTCTTTGCAATTCCAGCGCAGGCACATACAGCTGTGGAAGGGATTTCATTTTGGTTGCTTCCTCCTGATAACTCATCACAGCCTGGCTGGATCTCTGAAGGAAACGCTGCTTTTATAATGAAAGGAGGGGCTTTCTGCCTGAGATATCTGAATTATGGTCACAGTGTGGCCAGCATTGCAGGGCTTCATTATTCTAAGCTGTCGTCATGGCCATCACAATAAGAGGAAATATATAACTACCATTAGGGGAGCTTTACAGTATATAGTTTATCTCTATAACAGTGTGCTATCATGTGCCTAATTAGACTGTATCAACTGGTCCAGGTCTGCTACCAAAGGGAGATTTTCTTATTGTGTCTGGTCAGAGAGCTCTCTGCTTATGATTTATCACTGAAATTAAATTTAGGCATTGTTTCCCATTTGATTATCAAGCTACAAGCGACTTTTAAAAACCCTTTTCAATCCATTACCCCCCACTTCCCTCCCACTGTCCCCACTCCTCCCCATGCAAAAATAAATAAAATTACACACACACACACAGAGCCACTGAAAGTTGAAAGAAGAATTGAATGGTACCAATTAGAGAGAATAAAATCATTGCTGCTCAGAGCTGCTCCTGTCTCCTTTGCTTACCCCACTGTTGATTTGCTTCTGACGTGCACAATCACTGATGCATGATACATGTGAACAGTTGGAATATACTAAAAGGAGCCATCCCCACACACACAGACATTAGATCAGATGATCCAGCCAGTCTTTTCCATCTCTGATTCTAATGATCATCCAGTTTGTGGGAGGTAGTGGGGTGAGTCCTTCAAGAAAATATTTAGGAAAGTACCTTTTAACTTATTCCATCCTCTAACCCAGTGGTTCTCAACCC
The DNA here is from genome assembly GCF_002925995.2 of Terrapene triunguis. Lineage (NCBI taxonomy): Eukaryota > Metazoa > Chordata > Testudines > Emydidae > Terrapene > Terrapene triunguis. Next base: position 1,047,285 of record NW_020664420.1, on the reverse strand, counting down.
GTGACCCATGGGATGCTTGCAGCCAATCAGCACACAGCTGCAGCCCATGTGACATCCTCAGGGTCAGATAGGTAGTATTGAATGCGGCACACATAATATATCATGGGTCACATATGCAGCCCGCAATGGTAAGTAGGTTGAGAGCCTCTGCTCTAACGTATTCTATTTAGAACTTCTTAAAAGAGAGAAGTGACCTATTTTATTTCGTCTGTGTTAGCACCTAAGGACCCCAGTCAAAGATCAGGGCCCCGTTGTGTTAACACCACACAAATAATACAAAGGCAATTTGTGTCCTGGAGAGCTCACAATCTAAGATTTAAACAAAGTGCGACAGGTGAATAAACAAAGAAAGAGGAGCTGGTGGGTCTATGTGTACTTACTCCTTCCTCAGCACAGGGGGATAGACAAAATGATCTCTGTAGGGTCCTTCCAGGCCTATATTTATGTGATTCTAAGGCAAGGTAATGAAACACAAATAGACAGTTGAGGAGACTTCCCTTTCCTTCTTCCCAGCTTCGGAAGAAGCTCACGGTTTGATGAACAAACCATCTAAAACTTGACTGGTCAGATATCTCCAGTCAAAGAAGCTGTGGGGGGGGAGACAGGTTGTAGTTGTTTTGTAGTAACTTGCTGGGAAAGTGTCCTGTGCAGAACAAGCAGTTCTTGTGCCACAGTGACTGGCAGCCTTTCTGTGTACTCCAGTAAGGGGGACTAATCAGGTCACATCACATGCACAACTAGGATATGGCCTGTTGCGTAATGAGGTTTTTTACTTTCCTTTACCATTCTACCATGGCAGGCAATGGCCCCTGCAGTTGATAGGCTGTCCCGCTAGATGGACCAGTGATCTGGTGACTGTGGCAGCTCTGAATTTCTAATGTGATATGACGTTTGGATTGTTCATCTGGGCCTCCGTGTGATTTCCTTCATGTGCCTGGCTTTGAGCAGGCAGGGAGTGCAAGGTGGTTATTCTCCAGTGTGAACGCAAACGGGGTGCTCCTCGGGGATGGGAGTCAGGTTAAGTGTTATGTGTCATCCTCTGCAGTTGGAAATCCCAAGTCCTTGTGTGCCCCTTACTCTGGGTGCATGGTACAAAAGGGGAGCACGTGGATTTAATCATGGTCCTCAGTGTGCTGAGGAGATCTTGGTTCCACACTCCACTGCTGCAATTTGGTAGGAATAAAATGTCAGTCCCATATCAACAGCCTCATTAATGCGGGAGTGGGTTCCTCTCTGCTCCCCATCCTGCTCTGCGCTTTTTACCCAGCACTGATAAATGCAGTGAGGCGGAATCACCCACCAATGAGCACACGCTGGACACGGTTTCCTGTTATCATGAGAGCCTGGGGAAAAGGATTCATTCTATTCTTGGGAGAGTATCCCACCAGGCAAAGGGAGTCTGCAGCTCCCTCGCTGGAAAAAGAAGAAGCTTAGCATTGTTCTGCATCCTGCTCCTAAGCTGAGCCGCACCAAAGCTCTGTACTTAACGTAGGGTTGTCTTTCATTTGCAGGCTGTGCCTTCCTAACATACTGCGAAAGGGAGTCTGCCCTGAAGGCCCAGAGCGCGCTGCATGAACAGAAGACACTGCCAGGGGTGAGTCCAGATTGCTGTTTTCATCTGCACTGGGTTGTATATTACATTCCCATTTGGGGGTAGGATGATTAATGACTGTTGTTGCTCGGATGAGTCCATATTTGCATCAGGCTAATAAAATCAAGATGCCACAATCCAGCGTAGACGTTTCCAGACATACCAAACCCCAGCTTGTTGTTATATCCAGAAGCCCGCAATGGAATATAACCCATTTGGGGCTGGATTCTGCCACCCTTTGAGAAAGCAGCTTTAGGGCTGAGCCTTCTGATTGGTGCATGGACGTGTGTATGAGGTAACACCTCCACTTCCCCCCCCCCCCCCAACAAAGCAAGGCATGACGGCAAAAAGAAACGGATTGAATTATTGAGTTATCACAGACTGAAAACATATTCCCGATGACAAAGTGGTTTGACTCAATTGCTTTAGTATTCAAGCAGCTGTAGCAGATTGGAAAGGCAGTGAGACAAGGAGAAAAAAGAGAGAGAGAGAGAGAAGAGAAGAACATGAGATAATGAGGAAAATTATTCACATGAGCAAGATCTGAGGTTCAGACAACACAAGCAGAACTAAAAATAGAAACATCACTCTGAGGGGAAGACCTGCCCCACAGGGACGGATTGAGACAGGTCCTTGGGTTTCTCAGGCCAGTGGTAAGGGTGGGCGGTGGGAGACATGGGTGTAGTTGGTGTACAGGGACAGGGAGCAACACAGTGCAGATCTGATTGCAGCTGGAGGGAGCATCTCTGCCTGCTCTGTCTCATGTGGATAAAGGATCAAGGACTCAGAAGGAAGAGAGAGATGCGTCCATAAAGGTTAGGGGGCAAAGGGTATGTGTGGAATGAAAAGGCTGTGAGGAAAGGTTTGCCCATAAGTCTATACACTCAGAGTTTTGAACAAGGCCCTGCATGACTTTAATCTACCCCGTATGCAAGTTGGGAGTTACTATCACTATACTCAAGTTACTCTCAACTGCTGAGAAATTGTTGCGTCTCCTGATATTTCCATGGTCCTGTATCAGTCTCTGCTTACTTATCTTTTCATCCCCTTAAGATGCCTACGCACTTACACATTTGGTGCGATCTTTGTCATAAAGGGCATGCTTTGTGTGTGTGCGTTGTTCACCAAGAATACCTTCATACCGGGTGACCGTTCCATCAAACTAATTCTTCTCAAAAATATGAGTGGCTCTGGTTGCATTGTTGCTACTAAGGGGTGATTCCTTCCTGTTTATTTTTTTTTTTTTAAATCCATGCCCTCTCTGTGCCTGGGCTGCCAACTAAAGAGTGTGTGCGCACACACTAACAAAAGGCAGATACTTAGCATAGGGATGTTTCAAATAACAGCTTCTTAGTTTATATTTTATTGAGCGTGTTGTAGAGGCATACACCTGTGAAAACACAAGGATCAAGATTTTCAAACCCGAATGCATAATTAAGTGGCTAAATTGGGGTCCTGATTCTCAAAAATGTTATTTACTTAGTGGAGCCATTCACTAGGAGTTGGTGGACACTCAGGAATTGAAACGCAGGCTACTTTACTCAGGCCCAGAGCTCATATCATTCCCATGAGGTCAAAGTCATGTCTCAGTGAGTCTGGTGTAAAACTGGAATAATTCTACTGAAGTCCATGAGAATTGCTGGGTGCTCAGCGCTTTTGAAAATCAGGTAAAAAATTATTTTCCTAAATATGGAGTTTGAGAGCCTTATTTTAGACACCCAGCTTTGTAGTGGCCAAGGTATGTGTCTGTATGTTTCCATAAACAACAAAGCTCTGAGGGTGAAATCCTGGCCCCAATGAAGTAAATGGCAAAGCTTGTGTTGACTGCAACAGGGGTAGGAGTTTACCCTTAAGGTTTTATATCTGATACTGTGAGGGTCTGAGTACCTCTAACTTTTATCAGTTCAAATTCTGACCTCATTTGCAATGCTCTAAACCCAGACTAACTACATTGACTTCAGAAGAGTTATTCATGTTTAACACCGTCTGTAACAGCGAGCAGAATCTGACCCAGAGGGCAATGATGAAGGCTCTGTGCTGAAATAAGTGACCAGAATTTCAAATATACTGAGCCACCCCCCTTTGGCTTCAATGCAAATTATTCCTCTCAGGATCAAGCCCTTCTTTCTCCCACCTGACCTGGCTGCAGACACCTTTCCATCAAGTTCCCGAACTCATCTTCTAGATGATGTTTCTCTAGTTTGTTTCAGGGAACCAGCCTTTTTGATAAGCTCTCATGCCTGGATATTGTTTTATGGCTCCTATGCAAGTAGCAGGGGAGTATTTATGACATACCTAACTGTGCTTGATGACATTCACTGGCAATATCAAGCATAGTTCATCACCATAAAATAAGAAGCACCCCTTAGGTCAAGGGTCTAAGTCCTCTCTCACATGAGTTCTCAAACAATACATATATAACACATCCCCTTCACCTGCTAGTTTTTGTGACACAAACAATACGACTGAGGAAGCATGAAAATAATTAACAAGCCAGGTATAGAAAGGGGAAAGTAATACATACAGTAGATCACTGAATCGAAGCTTCCCCCCCCCAGTAAATTATACAGTACTTGCCCTTGTATTACTACTGCATGCATATTTGCTATTATAAAACACAGAACTGAGTCATTTGTAATAATATGCACATAAATGCAAATGTATGGAAATGATGAGGCACCAGTATTTTGTGCATAGATCCAAGCTTCTGCCTCTCAGCTATGTATCACTGTGTTTTTAGTGGAGTGGTTACATGCACATATTTTACAGTAATTACTTTCTGGATGTGCTTTGTAAGATGACAGAAATATGTTTCACATATTTTCTTGTTATATGTGAGATATAAAGTCATCTTGTGGAATAATCAAAACACTTCTAAGCAGGTGTGTGTTGATTAATAAAGTCTTTATGGTACTTTTTTTAGGGGAGAATTGTGATAAATATTTTGCAGGAAGTAGAACGTAATGTAAAATATCAAATTGCTTGTTGAATCTTCTTCAGCCGACTGCTTGGGACAGTTTGAAAGTGTCTCCTGCCTAAAACCAAAGGACTGGGTATGCGTGCGTGTGTGCGCTAGAACACTATTGTGAGTGCCAGGCGATTCAAATTCTAACATTTACTTGTGATTGTTTATTTTACATATAATAGAATAGCTGGATGATGAAGTATATTAGTTCTTTAATAATTTATAGAAATGCTTTGATGTTGCAGTAATTACATTAAAGGTCACATATCAAAGGTAATTTGGGTGAGCAGCTGTGATGGTTTCTCAGAAGCAATCAATATTGCTGTCCGTGGTGCTGATTTCACCAAGGGGACTGCCAGATTAAAGGAGGCTTATTACCAGCCAGACAGACACAAGGGAAATCAAGAACAGATTGGAGAGATGCACTATTCTCTTTCCCCACCTATAATTAACACTGTTCACCATAATCTGTGCTAATCCTTCATGCTGGGAAAACCACTGGCATTTTTAGACATCTCAAAGGCAAATTAGGCAAGGTGGAGTGTTTTAATGGGAGGGGGATGGGAGAGAGTACAAAAAAAAGTAAAAGTTGATTCCCCTTTGGGAATTCTGAGCCTGGTAAATCTCCGCATGATGAAAGTGCAATATCAGAAATGCAGTCCATAATCTAGGAGAAAGCAAAAATATGACCCCAACAATGATAGTGCAGAGGACATGAGAATTATGTGCCTGCCCATTCAGTTTAATATTATCTATTGGCCCCACAAAGCTCCATAGGAAATGAAATCAGGGAAATAAAATTGTTTTAAGTGTAGTCATTTTGATTACAAATTATAATGAAGCCAACTTTTTCCCCCTTTCTTTCTTTCTGAGGCTAACGTCAGAGGATAATGCTGAGAAATGTAATTAGGCTATCAAGATCGACTTTTATTTATGACACAAATAAACTGAGCTCATGTATGATAAGCACAGTCGCAATTTTCTCTGTTTCTTTGTGGTCTCTCAGACACAGGGACTGAATGGGCTGTTGGTTGTAGGGTGCTGCTTGTTTTGTATAAAATCAGAACTCACCAGCAAGGATCCAAAAAATAAATATTAAAATGAGTAGCTGGCAAACTGTTAACCTCTGAAATTTTAGGTGCCTTTCCAGACTTTGAAATCCATCAAAAATTATTTTGTCTTCTTATTGAGAGGGGGGAAATAGTACTACAGCTGTATTATATTTCTCAGCAAGCTACAGAATTACTATTTTGCTAGTGGCACCCAATATCTCTTATGCTGCCTAAACCAACATATGTCATTCTGTATTCCATCTAATTGAGTGTTTCTGTAAAAGAAAAGGAGTATAAATATGTGTTGCCATAATATCAGGAAACAGGAGGGATGTCTAGGTGCTCTGAAGCGCCTTTAAAATTGGAAGGAAACAACAGCTATTGAATCCATAGGCATGGTTCCTGTTTCATGATTTCCTGAAATTCTCATGCGTGTTACCAATCATGCCTTGATGAAATGCATGTGCATGTTACCAATCACGGCTCAGTGAATTTCATCATGTATAAGGAGTGAAATTCAGCCCTTCGTTACTGAAATCCTCACAACAGGGCTTACGTGAGACTCAAGTGGTGCATAGATCTCACAAAGGGCCCTGTGCACAGGGCATGAATTTCACCCAGTCTAGTAGGCTCTGCTGTAATTTTACAATATTAATTCACTTTCTAATGCTTCAGTGGGTTTCCTAGAAGCTTATTAGGAAACCATGAAGTCACATGTTGCCCTGCATACTGCGTTAGGCCAAAAGCTGGATTTAGATCCCCCCCTGAAAAGTTTTCACTACCAATGTAAATTGTAATTTGGTCAGCAGTGGCAGGCTGGAAGGATTCCATTGATTAAAGTAGCCCTCTGAACATACAAGCTGCTCAGCATGCCCTTTAGATTTTGAAAGAAAACAAATTTAATTGTTCCCCTGGGAGAAACATGCCTGTTTCCAAAGTTAAAAAATGAAGATGAAAAGGAGCAAAAACAGATTTGAGGGAAGAGACTTGCAAACACTGAGCCTGTAGAAATTCTCCTTGAAATCTCTGGGCATCCACGTCACAGCTAAAAAAGATTCTTCCCCTCCCTCCCCAGGCTGATCAGAAGGTCAAAGGCTTTTTGGATCTTACTTCAGGGAAAGGAGAGGTGTGGGGGGAGTAAAGCCACTTTCCATTTACTAAAAACCCCTGTAGTTTGGCAGTGCTGTGCTATTCACCAGATGAGATGAAACACCTGGGTCCTATCTGCTTTGTAAACATTAAAGTTCCATTTCACTAGTTAAAGATTGGCTTCTGTAGCCCCATTCCCGCAACCACAGGAATACAAAGTAAACTCACTCTCTATGTTCCAGTCCAGAGAGCTTTGGAGGAAAAGGCTACAGTGTAAGCGTTGTGTCAGAACCAGTGTGTTTGTGTGCTGCCATCTCGCCTCAGACCTGCACACTCATTGCATCTGTGGCTTCCCAATAGCTCCCTTTTAGATTTGCAAAATTCGAGCAATGAGATCTTGCTGGTCTTTGAGCTTTAGAGGAAATTAATATATACATGAATATATAACAATGTATATATATTGTTATATATATTATACACACATATACAATTTATATATATTATATATATATTATACACACACATATATCTACATGAAAATTAAAATTAAATCCAAAGATTGTATTATCTCTCTCTTTTTTTTTTTTATTTGACACCTTTTCATTTGGATCTCAAAGGACAATTGCTGAGCAATTCAACAACAGCCGTTGTTGGACCTTCATTTGCTTTGTGTTACTCAATGACAACTTTTCTCTTTCTGACATGTATGCCATAGGAGGATCAATCTAATTTTATGTACAACTGTAAAGATGAATGATAAGTAGAAAGGATTCAGGCAAGTACAAGCTGAATAAATTATAAAGGGCAAATGATGACAAGGCAGAGGATCCCAGGAGACAGTGATATGATAACAGAAACTAAAGACGAATTCATGATGGATGTAGTTAGCATGTACTGAGGCTGTTAATTCTTCAGGGTAGTTTTACAACTTCTTGTGATTGGAGCAATCAAAGTATTTCATTTTAAAGAGACGCTATACATTTTCACTTGTCTGCTGTGCATATTTGTATGTATGGCCTAATTTATATGCATAACAGTAAACTCCCATAGGCTAGTCAAGCTTACCTCCCATCAAAGGGTCCCTATTCTCCAAACCATAATGCCACTGTTTATGCATAAATAAATAGATAATGTGTAACGATTTGAGGGCAAACCTGGATCTCAGCAAAAACGTTTCCATTTTCTTAGCGGCACAGCAATCAAATCAGCTCGGGGACTCATCCGGTGAGAGGTTGGGTGCCCTCAGCTTCTGTCAAAGCCAGGCCTGGAGATTGAGTTAGGCTCTCAGATCCCTGATTTGTGTGTGTTTGTGTGTCACACACACACACGACTTTAAGATAGGTCATATTTTGGGCTTAAGCTACTTAAAGAGAAGCTGACTCAACATCTAAGGTTGGAAACAAATCTAACCTCTTAGTTGCATTTCATACATGCTCTTATTTTACATCCATTGTTCATTATTATTAAGGGAATTAACATGAAAATTCTTTTTTCACCCTAAAAAATTTTCTCTTCTCCATGAGCTACCTTCACCCTGGCCTATGTTTGAACGCACCGAGGCCTTGATTCTCTCCTCACTTGCACCGGTGTAAATCAGCAGTAATCTGACTGAGAGATCAGTGGAGTTACACGGTGTGGGAAAGAGGGAAATCAGACCTGTATCTGTTGCTGTTAAAATGATGGTGAACCAGAGACCAGGACTTGCAGTGGAGACATAAAGCCTTACTAAGAATTCTACAACCAGGAGGTCTGATCCTGCAAAATGCTGAGCATCCTCAAGACCTGCTGGGCCATATCATGCGGTCCTTACACTTTAATCAGGCAAGCTCCAGTTGAAGATCATGGAAGCTGAGGGCACTTGGTGTCTTGGGGAAGTTGATACGCACCTTTCAGGGTCAGGCCCTTACTAGTTAATGGGCCCATAACCCTAAGGCTTCCAATTGCAATACCCTAGAGTTTTGAGCCATGACTCTTCTGTGGAGGATGCATTTTCCAAGGGAAAACCAGGAGCATCTGTATTAGTAAGCAATCATGCCATCATCTCTCAATAATAAAGAACAAGGGAGGAAAAATGCAGAGAACCTTGGATATTTTTCTCTCCCTGTGTATCTAGACAGATAAGTAATTCTGTGTAGCTGGAGGCATAGAGCCAAAATTGGCAGTCATTATTTTATTCTTAGGGTGAAATTTTCAAAAGCACCTATGTGACTTAGTCCCATTTTCAAAGGTGAAAGTTGGAGTTTCATTGAGACTTAAGTTACTTTTGAAAATGGGATTGAGGTTCCTAAATCACTTACGCCTTTTGAAAATTTTACCCTTAGGGCTTGTCTACACTTTAAATCCTGCAGTGGGTGCGGCTGTAGTGCTCCAGTGAAGGCATTACCTATGTCAACGGGAGTGGTTCTCCCATTGGTATAGGTACTCCCACTTCCCCAACAGGCAGTAGCTAGGTGTATGGGACAATTTTGCCATTGACTTAGCACCATCTACACTGAGGGTTAGGTCAATTTAACTGCATCGCTCGGGAGTGGCTTTTTCACACTCCTGAGCAACATAGTTATACCGACCTAATTTCCTAGTCTAGACCAGGCCTTTGTCTTTACTCTGGCAAAATCCCATTGACGTAAACAGGTTCAGGGGAGTAACCTATTTTGCATTAAACACTCCCCCATCTGAGGCTGCAATTCAGCAAGGTAGTTAAACATGTGACTAGCTTTGAGCATTGGAGCAGTACCTTTGAAGTCAATGGAATTACTCAGGTGCTCAGAGATAGGCATGTGTTTAAATACTTTGCTGAATCGGGGCCTTTTAGCGCTAATAGGTAGTGTAATCTCCCATCATAGTCCTCTGGTTCAGAACAACTTCTAATGTGACTTGGCATAACATGACCTATATAATATCTATACTTAACTTCAGAGGCTCTTTTCTTTTTTTGGCGGGGGGGGGGAGGAGAGGAGGGGAATGACTGGACTTGGATCTGTGCTATCAGTTCAGGCAAGTAGGTATCCGAAGTGACTTTGTTCTGCTGAGTAGCTGCAGTGCAAACCTTAAAGTGGCACTGCATGTACGAGCGGCTGCACTTGGCAGATTCCCAGCAATGTCAAAGCTTTCTGATTAGTTTCTGTAAGTACAAGGACAAAATTAAGCCTAACCTATTTTTCAAAGAAGAAATGTGCCTTTTTCTCTTTAATGGGAACGTGCTTGTATCTTGTTTCCCAAACTTCCTTTCCACCCGCCACTCCCCCCCCCCTTAAAAGTCTTGTCTTATTAATGTATATTTTAAAAAAGCATTTTAGAACTCGGGGGTGAATTGTGTGCGTTGAATTCTGACCTTGGATACACGCTTCAAATCAGCTCCTTGGTGGTATGGGAATGAAGTCAAATTCCTTCCTTGCCCCATTATGCATGGGAAGCTAAACCCCCATGAGCCTTTGCTGCTTCTGTCCGCTTTCCACCACTGCTAATTTGTTCTTCGGCATGCCACCTGAATGGTGGTGGTGCATATTTGTTTCCTGGCCAGGCACTGGCAAAGCGAATTTTGTCCAGCTGTAACGAAGCTCTTCCAAGCTGATGCTCAGGTTGTTGCTTAAACTCTCGTGTTGATGTGCTGGGTTTATTTATCCCTTGTTCTGTGCATGGCTTGATCAACTCTGCTCTGCGGCTATGAAACCATTTCTAGTAAATTGGTGTATTTTAAAACATGTTGGGATCAGCTTCTGATATCCCTTACACTGCACCAGTTTGTCCAATGGAATAATTCCTGACTTACATTAGTATAAGCGAGATTGGACTCCAGTTCATTCTTTGTGCTTTGTTGTTGTTAAAGTAACATTGTTGAGTAACAATAGACCCAAAATTTAGGGTTTAGTGTGTAGTAAAGTATTTCACAAAACTAATATCAGTAGAGTTTTTTAAATGTTAGATTGAAAAAAAAAACCGAACAAAAAGGTCTCAATTATATCATTGTAAAACTAGTGTGAGATCAGAATCAGGGCCATTGATACTTATACGTATATAGACAGACACATCTGTCTATCTAATATTCTCAAACTACTCATCTTTTCTTTTAAGCCCATTCCTAACTATCCCTTCCCCACCTCTCCTCTGTTTGCTATTGAGTTGTCCACTCCAGCCCCTATCCCTGCCAATGATGTCAGTCTTTTTCAACCATTTGTTACATTTCCCTGCATCCCTTTTGCACGTTCTCCCATACTGGCCTTATAGGAGCTCCCCATAAACATCCACAAGGGCCACTTCAGTGTCCTCCTTCACAATTCCTCCTTAATACTCACCTTTGGACACTGGCTAAGCACCTGGCAGTCTGTGACCATTGCTCACCTGGCTAGTCAGCATTGTCACATCCTTTCCATATGCTCTCTTCTCCCCCCATCTGTTTGTTGTATTCACTGGTTGCCTCTTCTCTTATACTTAGATTATAATTTGTCGGGGCAGGGACCATTGTTGCAAGTCTGTGCAATACCTTGCACGGTGATCCATGATTGTGATCCATAGACATTACTGTTAAATAAATAATATATAATGAGATAAATCATATATAATGAGGGAAATTGGAAAGTTCCACCCTGCAATCCAAATCTGAACATCTTCAAAGGGATGTTTCAAATCTGGAGCTTTGGTTTGGGTCCCTCTGTATTTCTGGTATTAAGCTTTAAACCTTTTTCCCGCAGTGCTGTGAACCCAAACACCAGAGACTAGAGCTAATGCCTTCGAAGTGAGTCTGTCCAACCTCATTCCATTGTCCCTGTTGAGTGAAGTGCAACAGTTAAACAGACTCAGATCGGGTATATTTACAATTATTTCAGTTTGGATAATCTAATGTGATGTTCATTATGCAGCTAAGAAATATGGTTTTCAATAGAGGGGGCCTAATTCTGCACTCTGCTTACTTGATGTAAACCCAGAGACATTTCATTGCCTTAAGTCAGATTTACATCGATGTAACTCAGGTCAGAATCAGATAGGCTTATCCTGGCAGTGTCCCTTTAAGATGCCCTGAAAAGCCACCTCCCTTCAGTAGGGCTTGCACTTTAGAGAGTCAGCCAGGGGAACTGGAAGGTCATTTATTTCTTTTCCTGGACCGAGGCTGTGCTGTTGAACATACTCGCTTTGGGGAATCCATGGCTGTTTGAGCATCTCTTTACTCTCCGGCACGGAAAGCCTGACTGACAACTCAAGTTACTCCCTGGGTCTTGGCCTTGCTGCTGATTCTCTGGACAGCATTCCAGTCAGACTCCCTCATTACTAATACCCGTCTTTCCCATTCTTAGCAGCTCAGGGCCACATTCTTGCTCTCAGTGGACACTGGTGTAAACCCAGAATGATCCCAGTGCATTTACACAAGTGCTGCCGAGACTGGAATTTGCCTTTGTGTTTTAAAGTTCCATAGCTTTCATTTTTCTTTTTCTTCCCTTTCTTTGCAATACGTACTCTGTTTCCCTCCTCCCCTCCACAGACCCCCACCGCAACGCGATGTATTGTCGGGCAATCTTCACCAACATAATCACATTTGGGCCCAGTGTTTTTCCTACAGACCCTGGAGTGCCCAGTGCTTAGGCCTCCATTATTAGTTTACACAATAAATGAAGCCCATGAGAAGAGGATAATCAGGGCTCCGAGAAGGCCACCTCACTCGTTATCCGAGGAGGTTATGTTAAGCCTCTGTAGTTATTAATCAAACTTTCCCATGCAGATAGCTGAAGATTAAGAGCCCCATTTATCCTCTTTATTCCTCACTCTTTTGCATTGATGTGCAAACCCTCTTTATTATCGTTACTTTTATTATTATTCATGGCCTGGCCAGTTGGCCACAACTTCTTCTCTGGTGTCGTTTGAAGTCTAGGCCTATCCAGAATGGCGTGATGATAGAGTCGAGCCACTGGAGGGCTTTCTGGTTAGATTCTGGACGGAATTGTTGGGTGTCCTATAAAGTCTCTGCTGGCCAACCCTGCATTGCTATATCTTACCCAGAAGGCTGAAAGAAGGGATCTCTCCTGAGTCGAAGTTCATTTTATTTGGTGAACGAGATTCAGAGCTAGTGTAAAATGGCTGCAACTCCCCCCACCTCAGTTACACGCACTGACACCAGATCTGAATTTGGCCCTCAGGCTGGGGGGATGCCTTGCTGATCTAGCTTGTCCTGCCCTTATGGACCTGCTTGATGACTCCTTTGGGCACAAGATTTAAGGAATAAAAGCTCCTAGTCGTGAAGAAAATCTGATCCTTGATGGGTCCTCCCAGCAAGGCCAAAGGAAGATGACTAACAAATCGAGCTGGTTAGAAAATGGGAAGCATTTTTTGTGAACATTTTCAAAAGAAACTATCTCAACCATGTCACTTGTGAAATTTGTGCATCCTCTTAAGTTGCCTCCTTGGGTAGGTTCCAGGTTCCGCCCTAGGGCAAAACATGGGGAAGGGAAAGCGTGGTAGTAAACCACTGGCCAATCCAGCTTGAGAGAAAGGATGGTATTGTGGGCTAAGGCAGGGGCTCTCAGCCTTTCCAGACTACTGTACCCCTTTCCGGAGTCTGATTTGTCTTGCAACCTCCAAGTTTCACATCGTTTTAAAAACGATTTGCTTACAAAATCAGACACAAAATACAAAAGTGTCCCAGCACACTATTACTGAAACACTGCTGACTTTCTTGTTTTACTACATAATTATAAAATAAATCAATTGGAATATAAATATTATACTTACATTTCAGTGTATAGTGTATAGAGCAGTATAAACAAGTCATCGTCTGACTTGTGAAATTTTAGTTGGTACTGACATCACTAGTGCTTTTTATCTAGCCTGTTGTAAAAGTAGGCAAATATGTAGATGAGTTGATGTACCCCCAGGAGACCTCAGTGTATCCCGAGGGGTACGTGTAAACTTGGTTGAAAATCACTGGGCTAAGGCACTGAACTACCAAGGCACAGAGAGATGAAATGACTTGCCCGCCATCATTCAGGACATCTGTGGTTCAATTCCTACCACAGATGTCCTGAATGATGGTGGGCAAGTCATTTCATCTCTCTGTGCCTTGGTTCCTGACTGTAAAACGGGGATATATAATTTTCCTCTCTTGCACCCTTTGTCTGCCATGTCTATTTTGATTGTAGTTCTTCAGGGCCAGGACTGTCTCTCACTCTGTGTTCGTACAGCACCTAGAACACATGGACCATGATCTCAGTCGAGGTTTCTAGACGTTATCATGGTATAAAAAAATAAAAAATGGTTGGTGGAGTGTGCCTTTCTCTGAATGTAAGGTGACGTCTCAGGGTGATATTTGCCTTTCAGAAGGGAGCCCTGTCTCCTTTCCCTTCCCCATGACTGATTTGAAAATAAATAAGGTAAGAGTGACATTCTTAGTATTACTTAAAAAAAAAAAAAAAAAAAGGAAAATTTCTTGTAGACTCCTACTACACTTCCATACACTGTATTTGACATCTGTAATAAAACTCGGGTCAGATATATCTTTCAATAAGAAGAGGCATCCCACAAACAACTCTGCACTAGTACTAGGGTCATGTCAAGAATAATAAAGAGAACTATTGTCACTGCATTCAGCCTCCTGCTTTGTGCTGTTCCCTCCACCCCTCCCTTTCTGCTCCTTTCCCAGACATAATGCAAGATGTTTATCAGGTTCTTCTGCATCTTGCCAAGGGGCAGGGAGCGGAGGCTGGTTAGCAGCAGTGAGGGCTTGTCAATGTCCTCCTGCTTGCTACCTTCTTCTTCAGCAGCCCCAGGTGAAGAAAAATATGGGGCGGTGGATTGCTTTGTTGGGTCACCTCTGTCCTTTCTCCCTGTTTGGATGGACGGTTGGGGGGGGGGGGGGGGGGGGGGGGGGGGGGAGGAGGGCATCTTCCAAGTGGAATCTGGCTTCTCCTAACGTTGCTCTCTCTAGAGATGCTATGTTTTTGTTTTCTGTGATTTAATTTGACAGTGATGGGGTAACATGGCATTATCCTGTACTAGGAATAATGTGGACAGGAGCTACTCTGCCAATCTGTCTCGCTCTGACCACGTTTCTTGCTGTTCCAGCCCTGTGGCCCTTTACGCAGATCTGCCAATTCAACTTGATCCTGACCTGCTACACTCCCTGCTATTCCAGTCCCGTGGCCTGGCTTACATTATTTATTATTACTGCGCATTATTTGTATTGCATTAGCATTAAGTAGCAGGGCCCCGTTGTGCTAACCACTGTAAACACACACCTCACAAAGACAGCCGACGTAGCCCTTTTCTGCATAACGCCTCTGTTCCAGACCTGCACACTGCTCTGCTCAGGCACCTTTGACCTGACCTGCACGTGCTCTGCTATTCTCCCCACGCTCTCTGCTCTGCACGCATCTAGCCATGCCCTGCCTTTACCCCACACGCTGCTATTCTCGCTTTGGAACTCTGCCCGCAGCAACGCCAGTGCACCCGAGTCCTGAACTTCGGCTCCCTTTGCTAATCAATACCTTTTGCTATTCTGGTCCTTGAGTGTGTCTCGAGCATAGGCTTTCAATCACACCAAGTTCTGTATTGTGTGATCTAGACAAATGGAAGCTGGGAGGGGGAGACCAGCAAACTCATTTTCACTTGTGATCCAAGACGGGCTTTGAAGCCAGGTTACCATAGGTGAAGGGCTCATGTTCTGGCTTCCTTAACGTCTGCCAAGTAGCTTCTGCTGCTGCTTATTGAATCTCCCCTGTCCTGAGTGATTGTATTTTTTTTTTTTTTTTTTTGCTGTAGGTGAAAAATTGACATCACGTCCCCGTCAGGGTTGCAATACTTGCTCTCCTCTGTCTGAAACATGGTTACACTTGCTGGCTCACACATCCAGAATTCAGCCGCTTCCGTTTGATGCCTCACACCTGTATATTTTTTTCCCCCTTTTCCTTTCAATTTCCAAAGCCTAGTGACATTCGTTGCTGTATTTCAGGTGCTGGCGCAGATCAAAGTCCTCACAGGATCAAACAATCTGCCGTGTGCAATCCTTATGGTAACAAACAAGGTCTTTCGCTGACAGAAACGCACTGCTCTGCTGCATTTTCAGCAGCCTATCAGGCTTGACTCAGAGGAAGCTTTTGATTCCACAAGGAAACTTTTTCTCTCGCCCTCCCCTTCAGAGAAGGCAGAGGATGCTCTCTTTGGATGCAGGGAACAGGGAGAATACGTTTTTGCTCAGTGACTTTGGAGAGAGACTTTTGTTAATACAGCCAGGCAACAGGTTTGCGCGGAAGCTGTGGACATTATTTTATAGAGGATGGGGAGGGGAAGTGTATCTAGTGGTTAAGAGCAGGAGACTAGGAGTCCAGGATCATAGAATCATAGAATATCAGGGTTGGAAGGGACCTCAGGAGGTCATCTAGTCCAACCCCCTGCTCAAAGCAGGACCAATTCCCAACTAAATCATCCCAGCCAGGGCTTTGTCAAGCCGGGCCTTAAAAACCTCCAAGGAAGGAGACTCCACCACCTCCCTAGGTAATGCATTCCAGTGCTTCACCACCCTCCTAGTGAAATAATGTTTCCTAATATCCAACCTAGACCTCCCCCACTGCAACTTGAGACCATTGCTCCTTGTTCTGTCATCTATCACCACTGAGAACAGCCGAGCTCCATTCTCTTTGGAACCCCCTTTCAGGTAGTTGAAAGCAGCTATCAAATCCCCCCTCATTCTTCTCTTCTGGAGACTAAACAATCCCAGTTCCCTCAGCCTCTCCTCATAAGTCATGTGCTCCAGCCCCCTAATCATTTTTGTTGCCCTCCGCTGGACTCTTTCAAATTTTTCCACATCCTTCTTGTAGTGTGGGGCCCAAAACTGGACACAGTACTCCAGATGAGGCCTCACCAATGTCAAATAAAGGGGAACAATCACGTTCCTCGATCTGCTGGCAATGCCCCTACTTATACAGCCCAAAATGCCGTTAGCCTTCTTGCCTTCTGTTCTCAGCTGCTGCGATGGTTTGTTCTGTGAGCTTGGTCCAAGTCACTTCTTATCTTTTTTCCTCCATTTCCCTATCTAGAAAATGCCATTGAACTGCATCCTGAGCTATACAGGCCGAGTAGCCTTTGACAGTTCAGAGAGGGAACGGGAGGGGCCAGGATTTGAACCTGGGCTCTGTGCCTGGCAGAGCAGAGCTGGCTGAGTCACAAGTTTTCGTTTGATTTGCAACTCTTTTCTCTATTTTACTCCCTCCCTCCTTATATTTACCACTGATGAAATTTTAAAAAGAAAAAAAAATGAGTGGGATTCCCTCCCCCAGTATTTCAAACCAAAGATGTCATTTGTTCATTAAAAAATTTGTCAAAAAATAATTTTTGCCAAACGCTACTTTTTTGGTGCGCACCTGTTCGCGTGCGTGCACAAAAAGATTAGCATCAAACCTCCTATATTTATCATAACAATTGTGACCAGCTTTCTTGTTGACAACTAAGTGCAGCCATGTTACAATTTAGTAGACTAGGCCTTAAGGCTATTATTGTACCGGAAGCTATGCTGGTTTACACTGATCTCCTTCAAGTGACTATTGAGATCAATTCTGTTGCTTGAGTTTATCGCTGGTGTAGGTGAAATTGAAGTCAAGTACATTACTTCTAGAAGGAAAATTAGAGAGAAAAATGCCCCCTCAATCCCGACTCCTGCAGTGTTTGGTTATGTCTTCAAGGAACTAGAGTTTTTGGTGGAAGAGTCTTGTGAATTTCATTTCCGTATCAACTTTTGTATTCACAGGTTCTTGGCACCTTGTCCTTTGAGGGTGGAAAAATAAGGCTCACAAGTCATGCTATCTATCACGCTGGCCATCTGGTCAGCAGATTTGGGGAGACAATACCATTTCCCATTGGCATTGCTAACACCCATGGATCAAGCTGTTGAGATCTTGTCCCCGTGCTCTCTTCTGCAAGGTTCCATGCAGAGTAAATAACTCCCCTTCTGCCTGCTAGATAATATTTATTCTCTTTCATTTTGACTAAAGGGAAGAAGAGCAGTTTTCTGCATTAATGGATCTTCAATATTTCTAGGCTCCGAGTCTCATAATCAACATTCGCTCATCTTCTGACGGGTAGCGGGGGAGGGATGCTGTCCTCAACTGATTTTAATTCCTTCAATTCATTCAGGCCCTTATTTTTCCAGGAAACTTCACTGGGGATTAAATTTATCTTCCCCAAGAAGGCCCCCTCCTCCCATTGCAAGAAGCTGAGGCAGGAACAGCCGCAAATTATGATAAAAATCATTAAAATAATTGTGCATTAGTGCCCTTGGCTCAAGGAGACCAAACTTCCACTGGGGAATAAATTGGTTAAATTAAATGAATCTTGATAGTGACTTTGGCATGGGAGACTGTATGTGGTAGGCAGGAGATTGAGGGCAGATTTGACAGCAGATGAGCCCCCAAAAGTTTATCAAGATTTTAAAAATGCTTTGTAAGCCATTCATTGGACAACTCTTTCAGATAATAATATCAGACAGTTGTCGAGCACCAAAGGGCCACAGTTAAAGCTGGTCAAAACCCAGAAAACCACATTTATGAGAAATTCCATTATTGTTAGTTTCACAGGGATAGAAATGGACCCATTTTTTTTCATGACACTTCAGTCACTTTTTGTTCTTGTTAAAATGTGTATCAAAGTTGTGTTCCAAAGTATATTTGGCCAGCACTAATCAAAGGATGCTGTCTAAATTATGACCCAGATTCTCTGAACCAGCTGAGCAGTGCTTGGTGCTTGGTATCGGTTCAGAGGGGCCAAATGAGATCTCACCGACACCTCTTCATGCAAAACCTATGTGTTTGGTAGAGGTCTTCTACCCATGTGGTGAAGCCCAATGCTGCCTAGTTGGTGAGATTTGACGACTTAATGGCATGAAGCAGTGTGGGTGCATGGATGGAAAACAAGCTTTTTCTCAAGCTTGGATCAAAACAGAATTTCAGTGAGGGAGCAGTTCCTCCTGAAACAAGGTGAGGTGTATCCTCAAGAGTTTTGTATAGTGGCTCTGTAGATTAGTCATTTAGGCCTGGTCTACACTGGGGGGGGGATCGATCTAAGATACGCAACTTCAGCTATGAGAATAGCGTAGCTAAAGTCGACGTATCTTCGATCGATTTAGAATCACTTACTTCGCGTCCTTGCAGCGCGGGATCGATGGCCGCGGCTCCCCTGTTGACTTTGCTTCCACCTCTCGCCGAGCTGGAGTTCAGCAGTCAATGGGAGAGCGATCAGGGATCGATTTATCGTGTCTACTCTACACGTGATAAATCGATCCCCGAAAGATCGATCGCTACCCGCCGATCCAGCGGGTAGTGTAGACGTACCCTAAGAAAAGACTCTCTTTAGTGCAGAAAACCCATCTTAGTCATTACCGGGAAAAAAATAAAGGATAGTTCGGGCTTTTGACATTAGGAAAGAGAGTTGGTAAGAAGTTGACAGTGCGTGGAAGAGACAGCTTGGTATGAAAATGGCCAGTGGGTGGAATTTTTCAAATGCTGAGCATTGGCTTAACTCTGCTCTAACAAAAGGCAATGGTAAAACTCCCACTGACTTCAGTGAGAACAAAGTTAGGCCAACACTGCGTGCTTTCAAAAATGCCACTTAGTCTGTGGGGGGCAACTTTTTCACAATGTTTGGTCTGATTATACATGGGAAACTGAGGCACAAGGCAGTTATGTGACTTGCCCTGTCTCACAAACAAGAATGCATTCCCACAATTCCTCTGTGTACCAAGAAGGACAGACAAGTTCTCCCACATTCACTAGGAAAGAATCGTAGAGCAGCTCATTTTAGTGTAGCACAAAGAACCGTGGAATTTGCCCCCAGAAGTCCTAGTGACACACCTGGGGGAGGGTAGCACTAGTGAGGACACTAACTCAGATAGAGTTTGCAGTGTGCATGCTAGGCTAATGCAGGGGCTGATCACCTGAGTGAATTCTGCAGTGAAGACATACCTTTGGAAACTGAAATACTTTTGTATCTGCAAAACAGGTATTAGCATGTTGTGTTTCCTACCACTGGAGATGATGATCCCCCTCTAAGGATGAATGGTTAGTTTAGTCTTCATGGCTCATTCAATCATGAGCTACTTTTCTCAGACTGAAAACAAGCGAGGACAAATTCTGATGCGATTAGAGCTGGTCACAAAAATTAAGCAAAACACTTTTCTGTTGGAAAATGCCATTTTGACTAAATGGAATATTTTTGCTAAATTGTATCAATTTAAATGAAAATTTCCCATGAAATAAATATTTCCAAAATGATTTTTTTTTGCTTTTGAAATAGATTTACATTTATTTTTTCACTTTTATATTATTTTTTGTTATTGGTGCATTATGCCATGATATCTCACTAATAGTGCACAGCATGACAAGTTATGTCATATCATATGAGGTGCTGCTGATATTTCATGTCATGTTTGACAGTTGGAAGAAGAAAATAACAGCGTCAAACTGTTTCAATACAGCACAAAGAGAAGACATAGTGAACTAGAAAATAAGATCTATTGTTTCAATCTACACTAATTAGCAGCTGCCCTTAATGGTTTTAAAAATGACATCAAATATCAAATAAAATAATGGAATAGTTCATATATTATGTTACAAAATTACTACCGACATATTTTTAAATAATTACAAAAGAATATAGAAAATAAGCATAAAATAAATTCCAAAATGGAAATTTCATTTTGAAGCAGAAATTTTGAAGAAGAAAAATAAAAGAAATAGTTCAAAACTGATTTTTTCAGCATTTCCTTTTTGTGGGCACTTTGGAAAAATATTTGTTTTTGTGTGGATTCAGAATGAAAACGGGTGAGGAAATGCCAGTATTTGCCCTGAAATGGAAATTCGGAATTTTAGCCAGCTCTAGATGTGACCCACCAATACCTGGTCAAGGTCAGCCATCACAGGTCAGAGAGAACATGATGTAACCCACACACCTTCTGGGTGTGGTGTTCTGTCCCATCTAGTGGCACGGAGACCACTTAGAGAGAAAGATTAATGAGTCTGCTCTACAGTCTTAGCCAAGAGCCAGTTGACTTTTAGCTCATGCGGAAGAGGCTCATGCATTAAGCTCCAGAGGTCCCTGGTTTGATCCTGCCCACTGCCGACCGGGGCCTGTCGGTGTTACAATTGCACAGCAATCACGTGCTAGTGACCGAGGCCCAAGGTGAACTGGTTGTCTAGAGGGGAAAAATGTCCATATCCTATTGCTAATCCATGCAGAAATTAAGGACCTCTGCGCTCCAAACTGAGGGTTGCACCAGGCAGTCAGGGCTCAGCACCCCCTAATGGAACGAGATTTTCAAAAGTGCGCCCTTCCAGGCAACCTTAAATAGTGGCCAGCTTGTCAAAAGTGCTCCATCCCCAGCTGCTCCCATTGTGACAACATGCGGAGCTGTTTCGAAATCCTGGCCACTCACTTTGAGGCCTAGATGGAAGGAACAGAGCTCTTCTGTAAATCTGGCTCTTGCTGGCCCTAGGAGTGTGGCCTAGTGGATAGCACGCTGGTCTGAGACTTAGAAGAGTTGGGGTCTACTCCTGGATCAGCCAATGGGTGACCTTGGGTAAGTCATTTCATTTTCTGCGCCTCAGTTTCACTATCTTTAAATGGGGATAATGGTACTTACCACCCTTTGCAAGGCTATCTAAGAGCTAGACTGGGGTCGGCAACGTTTGGCACACGGCTCGTAGGGTGCTTACCCTGGCGAGCCACGTGCCGAACGTTGCCGACCCCTGAGCTAGATATTATTAGTGATTTTTTAAAAAATCACTATCGCCATGCACAAGAGGGCTCGTGCATTCTGCTTTGCCACTCCACCGTGGTCGGATGCTGGTACAGTAAACTGAGCAAACACCAATTGACTTCCACCCCTTTCTTTTCAAAACACCAAATAATATATGTAAAAAGCTAATTTGTCACAGCCAGATCTGAAGTGTAGGATATTCATGGGAACAAGCCAAAGGCCTTCACCCTGGCTTTCCAGCCTAGTTTGATGCAATTCTAATCTGATTATTAAACTTGTAGCAGGCACCGTGCCGGCAGAAAATATTTTTTATTTATTTATTTATTTTTACTGGGGAATTTTCTTTTTGGTTGATGTATGTGTTCCCTGCCATAAATACTCACCTGAGAAGCAAAGGTTATTTGGTGCTTAGCTGCTTCATTTTAAGAAATGAAACTCAGGGCCTGGGAGTGGGATCAGCAGCAGAAGAATACAGGGGGTTGTACAATAGGAGGAGGATCGGTTGGCTAAGATTGCAGCAGTCCGGTTATTTTCTGTCTGTCTCTTTTTGTTTCCCTAAGTGCTTTTAGCTCCAATAAAAGGTGTTGGCTTCACAGCCCCGGAAACGGGAAGTGCTCAGTTTATTCACAGGAAAGGCATGGTCCTGGCTGGTGGCATTAGGAGCTACTATCCACAATACCTTGACTCTGTTCTGGAGCAGCCCAGCTCTGGGAGTGAGAAGTAAGAGTTGATTTCCCAAGGCCCATTCAATCCTTGGCTTTCTGATACAGGAGGTCAAACTAGTTCTAATAATGTCTTCTGGCCTCAAACCCTGTGACTCTATGCTGTGGACTCATGTCCACTAGGATCTGGACATAGGGTGCCAGATTATAAAGCCACCAGACAGCTTTCAGATAGGGAAGAAGTTTGGGCATATTTGCCCAGAGCTAGAATTCTCTACCTTATCTTACCCATTGTCAGTGCCAGTGCTGATGAGGAAGTTGCCAGCTAACTTAATTTTACCCTAGGTCAAATTCTTCTCTGTTACAGGGGAACAATTGTCATAGACTTCAGCATGCGTGTGACTGAAGAGGAGACTTAGGCCATTAATTTAGGGCACTGACTCCCAGCATTATTATACTGTGATTACATATGTGACCCACTCTGCATTTATGAGACCTGCAGATTAATTTCGGCTCCTTGGCCAAGTTAGGACAAAAAAAGGTGGCTTTTAAAACAAAGACATAGTGAACTTTTGTAGGTGGAGCTAGTTGAAAACATTTTGACACCACTTTTTTTCCCATTAAAAAAAGGCCACTTTGTGGAAAATGAAATGTTTCTTAGAAACATGTTGGTTTCAATGAAATTTTTATCGAGAAGTTTTCTCTCCAGGATGACATTTTCCATCCAAATGAGGGAGAACCTCTCTACTGCCTGATTTCGAGTGAGCTGGGATGAAAAACTCTGCTTTGAATCAGGCAGAGTGGGAACTTCCTAGGCACTGTCTTGTCTACTAGGCTACAGAGGAAGTCCCCTGTTCTTTTTCTCTGTTTCTATTGGGGGGAAAAAAATAGAAAGATCTTATTTGTGGAACGAAGACAAATTTTGAAACCTCAGTCCTTTGTAAAGCAAAACTGTTGTTTTCCAGAGAGCCTTATTTACGGGGAGATGTCTGTTGTCTATCACCTCCTCTGTCAGATTGGGGTAGTATGCCAATTACATTATACTAATGTGGTTTGCTCGTGTGGCATATACATGAGCTGTTCAACATTAGGAGAAAAGCACAAAGAATCTAGCTGTCCTTCCATGACTCTAGGTTGGGAACACTGCTGTTAATGGATATCTGGCAATAACCACCTGCTAGAACAATTTTTGGTCTAAACCTTGCTTCACTGCGGTCTAAGCGGGCCATAGATGGCTTTCAAGCTACACGGGAAACTCACTCTCATTTGAAGTGCAGGCTGTACTTAACCCTAGAAGAAGAAAGTAGAATCCTATTTCACACTTTTCAGTATAGGATGATCTTTACATTAGAGCTGAATCTGACCCCTAATGATGTTAGAAACCAGAAGTAACTTCACTGATTGCAGTGAAGTTCCACCAGTGTAAAATGGATCAGAATCAGACCCTCATGCTATTAGCCTATATACTCTGAGGACTTAATATTACGATGCTCACGTGCGCTCCTCACTCTCTTTATTAAACTATTTATCTGAGAGAACTTCATATTTTCTTTTAGGATAAACTGGAGATAATACAATGTGCTTGTTTTAATTTGCAAGGTTAACTGATCTAATTATCTGTGTGTGTTTATTTAAATCCTTTCGAGCACTATGCGATTGCAGGTGGCTGCTTTGTATTCCACCAACAGGAAATCTCTTAAAATGAGATGATATAGCTCAGCGGGTCTTCTCATATAGAGGATTTTCTAATAATGTATGAATTTATTAACAGCCAAAGATAAATAGAGGGTTTATTTACATTAAACAAATTCATAAGGAACTCCCCCGCCCCCCAACCATAGCCTTACACTGATGTTATAAGAATTATCCCAATGTAATAGAAAACTTGTAGTTAAGCCATGGGGGGGTTGGGTCCCAGCTCTGCCATAGACTGTCTATGTGATGTTGGGCAAGTCACTTAATCTCTCTATATACATTTTTCCTAAGTGACTTAGGGTTGGTTTCTATCCAAAATATTTTACTGGTGTAGCTATGTCATTTGGGGTGGGAGTTTTTACCAACATAGTTATACCGGTGAAAGCTCTAGAGTGGATAATTCAGTTATACCAGTGTAGATGGTTTTACCTCCCCAACAGGAATAAGCTATACACATAGGAGAACTTTTGTACCCGTTTAACTGCATCCAAACTGAGGGAATCAGCTACTTTAACTATACCAGTATAGTTAAAGTGGGAAAACTTTCTTATGTAGACAGGCCTTAGCAACCAAAGTCCCCGTTTCAAAAGTGTATTTGAAAGTGAACGGGACTTAGATTTATAAGTGCTTAAATCACTTTTGAAAAGGGAACTTAAGTATTTTGGAAAAGGTTGCCTCTCTGCATACAGTGGAGCTAGCCAGGGTTATCGTGCGGTGTAGTGGCAGAGCGCTAGGCCCCAGAAAAGCTTGGTTCTGTTCTTAGTTCTGCTACTGCTGGGTTACCCTGGGCAAGTCTCTCCACCTCTCTGTAAAATGGGGATAATTATACTGACATGACAATTATAAAGCTCTTTGAGATCCACTGATGAGGAGCACTGTATAAGAGCTAGGTATTATTATTATTATTATTATATTAATATTGTTTCTCCCAGCCTTTGACAGTCTTGTCTTAAGAACTTGTGGTCTATCTTTAACTATGTTTGTATAATGCTTAGCCCAAAGTTCTGTTGGTGCTTCTAGGTGCGTCCATAATACAAATGAAGATAATTTCAGAGCTTTCTTGGATACACCTGAATCTGCTGTTTTATTGAAGGTATCCAGCACCTTGTGCTTATGTGAGACAATGGATAACTTTTACAAGAGAGCTGTATGTTTGTTTATATGTAACTAACTGGTTAATGGAGACGGAGCTGGTAGGTGGTACTCAAGACTGTGTAGCATGGACTTTGGGTTTGGTAGGGCCAATAAAACTTGTTGTGTCACTGCAAATGGCTTCCTCTAGGCAACTCTTTGTTAGCTCTTAATTCTGACCATATTAATGGGCTAATACATTTCCCCTATTAGCACAAAACCATTGTTTGCAAAGCAAAGGGAATCATGTGCTCCTCTTTTCTGAATGCAAGTTGGCTCAGTGGCCAAAGACATTCATCTTATCTTTTGGGAGCTTACTTCTCCTTAGCAAAGCTGATATCTCGCTCCCCTTAAGCCCCTGCCAGTGATAAATAGAAGAGAGAGACAGGTGTTAATCTCTTCCGATCTGCCACTCCCCCAGGGAAAGAAGCTTCTTGATCCTGGCTATGATCTGAAGGAGATCACCCTAGGATGAGATGAAACATCAGTGAATATTTGAAGGCAAAGTGATCTGTTCGGCTGTGCAATTCTCTTTTAGGGGAAGTGACAGCCATTTAAACCTAGATTGGACAGAGGAATGACACAGATGCTGCAAGGTACAATCCCGCTTTGGCCACGGTGTGAAATACCATTGGTTTCAATGGAAGTTCAAGCATACTTTGCTGATCCTGCTTACTCTTCAGCCACCCTTTGATATGCTGTCAAACGCAGAGCCAGCCCCTGAAGTCTTCATCCGGTGACGCACAGTGGTTACTTGAGCAAAACCCCGACAAGCGAGCCAAATCTAAATAAGGATGTCAGAGCTTTGGCCTAAATTATTTATTCGCCTGAGTCCCAGGGAGAATTCCAGGCTTAATACTAAAATACAAATATGAGCATTTCACCTGTTGTCCTGTGCACTGACAAAGTTAATTGCCTAATCTCAAAGCCAAGTGCCCTATAGTTTTAAGAGGTTTATGCATACAACTAATTAAGCACTGCCAATTTGGTAGCTAGCAGCTTTCTGCATTTAACAGTCATTGATCTGGGGACTGTTCTGAGTGGTACTTCCATTTAGCTACTGCCAGGGCTGTAAGCCGGTTGCTCAGGGTGTATGGGGTTGTGAAGAGGTGCAGAAACCAAGTGCAGTTTGGACACCTTTGTGGGGACTTGGTTCTCCAAACCCCGGGCTTAATGACTAAAACTACTCGAGAGCTGAATGCATGCACTTGCTGAATGAAGCACCATTACCTGCCATGGGACACTGTTCTGGCAGAAGTGCTTTGTGGGAGGTGCTTAAACGAGCGATAGCAACAGTACATCAAAGGGAAGCTAATTAGTGGGGCAGGATGGTCCCTCCAGCATACAAGGAAATCCGGGTTTAAAATGTCTCAGATGGGTGGGGAGGGGGTACCCTATAATGAGCTAGTTATAAAGTTTAGCAGTATAGAGAGACACGAGTTGCACAGTCACCTTGCCTGGGTATCCCTCTGAAATCTGGGCAGCACGCTGGTGGACCAGTCCTAAGCTAAATTCTGCCCTAGGTGTGCATCCGTAGCTGATAACAAAATCAGTGGGAAGCATACACTTGCCTGAACGGAAATCAGTGCTGCTTAAAAAGTGTTACTTTGCAGAGTTCTCGATACAGAGGGGTGCTAATTCCCAGAAGCAACAATTTGCTACAAAGATACTATAGAAATGGCTGCTCCCCTGGCTGGTTAAGAAGTTGAGCTAGATAAAGAAAATGACCGCCTGCCTCCTGTGGGCTTCCAAACTAGCCTAGAGTTACAGGTGACTGAAGGAACCACTTTTATCCATCTCCAATACTAACCACTTTGATATTTGATACTGTACTAGAGAGGCTCTAGTGAAGGCTGTGTTGGTCATATCATTATTAGCCCTAGTTTTGGGTTGGAGGCTTTAATATGTTTTTGAACCTTGTGTGGGGCTGAGAAAAGCTGGATCTCAAGGTACTTTGATTAATAGGGGATTTAGCTAGAACACCATCACAGAGCAGATAAAAAACATCACTGAATGGTGATGAAAATTTAGCAAGCCTGGACTGATTAATAGTGTCAGATGGAAACTGAACAAAATTCTGTGGTTACAACATAAAATCAACATAAAAGTTCTTTGGACTGGGTTGTTTGTCTCATCCAAACCTGGGGCTAGTGATGGGGCTTGAATTGGAGCTTCAGACTTCAGTCCTCTGCGACTCTAGAAAAATTCAGAATTGGATCCAAATCTGAACTTTACAGCTCTGGTCCATTGCCGTGATTTCTAAATTATGGATCCCAGGAGATGCTTCTAGATGGTTCAACCCTTCTTGGCACAGCCCCTTCTCTACCTGACGTACAAAGTAAAACAAAAGAGATGAGATCCACCCCTCAGGAAACCAGAAAAAATGTTTTGCACAAACCCTTGAAAATTGCAGGCCTAGTGTTAAGTGATGAGCACTCCCAGCTCCTATTCTACTCAGTCGGATACTCAGTAGCACTGATAATCAAACCCTGAAATTATTAAGATTAATGGAGCCATTTCCCGATGGCTATACAAGTCAGCCAGGCTGGCTCTCAACTGAATGTTTATGAAAACTCAAGAACAGGCTAGGAATGAATTAGGAAAGTTGATTTTTTTGTTAAAATTCCAGGGGAAAAATAAAGAAAAATCTTCTTTTTTTGACAAATCTGTTGTGGTTTCTTAAATCAGAAATGTGCTCGCTGGGTTTCTGGGCTATTCTAGCCTGAGACTGTGTGCGCAGCTCTACCTGGGCATGGAAGTAGAATAAAGAAATATGTTAGGGTTTTCGTAGCTTGTGGGTTTTAATAGGAACGGTGCTGCATGAATTAGGGAAGCAAGGAGGAAAGGAGACTGGCTCCTGGAGGTGGCTCTTCAGAGGCAGAGAGGGAAGGGGTGTGTGTGTGTGTGTGTGTGTGTGTGAGAGAGAGAGAGAGAGAGAGACGTTCAGTAACCAGCATTGAAAGGAAGAATCAAGAGCTCCATTGCATAATGACAAGGGAGTTGCTGAGCCTGCTTGAGCTGAACAGGAGACAGCATGAGGAGAAAAGTTCACTGGCTGCTTAATTGCAGGGGGTGCTCTTGTCCCACTGTGTACACAAACCCTTGTCAATAGTGCTGTGGTGCTGCCTGTTAATTAATGATTTACTTACACTGACCCTTGACCCCGAGGCAAATAAAGGGGATTTGTTTTGCTTCTATTAACTCCTCCGCTCACTCAGCAGAGGCCCTGCAGTCTCCAGGTTTCCCAGCATTGCCTGGCCAGCTGGGAAGCTGGGTGTGTCCTTCCTGCCAGGATCTGGTGCGGTGTGGATTAGTTTAATTTAATTGGAGTTGCTCCTGATTTACACCGGTGTAAGTGGGCGACAGGATCAGGCCCAACATCCCCTCACCCTGGCGGGACTCCGTGGATCGCAGGGAAGTCAGTGTCCATGAGATCAGAAGCAAGCCCCTTGTGTGTGCACATTTGTAATGATCTCTTCATTTCTTGTATCGATTGAATCCCAATGCCTCCAGTTCTGCCTTCCGTGAAAGCACGGCCCAGCGGTTAGGGTGTTAGCCTGGGGCTCTAGAGACATGGGTACAGATCCCTACTTCGCCTGGAACTCCCTGCGAGACCTTGGGCAAATGACTTGGGCTTGGTCTGCACTTAAAAGTTAGGTTGATATAGCTACATTGGTCAGGGAGTGTGGGGGGAAACCCCCATATCCCTGACTGATGTAGCTATGCCGACCTAACCTCCAATGTAGACACAGCTGTGCTGACAGAAGAATGCTTCGTTCCATGAAGCTGCCCTGGTTCGGGGATCTGGTGTTCCTACACTGATGCCAAAACCCTTCTGATGGTGTAGGCTGTAGCTACACTCCTGGGTTATGCTGACTTAGCTACAGTGACGTAGCTATGGCAGTGTTGTCTCCATAATGTAGGCATATCCTTAGGGTATGTATTCAGTACCCGCCGGATCGGCGGGCAGCAATTGATCCAGCGGGGGTCGATTTATCGCGTCTAGTCTAGATGCGATAAATCGACCCCCCCGAGTGCTCTCCCGTCGACTCCTGTACTCCAGCTCGCGAGAGGCGCAGGCAGAGTCGACGGGGGAGCGTCAGCAGTCGACTCACCACGGTGCAGACACCATGGTAAGTCCATCTAAGTATGTCAACTTCAGCTACGTTATTCATATAGCTGATGTTGCGTAACTTCGATTGGTTACCCCCCCTTCCTCCCCCTCCAGTGTAGACCAGGCCTTAGTCTCCGTGTGCCTCATATCCCCCTCTGGGGAAAGCAGCACTTCCATGCCTCCGAGGGGGTCTGCGAAGATACATACATTAATGATGGTGAGGTGCTCGGATGCTATGGAAAAAGGGATCATATAAGTAACTTAAATAGCTCACACATAGGTGTTAGTTGGATTCTTCAGTTTTTGTTTTTTGTTTTAATGTTATTGCTTTGGGCATTACATGTGGAAATGCCAGACGTAGTTAAATCAGTGTGGAGGAGCCTCTCAATAGTAACATTGCTTTCTCATGGGGCGTCTTGGTCTGTTTCAATTTCTCATTAACAGATACAGGATGACTCAGAGTGGATTGAAAGGCAGACGGACTCCTCTCTATCTGAGGATTACACAGTTATTAAAGTGGCTGGCAGTTACGTTGGTGGAGGGGTCACCGGCTAGCGCTCTAATCAATAGAACAATGCTTTTTATGTAAGATTTACTCCCGATCTGTTCCAGTTTTGCAAAGAATGTTCACATACCAATCGATAATGAGCTGTGATGACAAACGAGCAAATTTCAGTGGAATTTGGTGTCATTAAAACCTTTAAAAATGTTGTTTTTCATACCTTTTTTTTTAAAGATGGAATCTTTTTGATGAGCAAATTTGGTGCTGGAATTGCAAACCCTGAAGAACAAGGGCAAGATTCTGATCTCACCCTGGTCAACCTGGAGTGACGTAGCTGAGTTCAGTGACGAGTTTCGGCTCAAGATCAGACTTGAATTTAAGGCTTTTTATGCCCAGAAGCCGGTTTATTGCAGGTGTTGATCTGGAAAGCTTCCTCAGCATTGCTCACTCCTTGACCCTACAGCTGGTCAAAACGTTTTTGTTCAAACATTTTTTTTTCCCCAACAAGAAAATTACCTTTTTCTCTAAAAGAAATTTGTCACTGAAAATAAAGCCTTGATTTTTTCATATCTTTTGAATTGTTTTGGGGTTTTTTTTCAGCCAGAATTTTTGGTTTATGGTTTTCAAAACTTGAAAATCCTTTAGCTTTTTTTTTTCCCCAGAGGGTGCGGTCTCAAAAATGTAAAATTTAGACAAAATGTAAAATAAAATTATTTTCATAAAATCGTAAAGAAATTTATCATAGTCATAGAAGGGACCACTAGATGATCTAGTCTGACCTGTGTATCATAGGCCACCACCAACACCCAGCCATCCACACATGAACACAATAGCCAGAATGAGACCAAAGTATTACAGCCCTCAGGAGACTAAGTTGTTGTGTGCCACAGGCGGAGAACAGGGAGGGAGGGAGGTGCACCAGTGTGTGAGGCCCCTGTAGTGGCAGGGAGTGTCTTGAGTGGAAAATACCCAGATGACAAAGTCTGCTTGACCTTTTTCTAGCAGGACCTTTCTATGAATGAGAGAGGAGTTCAGCTTCAACGTCAACCTCTGAGACTTAGGAACATGGGAATTGGCATGTTAGGCTGGAGGAGACAAACAGCGCACCTAGTCCAGCAGCCTGTTTCAGAAAGAGGCCAGTGCCAGACACTTCTAAGGCAAGTGTAAAATCCTCGGAAAGAACAACTGTGCAACAAGATGCCCAGCGGGGTAGGAGATGGAGAGGAGTGGAGTTTCTAATCCCGGGCAGTTACAGTCTGGTCCAGCTCCCATTAAAGCTAATGGAATGTTTTCTATTGACTTCAATGGACGTTTGGACCTTGGGCAGCTTGGCTTGTGTCTTGGAGCAGGAGGCGGATATCTCCCTTAATATTTTGGCCTGGGCATAGTGTGAATTGAAAACACTCTTTTTATTCAAGTGCATGTCTGTCTAGGGCTTGATTCCATCCTGCACCCAAGCTCTGAGAGTGGTGGGGTTATCAGGGAGCCGATTATCCTATAGGAAGGTCTGTGCCAGACCAATGTAAGTTAGAGGTTACTCTAACTTCCACCATTGGTGTGTGATCCTTAAGGGACGATACACTGGCTGAAGATCGGTGTAGCGGTGCTCCCGGCTTGTCCCCAAGTTGGCATTGGGGCTGGCGGAGCGGGCAGCTTTCTGTCAATTCAGAATTCTCCTCTGCCAGGGGAATTGTAAGTTGGCCAGGTACTGCCAGTTGCCCCCACATTTGAGACTCTGGCCCATAATAATACTAGATAATACTTAGTCCTGCCATGAGTGCAGGGGATTGGGCTAAGTGACCTCTCGAGGTCCCTTCCAGTCCTGTGATTCTATAATCAGATCCGAACCAAAGTAGGATCGGATAACTCGGTTAAGAGGGGAAAGGTATCTGCTATTAGATGCTTGTTGTAAATTTGATAATCCTTCCATTTCTGACATCAAAATACATGATGTATTTGCTGCCTACAATGGACAATTATCTCCAGCTCCAATTCTGAGCATCCCCGGATGCACAGACTAACTTACCTCACCTTTTGGAATACTGCCAGTCAGTCTAATGCTGACTGGAACACAACTGTGTTTATGGATTGTTAGATTTCTTAATATCCTAATAATTCCCTTTCTTGGGCCAGGCAGCAGTGTGACTTCTTGCTATACCTGTAAGCAACACCAGCCCATTCCCAGTGAGTCCAGATCATGGAGTGCTACAGCATGGCAGGGGACCAGCGTCAACTTTTGTCAGGAACAGGCTAAGTGGCTGCAGAGCCGTATTCCAAATTCTTCTCCCACAAAACTGGGAAATGTTTTGAAATGTAGCTTTCCCTTTTCTCCCCCAAACCCTGCCATCTGTGATGTTACTTTTGAATTTACTGCATCTGACTGAAGGGGAGGAAATGAAGAAACCTTGAAAAATAAATATCCCCTAGCAATCAGCTTCCTTTTTCTTTCTTTTTTTTAATCCCCTTCTCCCCTGCCCCCAAATCCTGGTCCCAGCTATATGTTGTGCAACCAATGTGTGTGTCTATGGGCAGGACTGGGCCTCTTCAGGTCAATACCAGTACACAGACAGGAAGGGACGTGCCACATCTCCTGTCATTACTGCATATTTAGGGTGTTACCTGGATGCTTTCCAGATGTGCAAGAAGAGGATGGTCCCTGCTCTAAGGTGCTCAGAGTGTAGGGACAGAGAAGTAGGCTGAGGATGGGGGAACAGAATAGGCAATTGATGTATTAGTTGTATTGTCTTTGTGCCGAGCAGCCCCAGCCATGGAGCAGGACCCCATTGTGCTAGGCGCGGTACAAATACAGAACAATAAGAGGGTCCTGGCCCCAATTTAAGTCCCAAGGTACCATGCTTCCCTGTAGCCAACATGGGTGAAATGTGTCTGTAAGAGGAGCTTGTATGTGGAAAGGGCAGAAACCTGGTGAATAAGCTCAGGGGCGTCGTACCATGCATTGATGTCTGCTGATGGAAAAGTTCTATATAAGATTCATAAATTCTAAGGCCAGAAGGGATCAATGTGATCATCTAGTCTGACATCCTGTATAACACAGGCCCTAGAACTGCTCCAAAGAATCCACCACAGCACTGGGTAAGTTGTTCCGATTGTTAATTACTATCAGCATTAAAATCATATGCCTTAATTCCAACTGAATTTGTCTAGCTTCAACTTCCAGCCATTGGACTGTGTTAGATTAAGCTGCCCATTATTACATATTTGTTCCCCATGTAGGTACAGACTGTAATCAAGCCACCCCTGAACCTTTTCCTTGTTAGACTAAGTAGTTTGAGCTCCTCGAGTCCCTCACCATAAAGCAGGTTTTCTAATCCTTGAATCATTGTCGTGGCTCTTCTCTGAACCCTCTCTAACTTTTCAACATTTTTGAACGGTGGGCACCAAAACCGGACACAGGATTCCAGCAGTGATTGAACCAGTTCCAAATACAGAAGTCAAATAACTTCTTTGCTCCTACTTGAGATTCCCTGTTTGTGTATCCAAGAATTGCATTGGCCCTCCTCGCCACAGCGGCGTCACATCGGGAGCTCATGTTCAGCTGATTATCCACTGCAATGAACCCCCACATATTTTTCAGAGTTGCTGCTTCCCAGGATAGAGTCCCCCATCATGTAAATGTAACCTACATTCTTTGTTCCTATTTGTACACTATTGGTTCCTATTTAGCCATATTAAAACCCATACTGTTTGCTTTCACTCAGTTTACCAAGCAATCCAGATTGCTCTGTATCAGTGACCTGTCCTTTTCATTATTTACTACTCCCCCCCCCCCCATTTTTTTTTGGCCTTCTGCAAACTTGACCAGTGATGATTTTATGGTTTCTTTCAGATCATTAGTAAAAACGTTAAATAGCATAGGGCCTAGAGCAGATCTCTGAGGGACTCCACAGGAAACACATCCACTCGATGGATACGTTACAATAACAATTTGAAACCTATCAATTAGACAGCTTTTAATCCATTTAATGTGTGCCATATTGATTTTATATTCAATTTTTTATCAAAATGTTGTACAGCACCAAATCAAACACCTTCCAGAAGCCTAAGTATATTGCATCAAAACTATTACCTTTATCAACCAAACTTGTAATTTCATCAAAAAAAAATCTCAAATTAAGTTTGACTATTTTCCATAAACTCATGTTGATTGGCATTAATTACATTACCCTCCTTTAGTTCTTTATTAATTGAGTCCCATACAAGCTGTGCCTGGAATTGATGTCAGACTGACAGTCCTATAATTCCTGAGTCATCCTGTTTATATTTTTAAAATATTGGAACAACATTAGCTTTCTTCTAGTCTTCCGGAACTTCCCTGGTGTTGCAAGACTTATTGAAAATCAACATTAGTGGTCCAGGGATCTCCTCAGCCTGCTCTTTTAAAACTCTTGGATGAAAGTTATCCAGACCTGGTGCTTTAAAAATGTCTAAATTTAGTAGCTACTGTTTAACATCCTCCAGAGATAGTAGCGGAAAGAGTTTTATCATATAATATATGACTACGTTGTCTGTTTGCTTTCAAAATATAGAACAAAAATATTTATTGAAAATGTATGCCTTTTCTGCATTATTACTGATAATTCTACCATTTCCATTTAGTAGTGGAACAATACCATTGTTAGGATTCTTTTTGTTCCTAATATACTTACCAAAAAAAAAAACCACCCTCCTTCTAATTGTCCTTAACTTACCTGGCCATACATTTCTGGTTAGTGTCCCCTACAATTTTCTACAATTCCTAGCTTCTGATTTATATTCATTACTATCAATTTCCCCTTTCTTCCATTTGTTATATGTGTTGTTTTATTTTTATTTTGTATAGCAGCCTTCACTTCCCCTCTAAACCAGGTCTTTTTTTTAATAAGAGCTAGGTACTGTATATTACACAGGGGAGAAGGAAGCTCAGAGGTGATTGTGGAAAATACTGACAGACGGATTTCACACTGGTAGCAAGGCAAAATTAACTTTCACCTGAGCCACCATTCCAAACCGCCTCCCAAGAACTGAAGGCTATAGATGAAGGCTGATTCTGTTCCGGCATCTAGGATTGATGCTTCATTTCTGCTAAAGTACAGTCCCATTTCAGCTGCCGTGACATTGCTGTCATGCAGGCGAGGTTAGCTCCACCATGTGTGGGGTGGTTTCCTTGCTGCCATTTCGTTTAGATCTTTCTTCTCATTTTGTAATTTCATAACCTCGGCAACAAACTTCTCCCCACCACTCCCCCGTTACCGTAGTGGTTTATGAGTTCTGTGCTCTGCAGTCTATTAAGGTTCAGTTCCCGGCCAGTAAAAATGAGGAATTAGCTCCTGCCATTCCACAAAAGGCGTTTTAATGCACTCGGTCGCCTGGAAGCCGAAACGCAATAGTTCTGTATCGCTGGTAGTTGTGTAACATAAAGCCTTAATAAAAGTTTATAAGGGAAGGCTGTGAAATGGAGGGGGCTCAGCTCAGCTCTATGTGCAGCTCTGCTGGGGAGTCAAACAATAGAGAATGTGTTGGTGGAGGAGGGCAAATAATTGTATTCCATTGGGATGTCTGTTGTTCTAACAACGCTTTTAAGGCCTGGTCCTCTGGTTTGCAAGGCAAAACTCCGATCAACTTCAAGCCCCTCCATAGGGCTTCAGGATAAGGCTTGTGGAATATCATGCTACATTAATGTGAATGTCTTTTGACAGGCTTCTTGCACACAGAGGGAAACTCCTGTATGTAGTGTCCTGAAGCATGAATCCGTTCCTTTGCTGCCCGTTGTAAGGGTGATCTGTGTTTCACGAAGGCATCATCACCCCTGCACTCTATCGCCTTCCGCAGCAGCTGTAACACCGACAGACCCTGGCCGTCAGTGGGCAGGATCGAACCTGGAGCTTAGTGCATGAGTCTCTACTGCAGGAGCTAAAAACCATATGCCAGTTAGCTAAGGCTGTAGAGCAGACTCATTAATCTCTCTCTAAGGCTATGTCTACACTACTGCGGTAAGTCGACCTACGCTACGCTACTCCAGCTAAGTGAATAACATAGCTGGAGTCGACGTACCTTAGGTCGAGTTACTGCGGGGGGGTCGCCGGGAGAAAATCTCCCATCGACTTACTATGCTCTTCTCATGGGGAGTAGAGTACAGGGATGGACTGGAGAGCGATCTGTAGTAGATTTGGCAGGTCTTTACTAGACCTGCTAAATCGACTGCCGGTGGATCGATCTCAGAACGTCGATCCCTGCAGTAGTGTAGGCCTGCCCTCAGTGGTCTCGGTGCCACTAGATGGGACAGTACACCACACCCCGAAGGTGTGTGGGTTACACAGCATCTCTGGAAGCAGGATTTGCATCCTGGGGTTAGGGCCAGGCCTGACCGATGTTGTTTTGGATATGTCTACACTGCAATCAGGACAGCATGTGTAGGTGCTCCCAGCTAGATCACGAAAAAGAGCAGCATGGGCAGTGACACTGCTAGCCAATTGAGAATGTACTGAGGAAGCTAGCCCACGTGACCCTGGCTACACAACTATTATTAGTGAGCTAGTACGATCAAAGTTAACTGGAGTATGTTGACATGTGCTGCAATCATGCCTCTTGGTAGCAGTGTAGACATACCCTTAGCTGGTCACATGGAATAATTAGATTCTGCAGAATCTCAACTTTCATTTTAAAAAAAAACAAAAAGTAGTTGGTCTAATTTTTTTTTTTTTTTTAACCAGTGGCTTTTTTTGTCTAAAAATGAAGTTTTTGTTTTTATACATTTTCCACATTGTCAGTGAGGAAAAAAAGGCTTCTTCAGTTTTCAGGTTTTGGGTTTTTTGTTTCTACCTACCTCCCTTTCCCCACTCCCATTTTTTTCACTAGAAAAATGGTGGCGTGGAAGGAGGAGAGAGAGGAGGAAAACGGGGAAGCCAAAAAAATTTTCAGTATTTTTTAATGCTCTTTTTTTGAAATCTGTGGAACAAAAATTGGTTGGAATTTTTTTAATGAAAAATCTTTTCCATTTTTCAATCCACTTCAACTAAAATGAGTTTCTAGCCAGGGATGTAAAGACAACATGGAGCACGTAACCAGAATTTAAGTGTTCTAGTGATCTCTGCCTGCGTCTGCAGAGAGCCTGAAACAGTGACTCTGGGAAGTGTTGAGTTTTGAAACCTCAATTAATCTCATTTGTTCACTGTAAAGCCTAATGATGACATGGGGAAGTCAGCATTAACTCTTTCATTGCTGCTTTCCCCAATTTGGGGAAGAGGGAGAAAGGGATCTCTAAACATCTCTCACTCCATTATCGACTTGCTAGTATGCCATGTTTAGCTGTTCATCCATTTGTGCCATAAAAAGCAACATCGCACACAAAGAACATTGAACATGGTCAAGGCCAACCTCCAGTCTTGTAATGTTGCCCTCAACACCTGGGCGCTCTTAGCCTGTGACAAGATCTGATGGCAGCAGCTCTGTTATCTTGGACTGAAAGATTCTGAGAGCTTTGGATTGTTGTAGTCCAGGAGAGATGTGCAAGGTGTAAAGCTAAAAACAGTGCATGTTCATCTGATGTTCGTCCATCGTTATCGATGAAGACCTCAAATTTTTTTCGAGACTTGCGCGTGAATTGGATTAAAGTGAGGGAGAGTTGCGCGACGTCAGCCTCACTCTCTCTTCCCAGTTCCTATCTGTATCCAGTGGCAGGACAGAAGTCGAGACGGCTGGAGATAGGACAGGGCGCAGTGGATGACCAGGACGCCTACGTGTCTTGTCGTGCTCTTAAGCGTTCCACAACGCTTGCTATCACCGCCTTCCTGACCATTAAACCAGGTTGAACCAGGTTGCCTCAGTCAGCCGGATCCAGCCTTCGCATGCAATGGGTAGACAGGCCCTAACTCACCGAGAGTCTCATACTCATTGGCTACCCTCACTCTGTCTCAACTGTGGCACTTGCGGATAGGACTGGAGGTCCAAAATTGGTCCCTGGTCTCCCAATAAGTGACCGTAGCCCATCTGTCGAATTCAACAGGAGCCTCCAGGGGTGTTAGGAGGATAAAGACATTAAAGACTGCAAGACACTCAGATGCTATGGTAATGGGTGTCCTATAAGTAAGAAGTTGCAAATGTTACCGACCCAAATGCCAGCAGGAAGAAAACTTTAGCATTGGAAGTAAATCATCAGGGGAAAGAAAAGTGCTTGAAAGAATACCCTGAACAAATTAAATCTTGGGGCCTAAAGACAAAAGGAGGGGAAATTAATTTTATACAGATATGAAATACTCTGAATCAGATAAGTCTTGTCATTAGAAAAGGCACTAAGCAGCAAACGTCTGGGTAATACTGCCAGTTCTGTGCTGCTCTTGGAACCTCTAAATACATTAAATCCATAAAACTAAATGAAAGCAGCTGCAGTTTTATAGAAATAAAAGGCTCTCATATTAAAAAGCTGAAAGCTTATGAAATGAAAGAAATAATAACAATAAAATTAGAGGGAGGGAGGGGGAGGATAGTAGCACATGGATACAGGCTGCCAGGAAAGGCATCATGCAAAAGACTCCCCATCAATATGTGTAAGGCCTATGGAGTCGAAGCACAAATCTTACCCTCTGCTTTTGTTTTATCTTCCCTCCTGATCCTCTGCAACTGGAGGTGGGAAATGATTGCAGACAAAAAAGAATCATTTTAATGTGTAGGCAAGTTTGCTTTGACGAGGAGCCTGAGTCTTATTGATGTTACAATGGCACTCGGAGGACCTGGCCATGATTGGCACCCTGTCGTGCCATGCACTGGACAATCACACACTGATAGTCCCTGCCCCAGAGAGCTTATTGTCCGAATACACGACAGACAAAGGGATGGGAGAAAGGGAAGCGATACAGATCAGGGTGGCAGAGAAGATCACACAGGGAGTCTGTGGGAATTGAACCCAGATCTCCTGTTGCCCATTCCTACCCATGTCACAAACTTAGTGTAGCCCTGCTTCAGTTTGCCCCGCTGCAAGGTGGAGCATGGTAATAGCCACATCTCAGGGGTGGCATTGAGGCATCATTAATACCGTATTGCCAAGTGCTTTGAGATCCGGGCATGAAAGGTGCTGAGTAAGTGCCAAGTACATGCACGCAGCCATGTCTGAGCCATTTAAGCAAAGCAGACGCTGACAGCGGTTGATGCTTCCTGTGCTTTGATTTTTCTACCCTCTCCTTGATTAAGGAATAACAGCCCAGACCCTTGGAGATGGATGGATGTCTCATTACAGTGCGGCTGGACAGTCTGTGGCTCTTATATCCTCAACCCAGGCATTCCTTTCCTTTCTCCACCATAGGCCTCGAGTTCTGAGCACCCTTGCTACGGCATTACATATGTTTCAAAGGAAAACAGGCCTTTAGATTACAAAGCAGCCTGTTCTGTTTTCTTAGCTGTGCTATTGCCTATGAATAGGTCTTTTCATGTGCTGTTTGGAGGTGTGTGTGTGTTTGTTTGTTTCCTGAGCACAACTCGCACTTGTTCTAACTGGATGGGTTTGTCTAGAGGCAAGGCAGATATATTTTTTTCAGCTAAAAGAGAGTAGTGTGTGTGTGTGTGTGTGTCTGATAGAGACAGAAGTCCCCCCCCCCCCAAGTTATTTCCCAAGTAACTCTCCATGGCACTACTTTTTTCACCTATTCAGGAAACTTGTGTGCAAACCAGAGAAATTAAATCAGTATTAATAATGAAATCCTCTCTAGAAAAGGGTCCACCCCCAGATTAAGACAAATAAAGAACCTAACAAACAGGAAAAGCCACCACCTGTCTCATTGCTCAGAGAGAGAATTAATTTCTGCAGACTTAGAAAACAAAATAAAAATACGTGCTTTAAATGCCAAAGTTTAGCATTACTGCATCACCTGCAGCTTTCAGCCCAAGGGGATTTTGCCATTCTCAACCATACCAGACAGAAAAGGCTTACACACTCTCCGCCTTCTCCAGCAACCTGTCAGTCAAAATAAGCAAACAGTCAAAAACAAAATTCTTTCTTTTAAGAAGGACCAATTCTTGTCATTTTTATTTGCCACCCTCCCTCAAACTGCCCCCTCCCCCATCAAAAATATAAGGATAGCCAAAATCACCATGAGCAATCAAAGATGGCAAAACTTCCAGAACACACACGCATATGAAAGCAGCTGCATTTAAACAGGATGTAGGGGCTAGTGGTAAGACCATCTCTCACTCCACCTGGATGAATGGACAGACAGAAAAACTTACCTACCTCTCAGGAGTGTTAATGAATCTTAATAAAATGCTTTGAGATTCCTGGCTCAAATTCCAGATTAGCTGAAATACGAGCCATTAGAAACCCATTTTGGTGCCCTGTTTGTTCCTGTATTTATCTTACCATTGCCTTGCTCTACTCATTTTGGTCAATGGGGGTCTCAAACGTTTTTGCCTTGCGGTAGGGATGCAAAGGTGGAGCGAAGTTGTGTGATTATTTTTACTTTCTCTAATTCCTCTCACTTTGCTCTAAGAAAACTCCAAGAGGGCAAGTATTCTAGTCCGGCAACACAGCGCTTGTCAAGCGTTACCATGGCAACCTGGGTGTAATTAAGGCCTGCTTCAGCTGCTAACAGCTGTGTGCATTTTATCTGCTGTGGCTATATGTGTGTGTGTGAATCTATATCTCTGCATATATCCCTATATCTAAAATTGCTACTTCTCTGTATCAGTAGATATATAGATGCAGTCATTTTTCAGTATTCGTCCTGTTCTAGGGAATGACTGTGAAGGAACCAGAGTTCTTAATCACCTCTCCTTTTCTGTAACTATCAGACATAATGAAGTGTGAAGAAATGCACATAGTCAGAGAAGGAACCTTCTTCAGGGGTTCGAGTTCAAACACCTCTTTGAATTGCTCTTAGTCCCTGCAAGCTTTCTTCCCATTAAGAATGGGAAATAGAAGGCACTCTGTAGCTCTCAGTGTCTCTAGTGAATGTGTAGAGTTCTGAAATACGTCACTTAACTTCTTTGTCTCTTCCAATGACATCCCCATGCTGAAAAAACCCTGCATCCAACAGCCCCCCCACCCACTTAGCTCATGTACTTGAAATGTGTAAGGTATGTGAGTTGTGGTTGATCTTGTAACACCACCCTCCTGGGAAGGTCACCTGTGAGGACTGAGCGTGGGACCTCTGGTTTTAAAAGGAGAGCCTCTGCTGAAGAACCAGAACTCTCACTTGACAGGCACTAGCACCGCTAAACCACTATATGTGGTCTAGCCACTAGAAGGGAACCAAAGACGTACATTGTGTCAGTGTGGGTTACACAAATGTCACTTAACTGGCAACTGTCTTGTTTTTCAGTGATTGCGGTGAAAGGAAATACACTGGCCACTACTTTGGCCTGGTCTACACTACGACTTTAATTCGGATTTAGCTGCGTTAATCCGAATTAACCCTTCACCCGTCCACACTACAGAGCCAGTTAATTCGAATTAAAGGGCACTTAAAATCGATTTCTGTACTCCACCTCGACGAGCGGAGTAGCCCCAAAATCGATTTTGTTAATTCGAATTAGGGTTAGTGTGGCCGCACACCACCGAATTAATGTGGTTAAATTAATGGGGTAGTGTGGCCGCACACCACCGAATTAATGTGGTTAAAAACCGAATTAATGTGCTTAGTGTGGCCGCGCACAATCGAATTTATACAACCTGTTTCCCAAATTCGAATTATCTAAATTCGGATTAATCCCGTAGTGTAGACATACCCTTTGATTCTTAGTGATCAGAATTTTTTTGCGTGGACATATATAATGTGTGTGTCTTGACATGTGTGTGTATATTTGGTATGAGCACACACAAATATAGACACATGTTCCATTTCTAGCACAGGGTGTTAACTCTTCTTTGAGCGCGGGGTAATGCAGCGAAGCTCAGAAAGCAAAATCATGACTCTATTTTCATTGTATAGTTGTATAAAGCAGCATAGATTATTAGGGTTCTGGTAGGAACCAGCAATCAAGATCTTAAGCCTCTGATCTGTGTGAAAGGGAAAGCCAAGGAGGGAATGGAGTTAAGAGCAGGTCTTGGGGAAGATGACTCACAAAGGGAATGCCGTAGATAGACCTTTTACAGGTCAATTTTTTTTTAAATGGCCTCTAGGTTTGCACCTGCAATAATTTGTACGCATATGCACATTCAGGCAGTGTTTCTGTGTGCCAGTTGGATCGCTAGATATGTAACAACCAAAATGCATGCAGACGAATGCAGGTGTTTTCATATGCAAAATTGCAGGTGCCAGTTCAGAGGCCTAAAGGGCTATATTTTGAAAGATGTTTCTACATGGCCTTCCTTCCTGCCAGCCCTATGTCGTGTGCAAAATCACCTGTTTGACTTGTGCACTCTCACCACCTATTTGTGCAAGAAAGCCTGTAAATTCTATATTTGCACAAGCAAGAGAGTGTGCACAAACGAAAGCCATGGTTTGAAAAATTGACCCTATGTGGGAAGAAGTGTTTTCCAGTAGTCAGAGCGTGGAGGGCGGGAGACCTGAGATCTCTTCTCAGCTCTGCTTCTTACTGCATTTCTTTCCAGGAGCAAGTCACTTAACCTTAGTTGGCTGTTCTGTAATATGGTACTTTCTTTAGAGCCATATTGTGAGGCCTCCATTACATTTGCATAGCACTTTGAGATCTTCAGTTGAAAGATATATTTGTGCTGATTGTTGCCATCGATCCCTGATAGGCATTTGGCTAAGGAAAACTGCAATGCACACTTGGTGACACATTTTAAATGACAGTGCAGCAAGTGCCAGAATTAATTCACAGGCAACTATTGTAACCCAGAGGCCAGGCTGTATATTATTTTGAGGACTGAAGGAATCTAGAGAGAACAGTACTTGGAGATATTTGTGACAAGGGAATCATTTTTTGTGGGGAGAGGATTTAGCTTGTTATTATTATTATAGAGTTGGATCTGGAATTCCATGGAACAGTATTAAAAATTAAGGGTGATTAAAAATGAGGAAACATTGTGAACACTCTTTTTGGGGGGAAAAAAAGTGTCCCTTTTTATGGGTGAAAACACTGCTTGTTTTTATTTATGTTTTTATTTGTTCATTTGTCTTTTTACCAGGTCTATAGCTGGTCAGAAAATGAAAATTTATTTTTTTGCCTAAATAGATGTGAAAAATTTGTCCTTTTCTGTCCAAATATTTTGAAATTCAAGAATGTTTGAAACTAAAAATGCTGCTTAGTCTGAAGGACTATCAA
Source organism: Terrapene triunguis (assembly GCF_002925995.2). Classification (NCBI taxonomy): domain Eukaryota; kingdom Metazoa; phylum Chordata; order Testudines; family Emydidae; genus Terrapene; species Terrapene triunguis. The sequence goes on along the minus strand of NW_020664420.1, from coordinate 1,004,544 downwards.
CACTTTAAAGGCTCGGTATTTCATGCAGTCACAATATTCCAGGTGTACTTAACATGAATCTCTAATTCCAGTAGTATATAATTTGTCCACTGGGATCATTTAGTCTGCAAAAGAGAAGAATGAGGGGGGATTTGATAGCTGCTTTCAACTACCTGAAAGAGGGTTCCAAAGAGGATGGAACTCGGCTGTTCTCAGTGGTAGCAGATGACAGAACAAGGAGTAATGGTCTCAAATTGCAGTGGGGGAGGTTTAGGAAAAACTTTTTCACTAGGAGGGCGGTGAAGCACTGGAATGGGTTCCCTAGGGAGATGGTGGAATCTCCATCCTTAGAGGTTTTTAAGGTCAGGCTTGACAAAGCCCTGGCTGGGATGATTTAGTTGGTGTTGGTCCTGCTTTGAGCAGGGGATGACCTCCTGAGCTCGCTTCCAACCCTGATATTCTATGATTCACTGGTAAAATCCTCTCAGAATAAAAGTGGGATAATGGAAATAAAAAATAACCAGGGTACTCAGAAGGATAGGATATTGAGGTCAGAATTCTAGTGAGCTGTGAGAGTTGGAAATGTTTGGGTTGGGACTGTAATGGATCTAACTATGTAGCTGTTTCACCATTTGTCTTCTATACGTTGCATATTTAAATCTCTCAGGACTGTGATAACTATAGACCAGGGTTGCCATTTTGTCTACTGTTCTTTGCAGACTCTCCCAGAGGAAAATGCACCCACTGTGCTCTCAAGGAGACTTTTCTTGTTTTGTTGTTCTAATCTACAACTCATGCCATCTGCAAAGACATGCTTGCTCACCATGTGTACGGAAACCTAACAGGGGAGCAAAACCAATATTTGCAGGACCAGTAGATTTATCCAAACGTTTCTGGAAAAAGTGATTAGAAAGAAAATAAATCAGACTTTTTAGAAAGTAGGGGTGCTATTTGTGATTAGGAAAGGGTAGGTGGGAAAATGGAATTCACAGACCCAGAGTTCAGACAATTACAGGCTCTGGGGTGGCGTACAGCTTCAGCAGCTTAAAAGTTCCATTTGGCTGTGAATAGATGCCAAGGAACATCTACCAATCAAACAGACTCCAGTCCTTTTTAACACAAGATTTGCTTTAATTATGAAAAGTATATAATAATTCCTCATCACACTCTAATCCCTAACCAAACTTCTCTTTAGCCTCTCTTATCCAGTAACTCGTCTACTTTAACTGATATAAATCCACATATCCATATCAAACATATTCATGAACCTCTCTCTATATATGTAAAATCTTTTAAGTGTAGGTTTAAGCTAATGGCTATGTGTCTGTTGTTTAATACTCAGCCTTTCTTGTGCTGCTCCCATTGTAACCTGACACAGATGCCTCAGTCCCTTACAATCAGGGACTGTCTCTCTGCAGTGTTCCATGAATCCATGCCAGCCCATAAATCTCTTAGATTAGCGTGGAGGTGTTTGGTGCGACTGTGCTTTGCTCACCCTCCTTGGTCCCTTGCTGAAGAAGCTGGAGGTCGGCTGCGAGGGATCAGGAGTTTTGATGTTGGTTTTCCTGTCTGTACGCTTTGCTAATTAGAATATCAAAACTGGTAGCAAATCTTCAGGCATCAACCCTGCTTTGCATCAATTAAAAACATCAAAAACAAAGTCTCTCCTGGTTCCTCTTCTTGCCACTTGATCTCTTACTCCACTAGATGCTGTAACTCTTTTCCTAGTTCCGACTCCTAATTCCCATGTTCCTTCTTTTCTTTTGGATTCTCCCCTCCCCCCGGTCTCTCCTAACCTTTTTTTTCCTTTCCTTTCTTTCACTCTTCCTAACAGGGAACACACCCTTGCTGAGTTTTGTCACCTAAGATAAATGGTAGGGTAAGATTCTTGAACCAAAACTGCCTTTCTATCTAATTCAGCCCTGGTTTATTTTCATTAAGACCCATTTCTATAACGCTCTTCTTTTCAAATCACTTTATAATGGTGGGTAAATATCTTCATTCCCAGTTTACAGATGGTGACTTGAACCATACAGCAGTTTGGTAACCTCTCCAAGGTCACACAGCAAGTCAGCGGCAGCGCAAGGAACAGAACCCAGGTCTCGTGATTCCTAGTCTTGCGTCTAAGCTTGTTGGATAAATCACTATTATTTAGACTTTGGATCAAAACCAAACCCTAAATCTGAACTTGGAGGAGGATCAGCTAGAGGGCTAAACTTTTGGGTCTAGACCTACCTCTCTTTTTGTCTACTTTGTATAAATGCCATGGGAACACATTGAACTTGGGAAAAGACAGGAATCCAGCTCTATGTTGTGTACAGTCCAACTTAGATGAATACAGTCAAAGTGCATGAAAGCAGTTCATGCACAAGAAGGTATGCTCTTTGAGGAATGAATATGAGTGTCTCTTTGTAATCCCGTCGGCCATTTGGCATTAAGATTCTGAAAAAAATAGGACTGTCGTAGACAGAAGTATCTCCTACTTCGACCACATCACTAATGAAGAGGTCCGTAACATCATTACCCAATGCGCTGGGTCATATGAAGACCTCCTGACGACCGTGAAGAAGTGCAAGATGAGGTGGTACGGCCGTGTAACAAGATCATCTGGCCCTATCCAAGATCATCCTCCAAGGGACATGACAGGGGAAGAGAAGAAGAGGTAGACTGAGGGAGAGATGGATTGACAACATAAAAGAGTGGACAGGAATGGACTTCGCGGAGACTCAAGCACTGACACACAATCGTCAGGGGTGTAGACAATTGGTTGATTGCTCATCGATGATGGTGCCCCAACAACCAATGGTAGTGATAATGAGTATACCGAAGATACTTCCATATTTATGTAAATGCCCATCTACACACACAATTTTCTGATTCTTTTTATTTGGATTAGTGAAAAAATAAAATGGACATTGCATAGATTTTAAGGTCAAAAGGGACTATGGTGCTCATCTAATGTGGCATCCCCTTTCAAAGGAATTATTTTGGGGAAGTTATCCAACCTGTGTTACACACGTGGTCAGATTACATTATCACAATGGTCCCTTTTCGCCTTGGAATCTATGAATCACACAGGCCATAGAATTTCCCTGAATGAATTCCTGTTTAAACTAGACCAATGTCTTTCAGAAAAAAAAATCCAGTCTGTATTTAAAAATTAACGGTAATGGAGAATCCACCACAAACCTTGGTAAATTGTTCCAGTGTTTAATGACCATTGGAATTACAATTTTAATGTCATACATTTAGAAGAGCAATAGTGCACATATGTCCTATTGTAGACCTAAATGACCCTGTCTTAGTCAGCTGAATCCTGCTGAGTAGTCCAATCAGAAAAACAGAATCAACGGGGTCTTGTGTTTGTGTGTGTGTGTGTGTATCACTGCCACCTGTTGGATGGAAGAAGAATTTCTAAACTATCTTGCACAAGTGAGGTATTGTTAATTAATATTCTCTTTTGGCCTGGGGACTCTTGGCGCTGGTGTAAAAAAAATGATTCACCGCAGGGTAAATACAAGTCACTTCTTACCCATGTGTAGCACACCTAGCCATTGTTGAATGTGTGTTGCCTTTCCTCGCTCCACGGAGCCCGGCAATTGAACTCGAGCTGTGAAGGCTCACAAAGTACCTGATTCAGTGCCTAACGTTGGCCAAAATGGCCGCTGTCATATCTACACTAGTGTCAGAACATCCAGTGTAGAAGAGCCCTTGGCATAATAGGGGAAAGGGGACTGGTGGGGTAAAGAACAGAGACGTACCCTTTTTGTTCCTAAACTAACCATCTTGAGATTTCTGACCAGACTACAGGTGCCATAAAGGACCGATGGATAATATCTTGACTAGAGTTTAGGCCTCTACTGTGCTGCGACCGCTGTCTATCATGCTGACCAAGCCTGTTTCATTCCCCTCTTGGTCTATCTGTATCCATTTCCTATTATCTTATGCATAGGATTGTAAGCTCTTTGGGGGTAGGGACCACTTTTTTGTTCTGTGTTTGTCCAGCACCTAGCGCAAAGGAGCCCTGTCCATGACTGGGGCTCCCAGGCAATACTATAATACAACCAATAGTAAATCATTTCAGTGTGTGCTTCATCTTTTTTTTTTTTTTTTTAAAGATGAGTTCATGTATTCTCAAAGAAGCTGCATGTTTGTAAGGCTCAGGCACTCTCTTCTGTTGCCATTATCCTCTGGAGTTAAAAATGGAAGAATCCTGCAGCAAAGTGAAGGCCTCAAAAGGCTGGGTAATAATACAAAATTACTCTGAGCATGAAGGGTGGAGGGGGGAGCGTAAGCAAAGAAACAAAATCAAAATGTCTCAAACGGGCATGTTGGATTGCAGGTGTATGTGTGAGTGCATTCTTCCCTCCCTTAAAACAAGCCCAACTGATTTATTTGAAAATTTGTACACACACACACACCCTCCCCCCCCAAAAAAGGAAGAAAGAAAAAAAAAATCAATTGAAGCTGAGAGAGATTTTGTTTGCCACGTGTCCTGCCGCTGTCTGGCGTAACTTTTTATGGCCAAGTTATAAACCTTTGAAAATAGGAATTTCTAATGGAAATGCTGACAGACCGTTTATACAGTGACATTAATGCTGGCCGCTCTGAGATTGTCCTTGTCTTTTTATTTATTTATTTCCCCTCTTTGTCCTGAAGGTCCTACTACGCTCAGCTTGACCTCAGTCCCTGGGAAGCCAAGGGAAGAATCCTGCCTCCATTCCAAGGGGATTTTTAGCCTGGAAAGCAGGAAGGTGGGAGGGAGGGAAAGGGTTGGGAAAACATTCTGCTTGGGATATTAACACTCCCCAAAGCATTCTGTACTGCTGCACTGTGTGCAAGTCCCAGACATCTCTTCCTTTACTTTCCTCCTCCTTTTTCCCCCTGGCATCTAATTGCCTCATTAATGTAAACACTATCCTTCCATCCAGCCAATTAACTTGCTAATTTTTAAGCTAACAAAAAAAAAAAGTTAGCTTGAGAGAAGGTAAAAATTATAATTGGTTGCATGTTCAGGTTTTTCTTCAGCCTTTTTTTGGGATCATATATGCCTTTTTGGTGTTGACTGCCTGCGTCGGCTGAACTGAAAGGGGTTGTGGTGTGGAACGGAAATTATCTATGTTTTTATACATCCCCTCTTCCCCTTCTGCACTATATGGAGTGAACAGTTGCCTCAAAATCCCAGATTTACATGGTGTTTGCAGTATTCCCTGTGAACACAGTCTTGGCAACAGGACGCTGGGCTGGGAGTCCGGATTTGAGACACAGATGAGACTAAATGACAGAAATTTGTGGCAGAGCAGGAACTTGAACTGAGGTCTCTGCAGTCCCAGAGGAGCATCCCAACCTTGGGACCATCCTTCCTCTCACTCAATGAGTGAGCTTTGGGCAAGCCAGGTGCTCTAGCAGGGAAGGCCCATCTATCCAAATGGGTCAGTGTGGCACAAAAGGGCCACCGGGCAGCTATCAATCAGGCTCTGTCATACAAAGAGACTTGTCTTTATAACCACTCAGCAGTAGACATGCATTGGACTCCCTCGGTGCTCCTAACAGGTCCCTCCAGATGTGCTCCTTTGAGCTGAATCCATTAATTACGCATAAAGGGTGGCTGAACCTCCTGGAGAATGAGGGTTTACAAATCTCTCATGCCACCTTTTGGACTTGCAAAACGAGTTGGAGTTTGGGAACTGTTAGAATGGTTGTTTGCTCCTTTCCCCTAGGACTGGCAGTTGACATGACAAGTGAAAAGTCAAGGGTGGCGGGTTCACCTAAAATTTAGGCTGGCCCAAGTTAGGCACTGTATATAAAGTAAATAGACTGTGTTTATTTTTTCATTTGAATTTTTCACTTCCTTTCTCTGTTCTCTTTTCTCCCCAGTCTCTGTCTCGTTGATTTTTTTCCTCTGACCTCTTTCTCCACTGGCTTTTTGTTTTCCTCTCCGCTCCTTTTTCTTTGCCATTCCTTCTAAGCATACGGTAAACCCAATAACACTGACACCACAGCGGACTTTTTAACCCAGCATGTTTGAGTGGGCTTGAAATTAAGCGCCATGGGGCAGCCATTCCTCATTCTGTGTGTAGGCCTGAGGGAGGGGACCTAGGTAATTGAGGTATGAGCTCACCTCTAGGTTTCTTAAAAGGTTCACCCTCCTTGTCCCCCTTGCCTGGCAGTAGACGGTTGCCTTTAACTTCACCCTCAGGAATCATATCTCAGTTTAGAAGTATATGTGTACTCTGTGGCTTGCAGGCCGGTTCAATGAATCAAAGCCACCAAAGGAGTTAAAAACTGCTAGGTACTTTTATTCTCTCCTGAAAAGAATTGAAGTCCATAGGATTTAATGAAGGGTGAGCACCTGGGCTTGGAAATAAAACAAATTTACGTGAGTCTTCTGTTAACACCTCTGCCCTTTCACCTGTGCCCCCTCACCTTTCGATGAGAAGATGGAGAACCTTGCTACCTCATGCTAAGAACTAGCCTAGCCATGGTACTTTAGGCAGGAAGAATGGTCCAGTGCTTAGGGCCCTAGCCTGGGACTGGGGAAACGTGGGTTCAGTTCCCTGCTCTGCCACAGAGTTACCCTGCAACCTTTGGCATGTCACTTAAAGTGGAAATTTGTAAAGGTATTTAAGCACCTAAAGTTGCAGATAAAAATCCTATTAGGTGCCTATCTACAACTTTAGGTGCATAAATGCCTTAAAAAACTTGGTCTTTAATCTCTCTCTGTGCCTCAGTTCCCTGTATGTAAAATGGGGATCGTAGCACTTCTCTAGCTCACAGGGCTGCCACGAGGGTAAATGCAATAAAGATTGTGAGGCACTTAGATACTACAATGATGGGGTAGGCAGGCCATTCGTCCAGCTTTAAGCCAGACAGTCCTGCTTGTCTAATTTATCCCCCGTCTGATACTGAGACAAAACCTGGTATGGTTTTGTCCTGAATCAGATGGGCAGGCCCAAAAGTACCGGTATCCTGGGGAGGTGCGAGTGCCCACCTATATGGAGGCTAGATATGTACCGGTAGCTAGATTGAGTGCAAAGTGCCCTTAGTAAGCCCCATACCACTCAGCCCCAGTGTCCCCTGGCATTTTTGGCAGATGACCAGGGGGTCATGCTCGGAGTGCGAAATTCTAAAGGGGCAGCACTGGGTCTTAGTACACCTGCCGTCTGCAGCTAGGGAGGAAGGCCAAGGACCTTCTCAAGAAACAGAAGGGAGGGCAGAGCTTCTGCCCAGTAAGATCCCGCCTCCAGAGGCCTGGATAGATCAGATATACTTTTGGGTGCCTGTCCGGACTGAAGCTGTGGCCCTTTGGAGCATTCGGCCATGGCTGTACTTAACAGATCACAGTCATGCTTCTGTACTCACTACACAAGATGGAAGTCAAATACATGCTGCATGCTTCAGTGCCCCTCAAACACTTGTTTAGCATCTTAACTTTATTTCTTGGTTTCCATTTCTCCAGAACACACAGGGCTTGATGTTTTCATTGTTATACACAAGAGCATTTTTTTTCCCCTTGTACCCTTTGGCTGTTGCACCACTGTTGCAAGATTCCTCCTAGGAACAGCAGTGCTGAGACATTCCTCTTTATTATGTGCTTTCTCTTGCTCTCTTTCCCCCCTCCTCCCCTAGTTCCCCGTGCCTCTTTGGTTCCAATTAACCTTGCTTCTCTAATTAGCATCCCGATCTGGTGCATTGAGACCAAAGAAGGGAACCAGAAAGCCACGACAGAACCTCTGATGACACCAAAAGAGCACCATGGCTCTGAGAAGCTGGCATTTCCCAAGCTGGAGTGACTCTTAATGAGAAGAAGAATCAGAAGTGTCAGTGGAATGGAGGGGTCACACTAGGTATCCATTGCTTGGGAGGAATACCTTGCTTTGGACTAAGGCTGGTACAGAGGGCATTCCCTCTCAGCTTCAATTTAGGGTGGCCCTGAACAGCTCACCATCTTTAATCTACTTGCATACCCATGACCCCTGTGAGGTAGGAAATACTGTTAGCCCCATTTTACCCATAGTTTCTCTGTGCCTCAGTTCCCCATGGGACATTCCCGAGGCCACAGAGGAAATCTGTAGTGGAGTAAGGAAGTGACTCCTGGTTTCCTCCCTGTCTTCTGGGGGTGAGCGTGGACTCAAGTAGAGCTATGGAAAGTTCAGTTGCTATTTTGAGGCATCATGCCTGAGAATTTTCACTGCGTAGACGTGTGCTTTGTGACCAGTGCGCTGCATGGTGTGAATGACACTCAGGTGCTGTCGCAATGTATTTGCCCCTGGTGGAATGCCTATGTAATGGGCACTGCCAATCAAATGAGTTCCCAGGGCAAGCAGTGGTAGCAGATAGCAGCGGAGAGAAGGGGAATGGGGTCGTGCACATGTCTCAGAATGAAAAAATGGGGGAAAGACAACAATGGTGGTGTAGCTACGGGGGGTGAGTAAGAGAGCACAGCTTCAGTTTCCTTTTGCTAAGCCAGTGTCCGTGGTGGGGTGAAATGTGATATGGCCTGGGGGAAGGACCTAATCCTGCATCCAGGGGGCAGAAATGACAAAACTTCCATTGACTTCCATAGTTGTGTGCTCCAGCTCATTAATTAGAATCCTTTTCAGGTCACAGGCCTAGTCCCGCTCCCATTGGTGTCAATGGAAGCACTGCCCTAGAGAATAGTGGGGGGCAGCCCAGGCCCTTGTATTTTCACAGGATGCTAATCAATACTTTTTGCAGCCAGTCTAATCTTCATCTTTCCCCATTGTGACATCCCAGCTGAGCTTGCTTCACTGTGGGGTGAAACCCAGGAATCCTATTTCACTCCTAGCCACATTTATCATTTTGTTTCAGTCCAAAGACGACAGGCCAATTACTGAAGTCCTTTCTCAGCCATTATTCAGGCAAAACACCCATTAGAGCCAACAGAAGTTACTGAGTTTTTGCCCTCCCCCCAAGTAATATCTGGACCAAACTATCAGGACTTGGCTAGATATATTCAAGTCACTGTGGCTAATTTTGCAGAGCTCGCTTGGGTTAATAGGGAAAATTAGTTTGTTGGTTCTACAGGAGGATAAAATAGTGAATGGGGATCTAGTAGGTGAGGTGGTCATCTGTGTCAAGGTCTGCTTGGAGCTGCGGAGAGGGGGATGGTCTGTCTCTGGCACTGGCTTCCCGACTCTTTGCTCTTTTGCAGTTCTAGTTCTGATGTAGGGGGGCTGGGGCACATGACTTACAAGGAGAGGCTGAGGGAACTGGGGTTATTTAGTCTGCAGAAAAGAACAGTGAGGGGGGATTTGATAGCAGCCATCAACTACCTAAAGGGGGGTTCCAAAGAGCATGGAGCTCGGCTGCTCTCAGTGGTGGCAGATGACAGAACAAGAAGCAATGGTCTCAAGTTGCAGTGGGGGAGGTCTAGGTTGGATATTAGGAACCACTGTTTCACTAGGAGGGTGGTGAAGCACTGGAATGGGTTACCTAGGGAGGTGGTGGAATCTCCATCCTTTGAGGTTTTTAAGGTCAGGCTTGACAAAGCCCTGGCTGGGATGATTTAGTTGGTGTTGATCCTGCTTTGAGCAGGGGGTTGGACTAGATGACCTTCTGAGGTCTCTTACAACCTTAGTCTTCTATGATTCTATGTAGCTTAGAGCAGTGGTTTTCAACCTGTGGTCCGCGGACCCCTGGGGATCTGCAGACTGTGTCTAAGAGGTCTGAGAAAGGTTGTCATTACCATAGAACAGTGGTTTTCAACATGTGGTCCATGGAACCCGGAGGGTCCACAGACTATGTCTAAGATTTCCAAAGAGATCCGCACCTCCACTGGAAATTTTTTAGGGGTCCACAAATAAAAAAAAGGTTGAAAACCACTGGTTTAGAATGACCCTTGGCTGCTGTAGCCTGTATCAGCTGGCAGTCTTTCAGATGAGAATCACAAAAGCACATGGATGCTACGGCCATGCCTACAGACCGCCCTCTGCACTGGAGACAGGGACTGCAGTGGTGCAGAAACCACCTTTATACCCACTACGAGTTTCCTTTGTGCCAGGGGAATTTCTATCCAGACAGTAATTTTCATCCCTGGCTGGTATCGGTCCCTTTGCACTGCCTGAATGGTGAAGTGGCTGGATCAGGGAAGAGTATCTGGCCCAGTAAGGACACATTAATGTACGGTATGAAATATTCTCCTCAACATACTCCAATATGGTCTAACCCAGCAAGGAAATGCTTCTGATTTCTCCCTCTGTCTCTGTTCGTGTTGCTAGATCAGATCTCAGATCTTTAATTCTATTCAGATTTTTTTCCTCTGAGAAGACAAGACATGAAATTGCTCTGCCAATAATATGAAAGGATGTAGCCAATAGGTAAAGTACCTGGAGATTTATCACATTACTGAAGAAATTAATAATTACAACAATATTAATTTCATTGCTCAGCTTTTACCCCCCACAACCCAAAAATAAATACATCTTTCCACCTGAAGGTAAACACCTCATTTTAATCTGTCAGGAATACAGTTTTATTGCTTTTGGGATATTCTTTTAAATGCCAAAACAACAACAACAATAAAAATACCCCCCTTTAATTGTATAGATTTCAAACCTAAATCTTTGATCATATTATCAGCTGCTGGGGTTTGTTTCTTCTTCACTTTTCTTCTGTCATTCCCTCTTCACTCCCCGTAGCTTGCCTTTTTTTTTTTCCTACTAGGATGCTCTCTGCATAGACAGCTCTGCGTTAGCCCCTGGATTTCAAACCCTGGAAGGGTTTTATTAATAGCAGCAGTAAAGTTGCCTCACCATGGTTGCTCTAGCCACAATTGGTTGCAAAACTCTGCTGGGAAACTTGCAAGGGACACTTGCAAGTCTAATGTACTTGCATCTAATTGGCAAATCTGTTCGGGCCCCGTGTTAATATAAAACTGTTTTGTTAGTTGTAAAGTAGGTATAAAGTACTGCTAATAATGGCTTCAAAACTGAGCTCAGATGGGCCTCGGCGGTCACCTGAAAAATAGAAATTCAATGCTGTCTTAAAGCTTCCATGCTTTTAATGAGTAAAATTGTATTAATGTTTCCATAAGTAGATTCCCCAAATATCTCAGTTTCCATAAGGGAAAGTATGACATTTTTGAACGAATTGTATGAATTTAGAGTTGGGGAAAGGGGTTCCTTTGAAAGCAGTGGAGATTAAAGCCTTCTGCTTATCTTCTGTTTGAGCCAGAGTTTATTGAAGTCAGCAAAAAGACTCAAGTTGATGTGACTGGGACCCTACAGAAGAGCTACAACACAGGCAGTAAACACTGAGTTTCACCAGCGCTGTTCAGCCAATGTGCCCTAAGCTTGTTCTGCAGAAACGCTTGGTGCTGAGATCTGCAAAAGATTATGCTAAAAAAAAAAAATCATGCAAAAATGTATATCACGTCTTTCAGGCCATGTTGCACCCTTCAAACTTGACTTGCCCATAAAATTTGACCAAGAATTGTTTGTTTTTCACATTGGAAAAATCCCCAAATTCCAAATGTTCAGTGTAGACTTGTGAATTTTGAATGCCAAAACCATCTTCTTGTCAGGATTGGGGCAATTTGGGGGGGGGGGCTGAAAAATGGTCTCATTTTCACTGGGAAAACTGGCCCTATTTGTGAAAGCAACGTGGCAAAATATTCCACAAAATGTGCCCATTTTGAAGTTTGTAAAAAAAATGTGAAAAACCTTGCACTTCGAATCATTATGTTTCCTCTTGTGGACATTTCACACTCCTCTACTTAAGTACATAAGAGTATATCAGCCTCCTTTGGCTGAAACTCTCAGTTGTGGGAACAGTTCTTGTATGAAGGATGCTGATGCTCTGTGAACTGGGAATTCAATGTACAGCATAGTCATGCTGTGATACGTTGGCATGTACATTGGAAGTAACTTCTTGCTTTGGTTGAAATGATGGAACATCTAGATTTAAGACAACAAACCAAGACAGAAAGAGAGAGGCGAGGTGGAGAAGAATTAAGCAAGAAACAATAGGAAGGGTAATGGACCATTATCTATCTTTTGTAATGTTTCTGTTATTTTTGGCTGTGTCTGTCTGTCTGTAGTGGATACCGTCCATTGGCTTCTGTGATGGGTGTACAAAACCCAAACTGGGAAGGAAGGGGTTAAGGATCAGCTCTGGGACCAGGTGGCCCTGGCCCACTGCACCTGCAGTGCCTGCACAGACTGGAGGAAGAGCTTTGAAAGGGGAACAGAGTAGCTCAGCAGCTGGAAGACAGCAGAGGTGAGCTGACCTGTGCTCAGAGCTCCTGGGAAGAACGTTCACAGGAGCACTTGCCTGAGGCCTGGCTATAGTGACCTGACCAAGCCAACAAAGAAAGGACCAGTGATTCTCTGAAGGTCGAGAGTTTATCTTGGTGTTTAACTCTTTACTTTACCCTGTGGGAAGAGAGGAGACTGGTAGGAAGAGATCCAGGAAGGTGGCCTCATTGTACTCCGGGGTGCAGGACTTAGCTGCCTACCATTGGGCCGTGGATTGGAGCCAGGTGGAGAGAGTGGGCCTGGATTCTCCTACCTCCCCTTAAAGAGAGACAGCGACAGAATCCTGTCCCATGTGCAGGGAACCTAGTTGGGGGTGATGTTGAAGATACAGGGCTCCAGACCCCCCGACCCAACAGGTAAGTCCTGTGCCCCTCGCTTGATCCCAAAGACTTCCACATTATAGGACTCTAGATATACCTAGAAAGGGGAGCCTGGCCGGAGAGTTGTGTCAGTGCAGGGACAGACCACTGCAGGGCAGAGTGGTACTCTGAAAGGGGAATGCCCAGGAGGAAGACAACCTGCCACACCCCACCCAACCACCAGGCGGTTCCCCTTCCCAGCCTCATTTCTCCCCCCAAGAAAGCCATGTAAATCCATGCCGTTGTATCACTGTGAAAGCATAAGAAGACCGTTTGAATTTCTTTTTCAATGGCAGAGATCAGCATTGTTGCTTTTGTTTATGTGGTGCATGTAGATCTTCCCACATCTGACAGGTGCGCCTCTCCAGGGACCTTTTTGTCAGCCTGGAATTCTCTCTCCCAACCATAGCGAAGCAAAATGCGATGACCTGATTAGCATGAGGACTGCTGATTCACCAGGTGGGAAATGAGAGAAGATTGCCTATTTGCTAATGTCAGGCATCAGTTCAAGGTAACTGTTGACCCTTGGTCAGGTCTCAAGGAATGAAGTTAAGTGGTACTTTGGTCATTCTGCCTTGACAGAAGAGACAAAAAATGATTACAAACCACACTGAGTAAAACAAAACACCCTCCCACCCAGAGACAATTGGTAGTGAGGCTCTCCAGTGTATTATCCATTTGAAAATATCTTCATCCATCTTTTTGACTTTCTGCTTAAAACACTAACCTAATCCTAACCTAATCCCTTTCAATTTTCGAGGAGAATTGGATAGTGAAGAAAAACAAAAGCATGCAACAGAAAGCTTTATGCTAACAGCTGGGTAAAAAAAAAAGCGTATAAATTACACTGCCAACAGTCCCTACTGATGTCAAGTCACTCTTTCCCCGATAAAATCATGTGAAAGGTGTTTCATTTTTAGGAGAAATTAATTGCTGTCTGTATGATTGAGCTGTGTGAAAAACCTGTTGTGTGTGTCCCATGTCTTTTTCCCCCCCAGATGGGTACAATACCACTTGTTCATGATGAACAAAAATTTCCCTGGGTTTAGAGATATGGATCACTTGATGATTACCTGTTCTGTTCATTCCCTCTGAAGCACCAGGCATTGGCCACTGTCAGAGGACAGGATAATTGGCTAGATGGACCATTGGTCTGACCCAGTATGGGCATTCTTATGCTTTTAGGTTCTTATTGGTAATAAAAAAGTTGCATTGAACCTATCAAATCTTGCATGATGTTTGCTCTTATTTAAACAATTTGGTATGACTGGATATTCATTTAAGGCTCCAATCCAGGAAAGTTCTTCACCATGTGCTTGAGTCCCATTGACGTCAATGCATGTATTGAATTGGTTTCCTGAATTGGGGCCATAATGCATCATTGGTGCCCAGAGTGGGTGAGCATCTAAGGGCTAGATCCAAAACCCATTGAAGTCAATTGGGATTTTTCAATTCACGTCAGTGGGTTTGGATCCAAGCCCCCCGGGTCTTCATTCACCCAAAAAATGTTGGTAGATCTTTTAAAGCTGTAGAGAACCTTATTGCTATGAATTAATATGATGGAAAATAATTCTGTAAGGAGCGAGTTAATTGCCCAGGTAGATTTTCTTTTTCAACTCAAGAGGTTTTTTTGGTTCTGCAAACAGATGTTTCATTCTCTGGCCAGTTCACATTCCAGAAACCCACCAAAACAGCTGGCACTGTTGGCAGTTTCAACAAAGGGACGGAGAGTTTGAATGGACCAGGGGAATGTATGGTCTGGGCCGCCCCTTCCCAAATAAACACCTGCAGAGAGGGAGTAGGGAAGGCAAGCTCTGTGAGGTTCCCTTTGTGGAGTTTCTCCTGGGCAGAGGCAGAGGCATCCTGAGGTTTGGACTAAGCTGTCTCAAACCCCTGCATTTGTTCATATGGAGGATTTGTGCCTTTTCACCCTATAATTCATTGCTAGGGCAACTCTTTGCAGGGCCTCCATTGGGTCCTCCCTTAAACACAGGGTATGCTCACTTCACAGAGGGGGACTCTACAGGTAAAGGTAATACAGCCTCACGTTCTGACCCCGTTGCGGAAGTAGGATCATAAACCAGGCCCTGTTGGGTTTACTATGTTCTTTCACTAAACTTGCTGGGGAGTGGAGCCTCTGTTTCCAAGTGGATGATAGAAACTGGTTGTCTATTAAGAGCTCCATTGGTGGGAAAGCTACTCCCCTGCCTTCTGACAATGGACTTCGGTAACTGACAGGCAATTAGCAGGAGCAGCTGTTCATACCAATAGGCCTATGTCCAGTTTTCCCCTCCTCACCTGTTACACTCCTTGGTAACCAAGAAGGATGACATGCCAGAGTGCAGGCCACTTTGTGTCTTGTTCTTGGTCTCTCTCCCATCATTCAGCCTTGTTCCCAGTCCCCAGGATCCTTTGATCTGCTCCTTGCTGTGTTTAAGGCCGAGTCCTGAGCAACTAAAGTTAATGGGAGTTTTACTCCTGGCTTCAGAGGCACCAGGACTGGCCCTTATATTAAACTCCATGCTATGGCATCTGAACATGTGTTGGGCTGTTCCTCTGCATCTGGTAATTAAAAGCCTCAGCATGCAATGCCAGCAGTGTGATCTTTTAATCCTTAGAGTGTGAGCAGCAACTCAGTAGCTGTCTACGCGTGGAGTGTGCTGGAGGGGGGGCGAATGCGGAACATGGGGCTTGAAATGCCCCATTGGGGTCATTCTGGATTTATTTATTCTAGATCAACATGCTTTGGAAATATTAGACATAACATATCGGCTGTTTCACTGAACGTTAAGACACTATTTCAAAAACACTCAGAGGAAGAGCTAACATTTTATTTGGATCTAAATGATGATTGTATCTCCGTTAGAATGATGAAATCCCAGGCACTTCTCTTTATTTATCCCGGCTTGTTGCCTTGCAGAACTGAAGTCAGTAGGTAACTCAGTCTATTAGATTGTAAAATGACTATTTTACGGTAGTACCTAGAGGTCCAGACTGAGATCAGGCCCCCATTACGCTAGGTGCTGTGTCATCACATGTTAAGAGACAGCCCTTGCCCTGGAGAGCTGGCAGTGTAAATGGCTAAGACAGACAAAGGGAGGGAGGGAAACAGAAGCACCAAGAGGTGAAGTGGCTTGCCCAAGTCACACGACAGGTGAGCAGTCGCACCATGTGTCCTGAGCCCCTGTCCATTGCCCTCCAGAAGTTGCTGTCCATTGGCATGATTTAAGCTCTCTGATCTCAGAGTGGCAGGTGCAGTATCAACTAGTTAGGATTTAGGCTTACGCTTTGTATAGAAGGTGCTACCCTGGTCCTGCCAGCTGCTCCCTGTGCAGCCCCATTGGTAGCTCCGGAAAATCTAATCTACACAACTAATGAAGAGACTATATTGGAAACTCTGTATAGAAGTGTAGACAAGAGTCTAAAACCATCATTAAATCAGGGGCAAAAGCTGGAGATGAGCCAGAGATCGGCGCACCTGTCTGCTTCTCTCGCCGCACGGCACCTTTGCAGCTGCACAATATTGTTTTTCCCAGTAATTCCTAGTAAACCTGATAACAGAGTCAATGAAATTACGCACACGCTACAGTTACTCCTCTGGCCCCTCTGCACAGACAATGTGATTCAGTGTCATGATTAGATGTGCGCTCGCTAGAAATAATAAAGGAGCTGTGTTTGCTTTATCTCTTCATCCCACCTTTGCTGGAAACCAACAAACAAACAGCAGCTACGTAGGGTGGGAGGGGGCTGGAAAGACTGTGAATGTGGAGGTGAAAAAACCTGCCTTCTGGAATGAGAGCTGAGCACATTTATTTAAAAAAAAAATTATCTTCCAAGTTTTGTATTCAGTTAGAGTGCCTTTAACCCCTTGTTTGCCAGGCCAAATACACGTCAGGTAAGTATCATCAAACTGTATATTTTCCAGCGTTGTAGTAGCTAGGTTGGTCTTGGGATATTAGAGAGACCAGGTGGGTGTTGAACCAACTTCTATTGGTGAGAGAGGCAAGCTTTTGAGCTTACATGGAGCAATTCTTCAGGACTTGAACCAAGCTTTCCTACATCCCAGGGCAATGCTTGAATCCCAAAGCCGTTCTTCTAACCCATAGTTTTGTCTCAGTACCAACGGAGGGGATCTCAGTCCAACTCTAGAGGGCTTGGTGTCCATCTGGCTGACTTGTCGGCCTGTTTAGCACCATGTGGCCCCCTCTCAGCAGCTAGTGAATGGCTATGCTACCTGCAACAGAAGGAGATTCTTCTGCCGATCAAGTGGTCGGGGGCAAGCTTTTGGATCAGGCAGTTCTAAGCTCTGTGCCCAATGTCGCTCTGAAGACCTGAGTGGCCGGCTCGGGCTTTTTGACCGCCCAACGCGAAAAAAAAAAAAAAAAAACCTGCGGCGTGGCCGGAGTGGCAAAGCAGGAAAAAATTAAAAAAAAATAAAAAAAAATGCAGGGCGGCCGGAGCCAGGGTGCAGGGGACTCCCTGTGCTGCAGACGTGCCCCGGCTAGTGTTGGGGGGGGGCAGGGGAGGGTGCGGGGGGAGAGAGAGAAGAGGGACGGCCAGAGCTTCAGCGGGGCGCTCGCCACACGGCCCCAACCGCCGCACCGCCTGCCGGGAGGGCTCCGGGCCGCTCCGATCGGTGGGTAGGGAAGGACGTGGGCTGCCCTGCCGGGCTTGCTACAGACCTGGCACCGGCTGGGGCAGATGGAGCGCGCAGCCCGCTCCCAGCAGGGCGCTCCCCTCCTCCGCGCCACAGGGCGGCCAGATCGGCGAACAAAACAAACAAACAAAAGCGGCCGTGCCGCCCTAGGATTGGGCGGAATGCCGCCCCGTAGAATCTGCCGCCCCAAGCACGCGCTTGCTCGTCTGGTGCCTGGAGCCGGCCCTGATAGTATGCCACGGAGTTAACGACAACAGGGAACTTTTCTAGGCAGCTGTGGATTTTGTTACACTGTGTGGGAAATCACAATGTTTTACCCAAAGGCTTCTATTGAGGGAGGACAAGTATATTTTTTTTTTCCTGTCCACCGTATGAAAAATAGAGTGATTTATGCTTTCAGTTTGGTGAGAAACACGGATGGGCCCAATTCCTCCCTGCTGTATCTTCACTGAGACTAGGGATTGGTTTGACCTAGCAGAGTTAAGCCGTGTTTGGCATGGTAGGTGTGTACGCTTCACTTTGAACTAACTACTCATTGCATATGGCCAGAGGCTGTTCCATCTTGAAAGCAGGGAAGTTTGGAGCATATGGCCATACTCTGCCTTTGCTTCATTGATGCATCGACTCCTCTTGTTGCCCTGTGCCTAGACTAACAATGTTGCTCCCCCGTCCTTCTTTACTTAAGGGTGGGAAGTTTTGGCCTTTCTGACTGCCTAGAATATTGGCATTGGGTGTGACCAACAGACAAAGCTTCAAGTATCCACGAATGGGCTCTGGACCCAGAGAGTTAAATGATTAAAGTGAGTCATGGAGAAATATACTAATAAGAAACAAAATCAAAATAGAAATATTATCTCAGAAACTAGCGCTGAATCCTTTCTTTCTTTCTTTTCTTTCTTATTCTGGATCACTCGATCATAATCCTCATTTCTAGTCATCACAGGCCTTTTTCCATCTGACTCACAGGCTACTTAATATATCACTACCTCACTTAAATCATTCTCAGTGAGGCTGCATGGTTGTAGTTGAAGGCCTAATATGATGATGATTAGCCAAGATTTTCAAAAGTGACTAGCTGTCTTGAATGCTAAAATGTATAGATGCCTAGCGAGAGACACCTTCAAAGGGCTGGATTTTCAGAAGGTGGGTGCTCAGCACTTTCTGAAAACCAGGGTCCTTAAAGGTGCATCAAGTTGGGCATCCAAACACTGAGGCACTTGTCACATTTGCAAATCTTGATTATGGCACTAGACTGTACCATCTATGCCACCATTCTAGGGATCAGAACTGGGCCATACGCAAGCACAGCACCATTCACTTCAATGGAGTTCCACATGGATTGATTACATAGAGTATCTTGTAATCAATCAGCCGCATGGGTGGGATTACAAGATCATAGTCTAAATTAACATGACATATGACAAAGGATGTGGACAAAGACAGGGATAAGTGAGGTGGCAGGAGGCTGAAGGCTACAGCAACAAGATTGTGTGGCTGCCAGTGCACACATCTTGAAACCAGATTCATTGTTTTATTTTTCTTCTGTCTTTCCCCCTCTTTGTTTTCTTTCTGTCTTTCTTCTCACACTCAGAATGTTGCCTAGTTTAAAGGGCAGGAACATTGTATTTGATCTATTGAACAAAAAACAAAAATAATCCAACAATAAGTGCAGTCTGTATTCAGCAAGCAAGGTAAGGGCTATAGTGGGAAGGTTGCATATATTATTTGATTTCAGAAATCTGCCCATGAAAAGCCCAGAATCAGACTTTTTATTATTCCTGGACAATCAGCTGGTGAGAAGTGGAAATATCATTTGGAGGAAAAATTGGAGAGACTGCAAATAAAGCATATTCAGGTTAAGGACAAAAGTCTTACACATTCATAGTAATCTGGAAGCGTCCCATGTGGCATTACAAACATTACCAAAGGGTTTATAAACTTGGATGCTGCAAGCTATTCTATATACACAAGCGGCACCCCCACAGAGCCATTGAAGTCAGCAGGGTTCCCCGCAGGTGCAAAGGCCAACTGCATGGGATAGCCTGCAGCGTCAGAAGTTTCGGATGAAATATTGGACCCATCGAAGTCAATGGGAGCTTTGCCACTGATTTTGGTGGGGCTGGGATTTCACCCTTAGAGTTCGTCTACATGGGGATAAAAGCCCCGCAGCATGGCCATGGCTGGCCTGGGTCAGCTGACTTGGGCTTGCAGGGTTCAGGTTGCAGTGCAAAAAATTGTTGTGTAGACATTTGGGCACGGGCTGGAGCCTGCGCTGTTGGGCCCTCCACCCTCATGGGGTCCCAGTGCTCCAGCTCCAGTCTGAGCACAAATGCCTAGGTAACCCACACACCTCTTGGGTGTGGTGTTCTGTCCCTTCTAGTGGCACCGAGACCACTTAGGCCTGGTCCACACTACCCCCCCACTTCGGACTAAGGTACGCAAATTCAGCTACGTTAATAACGTAGCTGAATTCGAAGTACCTTAGTCCGAACTTACCGCGGGTCCAGACGCGGCAGGAAGTCTCCCCCGTCGATGCCGCGTACTCCTCTCGCCGAGCTGGAGTACCGGCGTCGACGGCGAGCACTTCCGGGATCGATTTACCGCGTCTAAACCAGACGCGATAAATCGATCCCAGAACATCGATTGCCTGCCGTCGGACCCTCCAGTAAGTGTAGACGTACCCTTAGAGATTAATGGGTCTGCTACAGCCTTAGCTAAGAGACATGTGGCTTTTAGCTCATGCAGTAGAGGCTCATGCACTAAGCTCCAGAGGCCCCAGGTTCGATCCCGCCCGCTGACAAAGGGGTCTGTTGGTGTTACACCTACACAGCAATTTTTCAGTCCCGGAACCCAAGCCCCATAAACCCAAGTCAGCTGACCCGGGCTAGCCGCGGGTTGTTTATTCCAGTGCAGACCTACCTTTAGAGTATAACCCTGGAGCGGAACATGGCAGATGCGTTAACAGCACCAGCAACATGACACAACAGTATAGGCCAGAACAGTGTGACCCCAACTGGAGCTGGAAGAGGGGGAACGTTAAGGGAGGCAGAAAATAATTACCCTTCAAGAGGACAGACTTGCAGATAAAGGTTCTCTGCATCCAAAGTGCCTCTCCACCGTCCAGACAATAAATGAGCCACTCTGCAGGCGTCACTCACCCCCTGCACATCCCCAGCCTTAACAGGGAAAAGATCTGCTGATCCAGACTGAGTGGAAGATGCCCTTCATTGTTCCTGTAGCACAGCTGCCAGGATATTGCTACCTGCAACAGAGCCATCTATCCAACCCTTACTGGTAAATTGGAGTGCACATCACATGTTCTCTCAGTCTAATGATGATATAAGGGAGAAGTATCTGTTGGTTGCCTTTGTAGCAGCTGCAGACAGCCTGAGCTATTCCGCAGAAGAGGGAAAAAAGTTTCTGACGCTCACTAGCTATTGTCAATCACAGATGAACTGTCTCCTCTATTGGCTTAAAAAAAATAAAATAAAATTCACGGAGCCACATTCTGATCTTAGTTGTGCTAGTGTTAATCAGGTGCAAATCCATTCACTTTGATGGAGTTACCAGATTTTCATTGTTGTAACTGAGATCAGAATCTGACCCCGTTTCTCTGGAGATCCCCTTTCTCCTTCAGTTTTTACCCATGAATGCAGCGAGAGAAGTGGCATCGCATTGCTACAAAAAAGAAAAAGAAAGAAAAGTAGCATTACAGATTCTGCTCCTATCAAAGTCAATGGGAGTTTTGCGCTTGGCTCCAATGGAGCCGGATTCTAGTCTTGCTCTCAGAAAATCAGCCTTTAAAGCAGAAAAAGTGACAAAAGGTGTGTGCTGATTTAGAGAAAAATCAAGGCATGCCATTTAGAGAAAAATTAATATCTGAAGTATGGAAATGAGTGACATTTTCAAATGCAGTTCTTTAAATAGACATTTTGTTCTGATTTCAAAAGAACATTGTCATGCGTTAAGGAAACTTCAATTCATTAGTAAAAATGTATTTACTGAGGTGCAAGAACACATGTAAGATAAACAATGCACAGCCGTTGTACAATGTCTCCGGTTGATATCATATTAACAATTGATTGAGTCTGTGTTTTATTTTATTCTTGTCCTATTAATTATTGCCTATTTCATCTGAAGCATCTTTCTGACTATTGTTCCTAAATAGATCATTTCTGATATCAACGTCATTGGTCACCTTGTTAGGGACAATCAAATATCAACAACAAATCAAAATAGTTATTTTTGTAATAAATTAATGAGTGTTTTATTGAGCTTTATTGGCCATAAAATAAATATGCAGGACCAAATTCTGCTCAAAGGTGCACCAGTGAAAATCAGGTGCAACTCGACTTAAGTGACTCCTGATTTAGGCCCCAATCCCACTGACCCTTATTAACATGAATGGCCCTATTAACTTCAGTGGAACTGTCCATGTGAGTAAGAGATTCTAGAACTGGGGCTTGACACTGGTGTAACTGAAGGCAGAACCACTCTCCTTAACATGAGGACAGGGGCCTGGACTCGATGACCTTTCGAGGTCCCTTCCAGTCCTAGAATCTATGAGTAATATCCAAATATTTAACCTAATCTGGCACACAGCTCAATAAAGTCAGTGGAGCTATACCCGTTCACACCAGCTGAGGATCTACACCATAATATCTCAATCAAACCAAGACACCACAATATAAATTTAAAAACATGCAAAATAGCGTGTTTTAATACTTGCTATTTAAATAACATGCCATACATTTTTAATTCAATCTATACAAGATACTGTATACATTTATACTTTTTAAGGACAATGCAGAGAATTGATTTCACTGTCGTCCGTGCCAAAAACTGTCTCAGGCATCACTTCCATCGTTGTTATCATCGTGTAAGATTTAGTTAGAGGTTTGCCTAAACAAGCATTGCTGAATTAGACCGGTATCCCATAATGGGTGTTAGTTTCGATTTAGAGGAACATCCGTACAAATCGCTGACCTGTTCTAAACTTGTTTGTGGTGTTTTTGTAGCCATGTTGGTCCCAGGAGATTAGAGAGAGAAGGTGGGTGAGGTAATATCTTTTATTGGACCAACTTCTATTGGTGAAAGAGACCAGCTTTCGAGCTTACACAGAGCTCTTCTTCAGGTCCTTCACCAACAGAAGTAGGTCCAATAAAAGATACTACCTCCGTCACCTTGTCTGTTTAAAAATATCGCTCCTATGCACCAGACTCGATGCAAAAATGTTTTAAAACATTGTTTCAAAAGGATTCACAGAGCAGCAATGACACTCCAAGGAAATGAGGAGAAAAATGCGAATCTTATTTTTTGCAATTTTGTGTGGAAATGAAATTGGCCTTTCTGCAGACATTTCATCTTTGCTTCTCCCTCTTTCCTTTGTAGTCCATTTTAGCTTACTGCCTTGCTTTTCTTTGTCCCCGCCCTTCAGAAAATAATCCAGAGGATGTTCCATCGCTGAAGGGAAATCTTTTGGGGGTGACACTATGCTAATGCCAAATAAATAACACAATCAAACCCAAACTCGTTAGTGGGTAGGTCACCCAGCCAACCCTTTTAAGACTCTTCCCGATGCTAAAGGGAAAAAAAAAATATGAATCAACAGGCAGGACAGGGGGACCTTGTTGTTGCTGAATGACACATCCTGGGAGTGAATTGTCCTCATTAGCATAGTGTCACCCATTTTTTTCCCTTTGTTGAGGGAAAGGACTTCAAGTGACCTTCTTGAAAGTTAGTTTAGAAGTCCTCTTTGCTAGTCTTGGGAAGCTGGCTTACCTCTCTGTTTCTGTAGCTCGACTGCATGTTTTTTTTTTTTAAGGGCAACAGTAAATGCTCCTTGAAAAGCAGCCTCCTGATGTTTATAGGCTTCTTATTCTATCCTGTTTAGATTCTTATATCAGTCCCGAGCTATGATATTCTAGTCAGGTTCCTATACAGTGCGCCTCACCGTTGAATCTGAGCATCCATCTGTCACATTTTTCCCCTCCTATTTTTCTCCCTTAGGTGTGTTGCCGCTTGTTATTCCTCATAAGAATGAAACAGGACTTGTTTGAATTGAAGGTGAAGTGGTATCTTACTTGAAGGACAGTACAGTATTGCACATCTCAGATCCTCACAGAACATGTCCACAGCCAGGGCTGGACGTCTCATGAGGATAGACTTCTGTTATGGTTTCCCATTGTCTCGTGGAAATGCCTCACAAAATACCCTGTCTTAATGGGGTTTGGGCTCCAGCTCTAATGGAAAACAGGAAGCTCAGAGTCGTGTGTCCAGTTAAAACAACAAACAACAAGGGAAGAAAGTTCAATTGACTTCAAGATTTAAAGTTGAGGTTTTGAGGCAAAGGTCTTAGGTTGGTCTAAACTTAACATGTGAGTTCTCACTGATAGCAATAGTCCTAAAGTGAAAAGTACATAAAGCAAGAGTGGGACTGTTTAATCTAATTTTATCTATCTATCTCTCCAGGAGATAGGAGGACAATGTGTGTGTCTAGTAATATTACAATTGTAGTTGAGGAAGGGAAGATATATTTTTCTCTCTCTCAAGTGTTTAGGGGAAGAAATAGATTAATGGGGTGGAAGATGTTGAGGTCATTATAATATGCATTGTTCATCTTAGGTTTTTTATGCATGAGGAGGTCAGTATAGTCATTCACTATAGATTTAAAAAAAATACTTCATTCTAAACACTAAAATATCCAGAGTTTGAGAGAGGTGCTAATAGAATGAAATAACTAATAAATGACACCGAGACCACTTAGGCCTGGTCTACACTAACCCCCCAAGTCGAAGTAAGGTACGCAACTTCAGCTACGTGAATAACGTAGCTGAAGTCGACATACCTTACTTCGAACTTACCGCGGTTCAGACGCGGTCCACACGGGGCAGGCAGGCTCCCCCGTCGACTCCGCGGTACTCCTCTCGTTGAGATGGAGTACCACAGTCGACGGCGAGCACTTCCTGGTTCGATTTATCGCGTCCAGACCAGACGCGATAAATCGAACCCGGAAGTTCGATACCCAGCCGCCGAACTAGCGGCTAAGTATAGACCAGCCCTTAGAGGTTAATGAGTCTGCTACAGCTTTATCTAAGGTGTATGTGGCTTTTAGCTCATGCAGTAGAGGCTCATACACTAAGCTCCAGAGGTCCCAGGTTCAATCCTGTATGCCGATGACTGGCGTCTGTCGATGTTACACTAGTATTTGGAGGGTGCATAGAGGTGGAATTTGTTAGGGTCATCTGAAACATTATAACTAGCAATGATGGGTGGAACTATGCTAAGGAATATTTAACTAGCAGGGAGAAAGTATCCTATCATAAAATTTCTTAGGCTATAGATAGAGTAGTGGAAGTCCCCTTGCTTTGAACTATAAGTACCTACACAAGCAGAAGATACCTGGTATTAGGGGCTCTTTAATCTAGCTGACAAATGCATAACAAGATCCAATGGCTGGAAGTTGAAGTTAGAAAAAAATTAAACTGGAGAGCACATGCAAGTTTCAGCATTAATGGTAACTAACTTTTGAAACAGCTTACCAAGGGATGTGATAAATTCTCCATTGCTTGCGGTCTTTAAATCTGATATCTTTCTAAAAGATACGCTCTAGATCAACCTCAATTTCTTGGGCTCAATACTGGTCACTTAGGAAGTAGGAAAGAATATGTCTCTCTACTGCAGGAATTACTGGGTGACATTTTATGGCCTTTGTTATAGAAGTAGTGTAGCCTAGATCATCGTAGGGTCCCTTCTGGTCTTGAAATCTGGAAGTTGATGACTAGACAAAGCACTGGGGGATAACGCTGTGATGGAACCTTTCAGCACTGACCAAGTGGGATGAACTAGATGGGGGGAGGGATAGCTCAGTGGTTTGAGCATTGGCCTGCTAAACCCAGGGTTATGAGTTCAATCCTTAAGGGGGCCACTTAGGGATCTGGGGCAAAATCAGTACTTGGTCCTGCTAGTGAAGGCAGGGGGCTGGACTTGATGACCTTTCAAGGTCCCTTCCAGTTCTAGGAGATAGGATATCTCCATTAATTTTAGGGGGGAGAGATAGCTCAGTGGTTTGAGCATTGGCCTGCTAAACCCCAGGGTTGTGAGTTCAATCCTTGAGGGGGCCATTTAGGGATCTGGGGCAAAAATCTGTCTGGGGATTGGTCCTGCTTTGAGCAGGGGGTTGGACTAGATGACCTCCTGAGGTCCCTTCCAACTCTGATATTCTATGATTCTAATAGACCTTCTTAATCACTAATGTCTATTTGGTTATGGTCATCGAGGCTATCCAGCTATGGTCACAGAGTGATCTTTCCAGTGGACACGCTTTGCAATGAAGCACAGCTCCCAAAGCAAAAGGAAGCGTGGTGTTCACGCTGTTTTGAAATACACCTTAGCATTGCTCTGCACCCAGATATCTAACATTAACACCAAGTGTTTGCAATTAGATGGCCGTATTGCAGAAGCTCAGCGGTTCCTTGAATCTGCAGCAGGAAATGGCTATGCTGTGATGGTATGGATTATCCTCCGTAGGAGAGCTCCCAGGCTCAGTGACGTGCTAACTTCATTCTCTGTTTTACAGCTGCCATACAGAAAAACCATGCCTGATTTCAACAGAGAGCTGGCTGTTTGACTCTCAGTGCAGCCTGCATTGTGGCAAAGTGTTTGTCCTTATTCCGTTCCTTTCCTTTTATAATGATGCATCTCGCTGGGTAGGTTCGTTAATTTTGGTAGGGAGCTTGCCTGCCTGGGTGTTTGTAATGAGCCTTGGCTTAATGAGGCCAGCAGATTTGCCTCATCTGTAAAGAAAGAATGGAAGTGTTTAGTATGTGATAAATACATGCAGGTTTGTGGGCAGAAAGGAGGAGTGCGGGAAAAGCAGCCATTTTGTAATCCATGCCAAGGGGGTAGCATTCAGCAGGCATATTAGCATTACTGCACTCCCATGACCAGCCCTTTATTATTTGTGTTCTGGCAATGCCTGGAGAGGCAGGATGGACCAATGGTTAGGATATTGGCCCAGGACTTATAATTCCCTGCTCCAGGACAGACTTCCTGTATGGCCTTGGGCCAGTCACTTAGCCTATCTGTGCCTCAGTTTTCTGTCTATAAAATGTGCCTCAGTTTCCCACCTGTGCTATGAGGATAATAGCAAATGCTCTGCCTCACAGGAGGATAAATATTGTAAAGATGGTGAAGCGCTCAGATACAACGGGGATGAGGCCTATGTAAACACCTCTGATTACCATATCACAGCTGAATAAAATCCAATTGCTCCAGTGCCGTTTCCTTTCGACTAGAACCTTCTGCTTCCCTCACTGCTCTTCTGGGACGATGCTTATTTGCAGAAGGATTAGGAGGCCAACTCTGTTCTGGAACTCACTTGGAGATCCTTTATTGCTCAGGCATGGGCCTAATCCTGCAAGGTGTTGAGTGCTTTCATCTCTCACTGTCTTCACTGGGATTTGAGTATGCTCAGCACCTCACAGGATCCAGTTCATATCTGGGCCTCAGCCTACACATTCCTTAAATGGGGAGACTACTTGCCACCCACCCCCAGACTTAATGAAGTGAGAGAATTTAAGTACCTGTCATTAAAGACACTGCACAGAGTAAGTGCCAAGTATTCGGTACCTCTCAAGAGGCAGAAGGTAATCCACTGAAGACCACGTTAAACTCCTATTGATTTCAGTGGGAGGAGGAAGGCCCAGAGGGAAAACGCCAAGGGGCCTAGTCTATGTTGGGTTCATGTAAGCTTTGATCCTTCACCAGAATTAAAGATTCCTCTATTCCTTAGTCATTTAGGCCTTCCAGCAGAGAAATGGAAGGAGAGGGGGAAAAAAACCATGGAACATGTAAGGTAAAATTAATTAAGTATGCTGCTGGCGGTGTGCTGCTACCCTCAGTGGAAAGCTCACTGCTTAGAGCCATAGAACGATCAGGCAATGAAAAATAAAATAAAATAAAAAGCTTTAGATTTACGATTCCCACTCTCATGTGTTCTCACCGTGGTTCATATGGATTAGGACTTAAGTTCAAACATTCCCTGTGGAAACTGGGGCTTGCTGACTCAGAGCAAACAGCATTAGAAATACAGGTTAAGCAAACTCAGAACTGTTCAGGTTCAATTCAAGTTTCAGCCGGAGTTTGGTTGGAGAGAGAGAGAGAGAGAGTGTGTGTGTGTGTGTGT
Source organism: Terrapene triunguis (assembly GCF_002925995.2). Lineage (NCBI taxonomy): Eukaryota > Metazoa > Chordata > Testudines > Emydidae > Terrapene > Terrapene triunguis. The sequence goes on along the minus strand of NW_020664420.1, from coordinate 977,085 downwards.
GTGTGTGTGTGTGTGTGTGTGTGCAATTTTTGACTCTGCTGCAGCAGCATTAATAGGCTAAATGGAAGTCCAGAGTACCCTGCAGTGGACAATTTTTTCTAGCCCTTGCACTGGGAGAGGGGATGTCCTAGTCCTGAGGTTTGGAACTTTCATATAACTCTTTCCCCAGCCCCACCCACCCACCCCAAACAATGGGACACTTACCTCTGGCATGATTCTTGCTACCCTTAATTGATGATATATTTGAGGACAATTTAGGAACCTGGAAAATGCCCCCCCCCCAAGTGAACTATCTGGAGAAATAGAGGGAGTAGATGAGTGTTTTGACTGAGAGACCCCTGCAGAATTCAGCCCATCCATTATAATTAGTAATACTAATACTTAGCACTTTCATAAAGCGACTCAAGTGAGATATTCAAAGGCACAAATGACAAGTTTCCCCTTGAATGTTAACATGAGTGGGACATCGGGCTGCCATTTGAATCTCTGGTCTCCAGCCTTAACAACAATTTTTATCATGGTTGTGCCTAGACATCAGGACTGGGACTCCACCCTATTAGTCAGGGTATAACACTCAGGGAAAGACAGTCCCTGCCCTGAAGATCTTGCAGTCTAAATAGGCGGACACAGGGAATCAAGCTTTTACTTGTTCAGAGTCACAGATGAATGGTAGAGGAAACTAGAACCCAGGCTGCCTGAGTCCTAGGCCAGCATTCTGTCCAAATCATGCAAGTGGCTGGCCAGCCTGATCTCTATTATATTTAATGAAGGTGCCATCTAGGTACATTAGCACATCTATAGGCAATATATAAGTTCCAGGGTGGGCATTTCAGAGCTGCCTGTGAGATTTAGGTGCATAATTATATTGATCGCAGCCCTAATCTTAGAAAAGAGGACTCAATGAAAAGCAGGGTGGATCTTTTGTTCAGGTTAGCATTTTGCTTCAGTGCCTTCTCGAGATGGGCCTGAACCAATGCACCAGATCCAAGAGCCTGTGAACACCAAGGAAGTTGGGACCTAGAATTGAACTCCAGATCTGGCTCCTGTCTCTGCAATGAGCTGAACCCATCCCTACTCTCCAACCAAAGTTTGGGAAGGCCTCTTCCCAGATCTCTATCCAATCGTGGGCCCATCTCTGGCAACTTTCATATTACAGAGGGTAATACAGTAGCTTCCATGTTTCATAAAACCCTACTTTATTTTAGATTGAACTGTGTCCATTCAACCATACTGTAAATGGCCCTGGTGTCAACTGATCACTGTTCAGCCCTGGAAACCACACAGGGTGGCTTTGATAGAACCAAATCATGAAGAAGCCAGTTTCCTCACCCACACAACCTGGCATGCATTGGGGTCGTTAAACAGGAGTTTCTTTCCATGGTTTTGTTCCTCTGCAAAGAGTCATCTGATTTCTGCTTTGGGAAATGCATTACAGATGCTGAGAGAGAACTCACTTGCAGGTTGCTTTGCACAGTGTGTCAGGATTTTACTCTATCAAAGAGATTTTTTTCTGTCTCTTTGGACCTGCTCTAATCCATGGACCTAACTTCTATATTGGTGTAACTCCATTGACCTGACAAGAACTACTCCTGGTTCATACCACCGTAAGCGAGATTAGAATCAGGACCTCTGAACTGACTGCTGCCTCCCATCTGTCCGTCATTGGAGCCAAATGGAATCAGATCCTGATCTCAGTAATACCAGGGTCAATCTGGAGTAACTCCATTAATGACAGCCTGTTGAATCTGCATGTTGAGAGAGAGTGAATTCCAGTGGTGTGAGAGTGAGGGGACTCAGTAGAAGGTGTGGAGGGTCAACCACGTGTACAGGGTGAGGAATGGTCCTTCAGAGGCTCAGCTAGCCTGTTGTTAGCTTTCATCAGGTCAGATTCTTCAAGTGGCCGGTTTGCAAGGAGTTACAGAAACTAGGCCAAAATGAGTGATTGTGGGTGGATGGGTATAAATCCACCACATCCACTGGGGCAGGTCCTGAAAGGGAAATTACCTTATGCTGCCCTTGCACTAGATCCCTAAATACTTCCCCCATCCCAGTATAACACAACTGTAATAACTCCTGTGCATCCAAGACCTTCCCTGGCTATGCAAGTTGAGGTAATGATTTGCCCCTGAATAATATTTCTTTATATTAGTCTTTGCACACACTGATTGCGTGCATGGAATCCCTGCCCCAAAGATCTTCATTGCTAAGACAATGGTCAGGACACCTGGGTTCTATTCCTGGTGATGCCTCCAGACTGTTCCATGACCTTAAGCAAGTTTCTTAATATCTCTGTGCCTCAGATTCCCCATCTGTAAAAATGGGGATACTGTTACTACTTTTCCTGTGTAATCTGCTTTGAGAACTATGGATGTAAAACACTCTATAAGACCAGAGTAGTAGTCAGGGCCGGCTCCAGCATTTCTGCCGCCCCAAGCAAAAAAACGGTGGCAGGTCCTTCGCTCCTAGGGGTAGTGAGGGACCTGCCGCCCCCCAATTGCCGTACATGCCGCCCCTCTCCCTTGGCCGCCCCAAGCACCTGCTTGTTAAGCTGGTGCCTGGAGCTGGCCCTGGTAGTAGTATTAAAACCTGAGTGGTTTTGAAGCAATACACGCAAGAACCATATAGACAAATCCATAGTGGAAAGTGTGGAGGTGGGCAAAAATTTTCAGAAGATTTTTTGGTGGGGAGGGGGAGGCAAAAATGCAGATTCAATGACACCAACGCATTTTGCAACTTTGTGTTGTTTTTGCTGAATTGTTTCAGTTGGAAAAAGCCCTGACAAAATCCAGAAAAATCTAAACCTGTTTTGACATTTTTCCAGTGAAATGTTTCGATTTTTCTGTTCAACGTTTCCTTGATATTTACTTTTAAAGAATCCAAAACATTAAAAACCGGTCAAAATCAAACCAAAACATTTCTATATTGTCAAAACAGAACATTTTGTTTAACCTCAAGCTGTTTTTTCCTTTTTTTCAATGTGCTGAAAAATTTTAAAATTGTTGTTTGACCCCAAACAATTTTTGTGTGTGTTTGCTAGTGATCTGACACATCTATGATTTGCACAGCTCCAGGTATGTCTGGATTGTAGCTGAATTGGAAAGGGGAGTATTAATGAGTCTTTTGAAGGATGCAAGAAAGGGACTTGGAGTAACTTCAATTTGGAGACTATCACGGGCATAAGAGGTGTCTTGAATTGAATGACAGAATTGTGGGTGTGTTTATTTTAAGAAGTAAATGTAGAACATCTGTTAGACTAGTGTATTTAATCCTTCTGGGAGTGGCTTTGAAAATGTGCCTCTAGTTGTCTGAGTTTTTTCAGGTTGCCAGCTGAAGATGAAAAGAAATCCAAACACACCTACACAATTACACATGCCTATGAGGCTGCGTTATCACAGGCTTCCAGTGGCATGCACAGATCGTAAGATTTTTCTCAAGGCTTATGTCACCAGCAATCTCCAGTAAAAATCTGGCATTTTATCGTACATTTGGTTCTTGTTATGTCATAGCTAATTAGACAGCAGACCCAAGTACTGAACACGTATTCTTTCACTAGCTATCTGAAATTAAAGCTAATCATAAAGACATTACAGCACATATAGAGATTTCCTTTATTACAGCATTAATGTGACCTTATGTAGTGCACCCCATCTGATTAGCATGCAATACCTTGGAGCAAATCAGTTAACACTCACGCATCTACTAAAGTGTCAAAGCAATACCATGCGTCCCCTAAATGATGCACAATAAATATTCTATTCCACCTTTTCCAGCATCCGGCTTTCTGGGTCGGATGCATCCATAAATCGACGTGGGCACCCTGCTGATGCAATGCTGTGATGCCATACCACAAATTAGAAGGTCCTTGCCTGATTAAGACCTAGGGGGTCAGATCCTCAGCTAGTGTAAACTGGCATAGTTCCAGTAGCTTCCAGGGCCAGATCCTCAACTGGAGTTATTCAGCTTTAATGGATCTCTGGGTTTTTACCCCAGCTGGGAAGCTGACATTTTCCATATAATGAACGTAAGTGTGTGTGTGTGTGTGTATATATAATATAAATAGGTTATGATGATAAAAGTCACATTAAAGCTACAATCAAGGAAATATCTACTTTTTTTTGTTTTTGAAAATGCCTGTCAATTTAGGAACACAGTTTTCAGTGGGGCGTGTGCTGATAAATCCATTGGGGGCGTTCTGATAATCTTTATGTATGTCCATATATGTGTTTATGGGGGGTGACTTCCTTACCCCCAAAGACCTTTCCAATCAAATAGCCTGATTCTGATTTCTGTCACACCAGTGTGAATCCAAATTCAGGGATTTTCCGACATGCTGCATACCCAAAACCTTCCACTGAGCAATCTGAAAAAAGGGCTACATTTGTAAAAGTCCTTTATCTTTCTATGAATTTGTACATACTTCAGTATTTTAGCAACTCCCAATCATGACTGGGTTTTATCCTCACAACCTCCCTGTGGGATAGGGCATTATTAGCCTCACTTACAGATGAGGAAACTGAGGCACTAGGTAGCTTGAATGACTTGTCCTCAGTTACATTAGAAGTCTCCGTTTGAGCCTAGAATTGAGCTCAGGTCTTCTGAGTCCTAAGCTAGTGCACTATCCACCAGACCAATCTCCTTGCATCTTGTCTATTCCCCAGCAGCTGCCACTGTTCTGGATTTTCCAGGGTCTGAGTGCTTTTGCCAATCTGGTCACTTGATTTCGGTCCAAAATAGTAGCTAAGCACTTTGAAAGACTGCTCCTCTATTCTCAAGATGTGCCGATGCTCCTAAACTGTAAGGGCATTCAGTTACAGTTGTGAGTTTGGAATATCCTCTTTCTATATGGACCAAACCAAAGCCCCTGAGATGAAGTGAATTTCACAGCTGGATCCTGTGGGCCTGACTTTTCTCACCCTGGAGCAAATCAGAAGTAAGCCTCCTGAAACCGATGGAGTTAGACCAGTGAAAACAAAATCACCACCAGGACTTGATTCTGTTATGGGCTAAATGAACAAAAACAACAAAACAGGTCTGAACACTGCATCCTTTGAGATTTGGGTACGTTGGTGCCTCTTGCTTGATCACTCCAGATCCTCCTATAAAATAGCTACAGTGGGTAGCCAGGCTTTTCTGCACAGGTCCTATCTGCTTATTTTAAGTGGCTTAATGCACTATGGTTTGTTTTGTTTTTATATCTGGCTACTAACCCTGGAGGGGTTGGTTGTGTGCTCCTACCAGCTTTTTGAGAACAGAGGGGTCCAGCAGCAGGCGGTAGCCCCGAATTAGCAGTAACCGCTGCTCTATTCTGATCCTGTGATGAAATATAAAAGGGAGTGGGGGAATGGGAACTGACTACCTGTTTTGGTTTATGAAATGACTCAATTGTGTCTGATGTTACGTCTTCACTGCAGAGTTAACTGTTGTCCTTAACCCTCATTTCCACCACACAACCCTCTCAACTGACTTTTGTGATTCTTTGAATCCAGGCTACCTGACTCCGTGGGGTGTGGGTTAGAGCCAGGGTGCCACGTTCACTCAGTCTGGTAACCCATCCACTTTGCAGTGAAGATGCAGGCTAAATCACTCAGGTGCTGATGGTCCTCTAGTGATCATAGATCATAGAATATCAGGGTTGGAAGGGACCTCAAGAGATCATCTAGTCCAACCCCCTGCTCAAAGCAGGACTAATCCCCAGACAGATTTTTTTGCCCCAGATCCCTAAATGGCCCCCACAAGGATTGAACTCACAACCCTAGGTTTAGCAGGCCAATGCTCAAACCATTGAGCTATCCCACAATTTTCCCCCATATGCCCAGGACAGATAAGTTTTCCTCCTGTTAATTGGGAAAGAATCATAGAGCGGCTCAGCTGAATGCAGCACAAAGAACCCTGGGATGTGCCCCCAGGACTCCTAGCGACACACACGGGGGAGCAAGCGCAGCACCAGTTTGGACCCAGTAACTCAGGTAAGGCTTTGGCTGCTGATCACCTGGGGCAGCTCTGCAGTGAAGATGCGCCCTAAATGTGGACTCAGAATAGTACTCTAACTTAGCACTCTTTAAAGCCCTTTGCAGCCATGACAGTTTCCCATGATCCCCACTGCGTATGGACGAGAGTCCGTGTGGACAGCTTGGCCTCTGTGCATGCTGCCCCCTCACAAAGGCCGTCAGAACCAGTATTCAAACTGAGAGCTCCTGGCTCCCAGCCCTACCCTCTGACCGCTAGAGAACCCTTCTCTGAGTCATGGTATCAGACTTATTGCAGCTGTTCGCCTTATGTCAGAGAGAGAGTCTTACAAAGGGAGAGCTCATCTTGCCATGAGAGCATGGTGCTCCCTTTGCTGCTTGACTGTCGTCACGTCCAGAGCTGACGCAGATGTCGGGGCTATTCCATTCTGAGAAGTCATCTGTCCGTCTTCATCCAGGGCAGCTGTGTGGTGTTCAAACAAAAACATTAGTCTCCTCCGCCGTGCTAAACCTCAGAAGTTAAGTTGGGAAGATCTCTGCCAGCCAGCCTGTTGTCCAGGAGAGTGACAGGAAATGCTATAGCGGCCTGCGTGGGGGAGGTGGGAGGGGGCAGAGATAAAAGGGTGAGGATGGAAAGCAGTATATTGAAGGTGGGGGGTGAGAGAAGTGGATCCGTTTGTCTGATGAAGAGACAGATCTGAGCTTCTCTTGACTTCCCTGCATTTTTGTCTTTTAACCGTGTCTTTCATCCAGCAAGCGCAGGGTTAGGACTGTCGTGCACTCTTTGAGTTGCAGATCCATCTAGAAATGTTTAGTATGTGGCACAGACTTACGAAAGGCAGCAAATGTGGAGCTGATGACGGCACATACTTCTCCTTAAGTCATGATATAAAACACACACACAGCATTTCTGGGGCTTATCAACCCCCTCTGTATATTACAACGTAAAGCGGAGTGTGTGTGTGTGTGTTTACTTCATTGTGCGGGGAAAATAGAGAAAAGAAAACACTTTTTTTTAGAGAAGGTTGTAAACTGAAATGTATTCAAGAGACTAGCGTATTTCCCAAGAGCTATTTCAGGTGCTTTCTCTCTCCTTTTAGTCAGGCACAAATACTTTAATTGTAGTCCCTTTTTCTTTTTAAACTTGAAGTAAGCCGATTTGGTGGCAGACCCAGATCTGGCTGCTCGGTTCACGTGATCGTTCCCCTTTATTCGACATTGGTGAGGCCTTATCTGGAGTATTGTGCCCAGTTTTGGGCCCCACACTACAAGAAGGATGTGTAAAAATTGGAAAGAGTCCAGCGGAGGGCAACGAAAATGATTAGGGGGCTGGAGCACATGACTTATGAGGAGAGGCTGAGGGAACTGGGGTTATTTAGTCTGCAGAAGAGAAGAGTGGGGGGGGATTTGATAGCTGCTTTCAACTACCTGAAAGGGGTTCCAAAGAGGATGGAGCTAGACTGTTCTCAGTGGTGGCAGATGACAGAACAAGGAGTAATGGTCTCAAGTTGCAGTGGGGGAGGTCTAGGTTTGGATATTAGGAACCACTATTTGACTAGGAGGGTGGTGAACCACTGGAATGGGTTATCTAGGGAGGTGGTGGAATCTCCTTCCTTAGAGGTTTTTAAGGTCAGGCTTGACAAAGCCCTGGCTGGGATGATTTAGTTGGGGATTGGTCCTGCTTTGAGCAGGGGGTTGGACTAGATGACCTTCTGAGGTCCCTTCCAACCCTGATATTCTATTCTATATTCTATTCTATCTCTGCTTACATGAGACCTGATAGAAAGGGTCTCAGACAGATCAATAGAATTTAGCAGCGTAGTTCATGGAATTGGTAAGCCCACTCTACGAAGCACTATTATAAAAGTGCTATTGGTTATGGCTGAGATTTTCAAAGCCTGTGACATCTCAGCCCGTCAGTCATATTTCCAATATGAAATTTAGAGGTGTCTTTACAATCAGCGTTGCAATGTGCACACTGCAATGCTGGGACATAATGAGGGACTTGGGTTCTGATTTATTTGTATCTGAATCCTCGGCAGCAGGCGGAAGCGTGGTCTAGTGGTTATATCAAGGGACTGGCTGGCACTCGAGACCTGGATTCTAGTCCCAATTGTGTCACTGGATTGGTAGGTGTCTCTGGGCAACTTACTCCTCATGCACCACTGACCTGTTCTGTAAAATGAAGATATTGTACCAACGTTCACCTTTGTGAAGCACTTAAAGATCTACAGAAGGGCAAAGACCTGTAGAAAGGTGAAGTCTTATTAAAGTCATGGGGGGAAATGAGAAATAATGGCTTTTTATAATGCCATCACTAAGATCCCCTAAGAGGTGGGACTGGCCGGGTTGGTGCAGAAGGCCCAGCTGAACCAAACTCAGTTATGAGTGTAGTAAGGTAATAGGCAGCTCCTCTCTGAGCTCCCCTGTCCTGTGCCGCTTCCCTGGCTCATACAGTAGACACACAGAGAGAGAAATAGACTAGCCTCGTGCTTGGGATTTTATGATGGAGCGTAAATCAGGTCTGCCTGTACTTGACCAAGGTTGAAACCCACAGTGCTGCATGGTAATTAGATTTTTAAAAGATTTTTTTCCTCTGGTTTATTTATATAGCAGTAATTACCTCCAGCACACAGTCGGAGTGACTGCTTGTCTTTCACGACCACACTTTTACCCTTTCATTTGACTGTCCTGGGCTTCTGTGGTTAATACAGAGATTCATTCATTATACCCTGGCCCTCATCCCTGCCAGTCCTTGCATAGGCACACAGCAGGATTGGGGCACGCCAGCTACAGCGTGGGTGGAGGTTATAAGCCAGGCTGAGCACTGGGCGTTAGCCCTCTGCATGGAGCACCCGGATGGCTCACTCTCCCCTCCCTTTCTGTGCCCACTCCCTTAGTCTGAGCGCAGGGTATAACAACAGGGCCAGCTGTGGGCTTCATTGGGATCCTTGGCCTGTTTGTGAGGTGCTCAGCTCCCTGCTCCCCTCTTTCGCCCTGTTCCTGTCACCAGGCAGGAGTAACTAGGCAGTGGCATTCAGGGACGGCTCTAGCTTTTTTGCTGCCCCAAGCACGGCAGGCAAATGGCTTTCAGCGGCATGCCTGCAGGAGGTCCACCGGACCCGCGGCTTTGGCATACCCACCGCCGAATCCGCGGGACCGGCGGACCTCCCGCAGGCAAGCTGCCGAAGGCTGCCTGACTGCCGCCCTCGCAGGGACCGGCAGGGCACCCCCCGTGGCTTGCCGCCCCAGGCACGCGCTTGGAGCGCTGGTGCCTGGAGCCACCGCTGGTGGCACTGTAGCACAGAAGAGCCAGGTTCCCCACCCAACACTTCACGACAGTGCTGGCACATACATTCGGTCCTGTGCCTCAGTGTGCCTTGGCCGGGCAGAGAAGATAGAGGTGTGAAGGTGATGAGGGGTGGGCAGAGAGAAGTGGGAGGGAGGGATAGCTCAGTAGTTTGAGCATTGGCCTGTTAAACCCAGGGTTGTGAGTTTAATCCTTGAGGGGGCCATTTAGGGATCTGGGGCAAAAATCTGTCAGGGACAGTACTTGGTCCTGCTGTGAAGGCAGGGGGCTGGACTCAATGACCTTTCAAGGTCCATTCCAGTTCTAGGAGATATTTATATTTATTTACTGCTAAAGGTTCAGAGGCTTCAGCTAACATTTTGGTCTTGCTCCCGCTTGTCTTGGGACACCTTTCTTGTAATGATTCCCTTGTGCTGAAATGGTCTGGGGTTACTCCAGTCTTACTCTAGTGAGGCCTAAGCATCTTCTCTGTGCCCGCCTTCAACTCTGGCAGTAGCTCCTTAGCTGTGTCTGTCTCTTAGATACTTATCTGGCTCCCATCTCCATATCATCTGAGCACCTCACAACACCCCTACGATGTAGAGCAGGGCTATTATTTCCATTGGACAGATGGGAAACTGAGGCACAGAGAGACTAAGTGACTTGCTCCAGGTCACACGGGAAGTCTGAAGCCAGCTGCACCGCATTCCAGGCCGGCACCCTCACCACCACTGGCCCATCTTTCCTTTGAGCGTCAGAGAAACAATCAGCCGCTTCCACACACTAGCAGAAACATCATCTTGATCTCAGGGGGGCAACTGTAACTAGAAGCCGCTGCCGCCCCTTTCAGTATTCCAAGGTCTGGGTGCCTCTCAGTTCAGTTGCTCAGGCACGGAGCAAGACTTACCCTCTTACCCCTCAGGTTTGGCATTACTCTGGGGCTTGCAAAGGGATGAGATATACAGTTAAAGGGACAGGCTCAGAGGTGAAATGGAGCAGCATCCGTGGCAGGGAGCAGGGGAACAGAAAGGCAGCAAGCTCCATGTGCAGCAGGCACCGTGTCATGTCCGTGCAGCCAGATGAATAAATAGGTGTCTCCTTGCAGCGAGACTGGGATGAACAAGAGGCATTAAAGCTTCCCTGGCCGCCCCAAAAGCAAACACCATTGGCGAGTCAATAAATGGTGGAGTTCATAAAGTGGCATTTACCTCCCCGGCGCCGGCTGCAATAAATTCCGATCAGGCGCTCGCTGACTGTCTCGGCTCAGCGGGGTTTTGGTTTCCTTTCGAGCCCCGTGGGTCCTGCTCATCCCTCTCCCGCAGGGCCGCTTCGTGGGACAGTCCAGCCGAGACCCAACCAGCAGCAACTTGTCAGTGCATGCTGGGGTGTGTTCCCGTAGAATGTACAGAGGGGAGCCACACGCTAGGTCCATCTCCACCTGCTGCTGGCCACTGCATTGAATGTGCAGATAGGGCACACCTCTGAAGTCCCTGCTCTCACCTGTTGCAGGCACATCTGTTAGCATGTCTTTCAGACTAACGTCTAAAGCAGAGGTCCCCAAACTTTGGGCCACGCCCCCTAGCGGGGGCACTGAGCAAAGTTCAGGGAGGTGCAGCTGGGGCCCGGGCCAGCCCCCATGCAGGGCACCACCCAGCTCCACTCCGAACCCCGGGTGCTAGCCCCGTGCTTGGGGCTCCACTCCTGCCCCCCCGGGCTACACCACAGCCTAGCCCCCCCCCGCACTCCTGTCTGCATCCCCCCCACCCCGAAGCGGTGGTCCTGCTCCTGGCCCTGGCTCCGGTGGGTGGGGAAGGCGAGGTAAAAATTTTGGGGCCCACTGATTTAAGGTAACAAGGTGCTGACATTAGTAAGAGACAGTCCCTGCAATGGCCTGACAGCGAAAAGATGGAAGAAAACATGCTTTAGCCTTATTTTGCAGATGGGAAACTGAGGCACTGAGATGAAGTGATTTGTCTGAGGTCACACAGGTAGCTTGTGGCAAAGCTGGACAGTCCTCCTGAGTCCCATGTCAGTGTTTTATCTACAAGACCATCCTTCCCTGCATTCGTCTCCTGTATTCAGACTTTTCCCTTGCTCTGTGCTATCCCATTTTTCAAATGTATTAATGTTATTTAAAAGCTGCTGGTGTGGTTAGCTCATTTGCCTCCTCCAGCGCTGCCAGGATAAGATTTCTCTCTTTCCATTGTGTTTGTAACCTTCAAACACTCACAGGGGACTCTCCCATCTCCACTAAGCAATGTTAACCCAAACAGCTTGCGCTTAGTTCTTCTCCTGTCGCTCTCTCCAGCCACCTTACGTTTTATTTCTCTTCTCTGAATTCCCTCCGCTGTGCAGAACATCATCTGGTACCCAGGTGTCCAGCATGCTCCTTAGTAAGCATGTGTGTATGGCACCCATTAGCATCAATGTGGAGTTACTGATGCATGCGGAGAGGCTAATGTGTATGTGTAATGCAGCCTCCTACTGGAGAGACTCAGACGTGCTCAGGTGTGTCTCCTAGGCCCTGTAATGTAATAGAGCATGGAGGTTGCTTTTGAAGCAGGAGTCAAGTTCCAACCCCACTGTTGCTGTGAAGTTGCCCAGAGTGCAACAAAACGAGCCCCAGAACACATCCCGGATTGGTTTTGATCCTGCCGTTCTGGCAGTGAAATCCGGACTGCATGCAGTTTGCAGGAGGCAAAGAGGGGGCGAAGGGTATTGTTTAAATTAAGGTGTTTATTAATGTTCACTGTTTAATATAAAACATCACAAACGAAAATATATATATATAAACTTAAAATGGCCATGTACAACTTACAGCAGAGCATCTCCGTACACGCACTGAATGCATTTATAACACCCACAGATGGGGATTTTATGTTTCTTCCCCAACTCCAGTATAAAGAGATTTCCATGCTACGTTCATTCCTTTTTGTCTTAGAGCCATGCACATCTTTTAGTGGTACACAAACCAGGGTCAATGGCTTTCCCCTCCCAAGCTATATCCCCTTCAAGTTCCAAACGCTTAGGGTGGTTTTATTTCTGAGAGAGGAAGGAAGCGTTTTATTTCTCCATTTTCCTAGCCCGCTTCCTGCTTCCAAAGTTTGAGATACCAAAATACCACGAGAAAAGGCTGTCACTGGAATAAGGTAATACTGGGCGTCTCTTGAGAGAGGCTGTTTGTTGGACATTTGCACTCCAATTTCTACACTAAAGAGTGCCCAGACGCTTGAAAGAAGCATCCAGACTTTCAGAACTCAGCTTCTGAGTCCAGTCCTATCCTACCATCACTCACCCTTCCATTAAGACAAGGACGCTTGGTCTGTTCTTGGATCTTGGATACAATGGAGAGCTGAGGACAATCCCCAGAACTGATCCCAGGGCCCAGGCTAATGTCTGTCCCGTGCTACAAGTGTGTGTGGGAAGGAGTCTAGAATCCTTGTGCTCTGTGACCAGAACCATGCTGGCGGGAGTGAGAAAAAACAAGAGCACCATCTTTGTAGGAGCTCCTAGAAGAGACATTATGCCTGCCTCAGGGGAGTAGGGAGTGAGGTCAGGTGCAGTCTATGCCTCCTAATATAGAAGGGTCACGGCCACAGCCACACATCCGCTCTGCCCTGCTGGTACCCATCCTAGTGCTCCTGGAGCCTAGCCATCGGATTACGGTTGCCTCCTCCAACAGGGTGTCATAGCATTTAAGGCCAGATCATCTGACCTGTATATCACAGGCCACCCACACACAAAACCCAGCAACCAAAATGAGACTCAAATATTGCAGCCTGCAGGAGGTCAGTCCGTTGTGTGCCACAGGCCGAGGACAGGCAGGAGCGAGGTGCACCAGTGCCTGAGGCCCCTCAAGTGGCAGGGAAATGACTGAGATATTCCCAGATAATCCTGGTAAGTGACTTGCACCCACAGTGCAGAGGAAGGAGATGATGCCTGGAAGGGGGAGGGCTCTCTTAAACCCATGTAGGGCACCTTTAATCGACTGATAGCAGGGTTGCCAGACATCCGTTTTTCGACCGGAACATCCGATCAAAAAGGGACCCTGGTGGCTCCGGTCAGCACCACTGACCGGGCCGTTAAAAGTCCAGCCGGTGGTGCAGCGGGGCTAAGGCAGGTTCCCACCCTGCCTGCCCTGGCTCCGCACAGCTCCCCGGAAGTGGCCGGCATTTCCGGCCCTGAGGCGAAGGGACGATCATGGAACTGTGGCCAGTGAGAGCTGCAGGGCTGGAGCTCATGGGTGTGGGCAGTGCGCACCGCGCGGAGACATCTGGCCCTTCTGCCTAGGGGCTGGACATGCCGGCCGCTTCCGGCAGCAGCGCGGAGCCAGGACAGGCAGGGAGCCTGCCTTAGCCCCGCTGTGCCACCGACCGGGAGCCGCCTGAGGTAAGCGCCACCCAGCCAGAGCCTGAACCTCCGGCCCCATGTCGGAACCCCCTCCCGCAGCCTAACTTCCTCCCAGACCCTGCACCCCAACTCCCTCTCGAAGCCTGCGCCCCAACCCCCTACTCCAGCCCTGAGCTCCCACCCGAACCCAAACTCCCTCCTGGACCCCGCACCCCTACCCCAGCCCTGAGTCCCCTCCCAAACGCAAACTCCCTCCTGGACCAATCACCCTCTTCCGCTCCCCAACCTCCTACCCCAGTCCTGAGCCCCCTCCCAAACCCAAACTCCCTCCTGGACCCTGCACCCCGTTTCGCATTCCAACCCCCAGCCCAGTGAAAGTGAGTGAGGGTGGAAGAGAGCGAGCAAAGGGGGGGAGGCGGTGCTGGAGTGAAGGGGTGGGGCCTCAGGGAAGGGGTGGGGCAAGGGTGTTTGGTTTTGTGCAATTAGAAAGTTGGCAATCCTAGCCCATGGCGTGACATCTCCTCCCTCTTCCTAGGCCACGGATTGTCCCTGCTGTACGTTGTTCCATGCTGTCTCCTACCCCTCTGGCACTCCTGTTAGTCTCAAGGAGTAGATCCTAGCTCCCTTCACATCCCTGAGAGCCACGCTTGTCCCTATTTCTCTCCCCTCTCACCCTGCTGCTCCGCCGGTCACCGACCTGTCCCAGTTAGCCAGAGGAGGCGAATCTCTCGTGACAAATGAACAGCAGAGTTGCACCTCCGAACCCGTCCTGGCACGTCTGCATCTGGCATGATAGGGTCTCGTAGGCCACGCCGAGCTGGAGTGATGGCAAAAAGTACGGATCCTCCCCCACTCACGCTCACTCAGACATAGATCCTTATTAGGTCATATAGTCCATCTTGCTGCCAGTGCTGTGTTTCCGTACAGTATGTCGTTTTCTCAGGCTTTGTCCAGTTTCTCATCCGCTCTCGACCCAAATGTACCTTGCCAGCAGCATCTTTGTTCTCCAGCCTCAGTTCCCCTTTTCCCCAGCGCGCGCTCGCTCTCTCTCTTATATCTTTTTTTTTCTTTTCCATCCATTCATTTTTTTTCTTCCCTTCCCCAGGAATTTTAATATATTAATATAATTTTGATATTACAAAGCCCTGGGTGGGATGATTTAGTTGGGGATTGGTCCTGCTTTGAGCCAGGGATTGGACTAGATGACCTCCTGAGGTCCCTTCCAACCCTGATAGTCTATGATTCTATAGCCTGTGCCCAACTGCAGCTTTCATCTTGAATGGGGCTGGATCCAAAGCACCCTGCCCCCACGCCTCCCATTCACTCAGCTGCCTAGACAGTAACGTGGTGCATCATGGCTTGTCTGGAAATGTCCTGCAAAAAGACAGAATTACTGCTCTGCATCACTATCACTATGTAGCACAAGGCAAAACTGACCCCTCACCTCCTGGGCTGGGGCAGCCCTGTGGGTCAGTGCAGATCGGCCCCTCTCCATAACACACCCACTGCTCCCTCTCTGGAAGCATAAGATGAGCCTTCCCTGAGGTTGATAGAAAACCCTGCTTCATGGATTAAGACACAAAGGTCCTAAGTGAATTAAAATGCTGGGTCTTAGCTCTTTCACTCGTGGTGAGAGATTCCAGAGGACAAAAGCCTCTCTAGGTTTTTTTTTTTCATACAGTTCAACACAATTCGGGGCTTCTGCTCTGAACAAAAGAGACGTGTGGTTGAAGGGAAATGGTAGGTTTTCTTCCCTCTGCCTTAAGTGCTGAGGAGAGGACACTGCTGAGATGGGAAAGGAGTATCTGTTGCACCTGGCCTGTATCTACAGAGGGAGCCCAACCCCTCCAGTGCCCCTCCTGTCACTTGCATTTAAAACAGATGATTTGTGCATTGTTCCTGTCCTGGCAACCTAATCTGAGGTGGATCTCAAAGCTTGAGACTCCCTTGAGGGATAGAAATGTTTACCCAGCCCAATCTCAACATTCTGGTCTCCCCTGCCTCCAGCTAGTGTCAGCCAAGTCAGCAAGAATTCAGCCTATCAAATATACTAAGCAAGCTGCAACTTTGCCGCCTTCACGAGATTTAGGGTCAGGCTTCAGCGATGGAGGTTGTGTGGTTTTTTTGGGTTTGGTTTTGTCCTTTTAGGCTTTTGTCAGCCACGTTTTCCATGAGCAGCTTCTCCGTCCCCCTTCCCCATGGAGCTGCGTTATTTGATGATCGGATAGCGTCTCTCTGGTCTATGGAGGAGTTAATCGTATGTCTAAAGATTGTGTGTGGTGGGACTATTTCAGTTTCTAAAGCATGGAGTGACATTCTTGAGAATAACTTCCAAGAACTGCCCTCCCTCTTCCAAAAAGAGTCCCAAAGAGCGAGTGAGCTGACAGAACAATAACATGTTCAGAGGACAAACTGTAGAAAAATATCTGGAGATACTCTGAAGAGGAAGCTATGATGGAGTTGCATACACTAGCAGTGGGCTGGCCTCGATGACCCAGAAGGTCCCTTCGAGTCCTCTCTTATGTTCCTAAGAAAGCTGGTCTAGTGGTTAAGTCCCTGGACTGAGACGCAGGAGATCAGTTGCTAGCTGTACCACAGCCTCCCTGAGTGACCTTGGGCAAATCATGTGATCTTTCAGTGCTACCGTTCTCCATGTGTAAAATGGGGCCGTTAACACCCCCTTTTCCCCAGCTGTTCCTCTTCTTCTCTACTGAGATTGCAGGCTCTTGGGACCAATGCCTGTGTGTGTGTGTGTACAGAACTGTGTGTGTGCGGGTGTGTACAGAACCTAACACGATGGGTTGGTTGAGGTCTCTAGGCACTACCTAATCCCAGCCATAAATAACTTGCTGCACTCATGCGCTGAGCCCAGCCAGTAGCATCTTTATAATCGCTGTCTTTTCCCCCTCACTGACTTTCCTGCAAAGGACAATGTCAAGATAAAACATCAAATATTTACTCCGTGCGCGTGCACACAAATCTGTCCTGTGTTACTTCTGACACCTCCGATTATTAATTTGGACATGATTTCAATCATCTAATTGACCTCTCGCCATTGAGACTGTTTATGTTTGTTCTTGGCCTGCTCTCAGCTTGGGCACTGAGAGTGGGGGGGGGGGGGAGAGGGGGCACTTCTGATCATCATCCGTTCACCTTTTGGGCCTCTTCTACTGTTGTGTTTTGTGTCTCCAGCCTTAGAGGACTGCAGGGATTTTTTTTAAGATGGATTAATGATTTAGGGCCCGACCCTTTAAATGTTACTGACTGAGGGGCTTGCTTCTATGAGTCATGCTATGGAAACCATCCAGCAGTAAGCACTATATTTGGTAGGAAGTGTTTGTAGGATTGGGCTCTTAAAGCCTCGTTGGAATCTCAATGAGGTCAATAAGAAGGCTCCTAATGACTTCAATGGGCTTTGAATACTTTCTGTGGAAGGGACGTATTCTGATCTCCATTCCAGAGTAACTCCTTACTTGAATGGAGTCACTCCAGGTGTTTGCCAGTGCAGCGGAGATCAGAATCTGGCCCTAAATGTCAGAGTTGCAATACTTTACCTACACCTCCTGCAAATGCACCCACGAATCCCATGGAGGTCAGTGCAGTCTTTCATTGGCAGTTCCACACAATTTGCTCTGTAGAGTCCCTTCAGAAGAAACCCAAAATAATCCAATGTCCTTTCTACTCTGCATGGAACCCAAGCATTTTGCCTGCAAGAAGTGTGTCCTGATGTCCCTTCATCACAATTCCCTTTGCCGCAGCCTTCTCTAGCATGGTGTGCACCTGTTGTCTGCCTGCCGCTCCAGAAATGACTGCAGTACATGTCTGCTGTTTGCATGTGCACCTGTGAGATGCATGGTGCTATGGAAACCGAAGATGAAGATAGTATTGCTAAATGGCAAACCAAAAATAAATGTTCTTTTCCTGATCTCGTCAGAACAACTCTGTCTTTGCAAAACCAGAGAAGCTTAAGATCCTGATTTTCAAAAGTAACTAATGATTTCGGGTGCCCAACTTGAGCCACTTTAAAGTGCAGAGCACCTATGGTCTGAAAATCAGGCTCTATGAAGGCATCTCAGATCGAGTACCCAAAACCAATAGTCACTTGGAGAACCGTGGCCTGGGTTTGAAGCCTAAACTCCTTGCACTCTCTTTCAAAGCAAACCCTAGTACCAGTGACACCACCTCATGGGGCTTTAAAGAAACAGAGGGGTGGAGCATCTCCAGATGGAGTTTTCCTCTGCTGACATTGCCCAGGGCCCACAGGAATTCACTCCTGGGCGCTGGATCGTGAAAGCTAGATTTTCTCCTGGCAAAGCCAATAATCTCCAATGGCTTCCCCAGCTCAGAGAGGTGAATGCTTAGGAGTTACACTGCCAGACGGAGAGCTTTGGGCGGGTTGTGCCCTCCTGGAGTTCCAGAAAGTACATGCACCAAAAGGTCCTTAGGATGGGGCAGCATGCTCTCCTCTCTGCAGCTGGACAGTGCTGCTGACTGGCTCAAAGGAGGGGCAGGACCATGGTCCCATCCTCTTTGAGTTGGCCTGTGTGTCTGCCACCATCTTGGCCAACTCAAGGGATTGAATCAGCGACTGCCAGAGCTAAAAGCATGTGCAGCTACAGCTTGAGCTGTAGGGCCCAACTCTGCAGCTGGGGGCTGTAACACACTCCTATCCCCTGTGGATTGGGGAGAGAAGGCAGTGGGGTGCATTTGTTCTCCTGGATGTGCTAGGAGAGATTGTGATTATGCCTAGTCCTTGTCAGGAGGTAAATTCCTCCTTGCAGTCTCCCATCTGCCACATGTAGGGACAATGCACAATCTAGTCTTTAATCACAATATATTTCACTTACAGTTGTTGTGATTGAAACGGCGAAAGCTTCACCCTCTGCCTAAGGAACATTGATATTCATGCTATTCTCTGTACTTTACTCAGAGAACATGACTGTGATTTTAACGGCTTGTAAACCGTTAATGGAAAGATTTTAATGAGTGACCAGCGTACATGTCTCCTTTTAACTGGAGAGCTCAGTATTGTTCCTGGAACAATGTGAGCAGCATAATCCCCATTTTACAAAATTTGTCCAAGACACCATTTAGTGAATCAGTGGCAGAAGTGGGGTTAGAATCCAGGCCTCCAGATTCCTAGTCATGTGATCTAACCAGTAGACAGGAAAATAAACAGTGGTTCAGTGCATGAGGAGGTCCAGTGCAAGCAGCAGAAGATTTGGGACCAGTAGACCTACCTTCAGTTCCTATCTTTGCCACTGACCCGCTGTGTGACCTCAAGCAAATCGCTTAAGCTCGCCATGCCTCAATTTCTCCATCTGTAAAATGGACATAATCACGCTTTTAACCCAGTTTTGTAGTGTGCTTTGAGATTTACCCACAGACGAGTTAAGTCTCTCCATTTGTGAGGACAGGGTGGGATAAGTAAAATAGTGTTTATTTTCCCAATTCTTTTTATATAACCCACATCCAGTTTGACTTGTGATATCCCAAACAACCTTCTGGATGCAGAGCCACTGTGTTTCGGTGGCCCGGAGTTCATGGTTTCCAAAGGGCTGGGCATTGGGGAAATAGCTTTATGAAAATTAATCTTTGCTGAACTGTTTAATAAAATGGAGAGCTACCCTCTCCCCCACCATTAGTATTTGGAGTGAAGGGAGCAAGAACATACCACCGGGCCAGGAGAAAGCATAGAGTTAAATATGCAGTCAGCCCACCGAAGAGTTAAGTGACAGAGCCTTATTCACTCATATGAATTAATAATTGATTCAGTAACAAATCACTAATGTTGCAGTAGTCATGGTGAATAAGATAATAAATGTGTCCTGTCCAGGGAATGCAATGTTGTTAGAATTCAGCTGAAATTATTCATAAATGTGCTACTTTTCCTCATCTCCAACTACTGCTAGTTTAGCTTTTCTGTTTAATCTTCCTAAGCTGTCACATTAGATGGTGGAGCCAGTCACATTCATATACAGTGGAATATTAAGGGGAACTGCGGAGACATTATGTCAAATTTCAATAGATAATAGACACAAATTGGGAAACAAAGTGCCTCCATCCCTTCTCCCACTTCCCTTCTGGCTTAAGTAAAACACACACATACACACCCTCTCTCTCTCTCTCTCTCTCTCTCTCTCTCTCTTAAAAAACCTGCAGCTGTGATCTACCCGGCGGAATGTCCGATCCCTTTCGGTACCTCTGTCCACACACAAGACTTGATGGAAAGGCCATTAAACTCAATGCGGGAGTGTTTCCATTGACTTCAGTAGACTTTGGATCAGATCTACAGGCCAGAATCAATGGGAGTCTTTCCAGTGTCTTCAGTAGTTATTGGATCAAGCCTGTAGAGTGGAATTGACCTGTGTACAAATCCTATGCTCGGCTGTTATCCCTGAGGTTCACCAAGGGGAACATGGATGCTAGATCGGAGGCCTGGTGCAGTATCTATGAGGAAAAGCGGCGGCAGAAGTCTGGGGAACATGTAGGTTGTATAGGCAGGGAATTATTGAACAGCCAGTCATTAAACACCAGAGAGGGCCAGAGGAAGATGGTGGCTTGTTGGAAAGGATAGAAGAGTATTGAAAGCCTGGGATACCAGGGAAATACTGGGCACTAAAATGTCATTAATCTATCAGAGAAAAGCATCACAAGAACTAGTGGCTTTAATAGTAAAGGCAATTAGACATTGGAACAACCTACCAAAGTAAGTGGTGGAGTCTCCATCTCTTTGTGTCTTCAGACCAATCCTGGATGTGCTTCTGGGAGATATACTTTAGCCAAACACAGGTTATTGGGTAACTGGTGAAATTCTATGGCCTAGGTTCTGCAGGAGATCAGATTGGATGATCTAATGGTCCCTTTTGGCCTTAAAATCTCGGATTAAGGTGACGGAGGAACAATAGTGGATGAAAGCAGAATGGAAACGGCCTAGGAAAGCAGTCAGAAGAGCCATAGGGATTAAACCGAGTCAGTGGGGAAGGTGAAAAATGATGGGTTAGAAACCAAGAGGGCAGGTGGGTTACCTGAGGGAAAGGTAGAATGAAAGGAAGCTGCCTTAGCCTGGACTTCTAAGGAAGAAGGATACTGAGCTGGGGAAGCAACATCCCTCCTTTGTCTAGGGTTGGATTGAGAAGCTTGAAGGGGCTGGGGGCTTTCTCACCCTGAGCCAGACAGCAGCCTAATTCTAGAGGTGTGGGCCCACACACACACTTGCAATATTCAGTAGAGGACTCATTACAAACAGGGGATGTCACACTGAGAGGGGGAAGGGCATGCATTTATACCAGGATTGAGGGCTTTTGCAGTCTTCCCCAACTCTCTAGTGTTAGAAATATTCATACTTTGCACTGCTCTAGTGATTTCCTCCAAGGATCTCAAAGCCCTTTACAAACACGATGCACGGTATTCCCGTGATGTACATAGGGACTCACCTCACCCACCCACTGAAATGCAGCCTTCTCTGGGGTGGAACACAGCAGCTACTTAACAGCCTGCCGTCCAATATTTAAGCCCAGGAAGTGGAGAAGAATGCTGCAGCCAATTGAAACTGCAGGGAGAGTTTAGCCAAGTGGTACATAATTTCCTGAGCTGGAATTTGGCCCAGATAACATTGTCATGCTTTCATTCTTAAGAAAGGAGCGATGGGGTCTGCAGTGGTCACAAAGGATCGGGACCTTGGCTTTCTCTCCTATCCTGAAGGTCCTGGCGTCTGGAATGTAACACCTAAGCCCGGTGGCATGAAGAAGAACAGCTCCTCTGTAATCATAGCAGAGAAGCCTGCCATCCCTGCCTCCATCTGAATAATCCACTCAACTTGCTGGGGAGAGCAAGGGGATAGCATGTTTCTCTGATGGGCAATGATGTCAGGTTGCTTCCACATGGCAAGGCACATGCAGCAGGGTTGCCTTAATCTGCTCCTCCTAAAGGCTCTGTGTTTACTCACACTCCACTGCATGCTTCCTCTCTGTGTAAATAAAACACACCTCCCTTGGACAGTTCAGGACCAGGAGGTTGGGGAAAAGAAAAATACAGCAGGTTAAAGAGATCACGCTCCTTCCCCTTGCCCCCCCCCCCCACCCCCTTTTATTATTTGGCAATGGTCATTCTCTGCTGATGAGGACGCAAGGTCCCTTTAAGTGAATCCTGAGCCCTTCTTCCTATAAGGAAGGGAACAGATAAAGTGGAAGTGAAATGGGAGTACAGTGCATGGATGGAGCCTTAGGCTGGTCATCTGGCACTGTCCACTCCTCCTGGGTCTCCACCGCCCTGCTCCCACTTTCTCCCCATTTGCACATACACTTTTATTCCCAGTAAGTTATTAAAAACGTGGCCATCACTGGCTCCCAGGGTCAATATGTTGTTTTTAAATTTAAACATGAATTTCCATTTCATTGAGCCTTCAGGCCTAATGAGATGTGCTTTGACAGGAGCAGCTAGCTGGAAAAGGCATGATTGAGGAGCGAGCCAATAATATTAACGCACAGCAGAGTGTGCACACAGAACGCCGGAGCCACGCGCCTTTATTCGCTCCTATCCGGGGCTCCGGCTCCAGCAGGCAAGGGTTTGTGCTGCAGGCCCTGCAGTGAAATGTCAAATGCATTTAACCATCTGTGAGCTCCGCTAGGCCTTGCCCAGTGCGGAGTGTCTACAAGAAATGCCTCTGGATCGGGATGGGGAAAGAAGGCGGAGGATTCTGGGAATGGTTCTGCCCAGCTTACAGCAGTGTTCTGAGGCTGGAGACATTACTGGTTTGGAAGTGATCCGATCCTATGGCTGTGGGGGCTATACAAATATCTAGATGAGTGGTTCTCAACCTGGGGTCCATGGCCCCCTGGGGGTATGCAGACTACCTCTGCGAAAGACTTAGACTGAAAACAGACTCAACAGAATTCAACTACATTTACAAACAATAGGTTTCCAATTGGGGTCTGCACCTCCATTCAAAAATGTTTAGGGGTCCACTGATCTAGATAATAAGAATAGTACCCAGTTTGTATCTCGCACTTCGCCTGCTAGGTGAAGGTTCTGTGCCCCGCTCCCGTAGGGGCTCCAAAGCAGCTGTAAGAACAGCCAGGAGTACCGTCAGCTTTTCTGCTGCCCTAGGCGGCGGAAGGTCCCGCCCCGAAATGCTGCCCACCACAGAGGCGGCGGAAAGTCCCGCCGCCGAAATGTTGCCACCCCCCAAATTGTAGCGCCCTAGGTGACCACCTAGGTCGCCTAATGGGTTGCGCCGGCCCTGAGAACAGCACAGCTCTGAAAGGATTTTGAAAAGTATATGAGGGCACAAGCGACTCAGGCGAGCGAGTTCAACCTGAAGTGTTGTACATGTTGGAGAGTGTCATGGGGATGCAGACTGGGACTGGCTAAACCAGGGGCTTGAAGTCCCTTCTGGAAGGATCCATCCTCTCCTCAGGTATAAGGTGTTACGAAGCAGCCCATGTTTCTGAGTCTTTGCAGCTGAAAGGTACTGCCTTGATACTGACAGAGGGATTTCAGGAGGGGCGCAGATGATTGCTTGCAAGTTGAGAGGTCTGTCCTCATTAGGGCCGGTCGGATGTTTTCTGTTAAAACTGCTTGCTGATGGAAAATTGAGGTTCCAACAACATGAAAATGTTTGAAGGAAGTGCTTGTTTTCTGCAGAAAATACCAATTTATTATCAAAAAAAATTACTCAAACAAAAAATGGTGTGTGTGTGTGAAAACCAAACATTTTCAATTTGTGTGCAAAAAAAGGTTTGGGTTTTAAAACAATAGTCAAAAAGTTCCAGGGGAAAATGTCAATGAAAACTCTTTCATTTTCCCTTTTTTTGAGGGAGAGGGAATTACAATCATCTCTAATCCAAACCTCCCGAGGCTGCAAGCCCAGTAGAAAATGACTCTTGTGCCATTTGTGGTCTTTCTTGCTTCTGGTTGGGCCAGGACTATAATACGAGAATAGCCTTCCTCCTGGAAATTCACTGCTTTTGCTACAGGCTGGAATCCTGAAGGGCAAATTCTACATCAGAAAAAAAATTATAAATACATCAGCCTAATATTAAAATTGAAAACTACATCAGAATGATAGTGACTAACAAAGAGTGCTGAACATTCAGAACTTTTGAAATGGGCTAGTTATGGAGCTAGGCAACGCTTTTGGGGGATCCTTGGGGATTTTTTTTTTCTGGAACTGTTTGCTCTGGGTCTCGATCCAGCAAGCACTCAATCACATGAATAACATCACTCATGTGAGTAACCTCTTTGAACTCAATGAGACTACAGGGAAGCATGTGCAGAAGTTCTTGCGGGAGCCAGCCATTCTTCTGAGCTGTAGCTTGGTGTTTGGGACCACGGCTTGTAGCATATTGTTCTGATGAAGCTGCCTGTCATATCAGGAGGCGGGACTCTATGACCTTCCAGTCATGTGTTGCTAGGTATTGTGAGCTAGGGGGTTCTATGCTAGTGCTGCTTAATTTTCAGAGTAAAGACCATACACTGGATGCTCACAGTAGCGCATCCCTGTTCTGTTATATCCCATTCAGGTTCCTCTGTCACACCCATAAGGAAGCCCCTACAGACTTTGTTGTGCACCCCTGGTCTTTAAAATGTGACACGGAGCTTTCAGCTTCCACGCAACCTCCCCGTTGTGCTTTTTCCACACCTTCCCTCCGAGATTCTCCAGAGCACTTTTATAGCTGTGAAGTAATTAAGCCTGACAGCTCCTCTGTGGAGGCCACGTATTCAGCATTGCTGACTCTCGTGATTTGTTCACAAGTCTGGTGATATTTGATGTTTTCCTTAAAGCTCCAACCCCGGGAATTTCGTGATTTATTTAAAACAAACAAAAAAAGGGTCTAGCCTTCACGATTGCAAAGCTGACTCAAAATGTGAACCTGCCAGGCTCAAAAGCCGGAAGGCAACTAAAAGGAACTTAAGACAATATTAAAAGTTTCATGATTTTTCAGCCAATCTTGTGATTTTGGGGGGATGGCTCACCCAAGATGGGTAAATGCTTGGGGCTGAGAGGGCTAGGGATTTTAATTCCCATTTTACACATAGAAAACCAGAGAGGCCTAGATGTTAAAGAATTTACCCAAGCTCATGCCAACCATCAGTGGTAGAGCCAGGAATTGGAACTCAGGTGTCTGAGCTCCCTTTCCCTTGTTTTATCTGCTAGACGACACGCCCTCCCAGTGGAAGAGATGTGAGCCAGGCATCATGGTGGGGATGCAGGGGTTCGCTGCTTTCACATGTAGAACAGTTTTCCATAAGCTCAGTTTCATGAGTCAGCGTTTCTGAGGGCAGTAACTTACAGTAATAAACAGCGAGCGAACGCTGAGTTTGCTCGGGTAAATTTGGTTCTAAAGTGAGTGATGCACTTTGTGGTAATCAGGTACAGTTGTGATTTGAACACTTTAAAACCTGTGAAATATGTTCTCTGTCGGTTGGGGCTGGCTTGATTGTTTTCCCCCTGTAGCTTTATCTGTCTTTAAAGACCGGATCCTTTATGGTGCGTTCTATATTGTCACTACAGAAAAGTGAATAGTGAATGTGGTGGTGGTGGGCGAATACAAATCTCCCAGTTTTATTGATTTTTGGGAATTGCAAAGGGAAGCTTAGAGACCTGTGTGTAGAGGGTGCGGGTAAATCGGATTGAAGTACCTCATGGCCATGCACAGTTTTTTTCCAGCGTGCTTTTCTGTTCAGCAGAAACTTGGAGAAGATTCAAACTTTTTCATGTTCCCTGCGAATTGGAGGCTTAGATCTCTGACCTTTTAAAAATCCATTTAGAGTCTCATATTTCAGAGATTTAAACAAAAGATTTTGACCTCGAGGGCTCTCCTCTTACACTTGATGAGAAAGAAAGGATAGGAAAGAGGGTACGGCAGAAAGAAAGGAGACAGAAATTGAACGGCTGAAATCAGGCGGTAATTTTCCAGGCAGGAGGAGAGGAAAGAAGGAGCCTGAAAGGATATGTGCATTGTGTCTTTAAATGAGTAGTGAGAAGTCGGGCTGGGAAAGCTCTGCTGGGAAGCAAAGGGAGAGGCAGAGTAGCTTTAGAGAGAACGCTGTTTTCCTCACTCAAATAAAGCTGCTTGTTCAGTGGTAGAGGAGAGGGATTCTTCCTGTTTTTCCTTTCCATTGGTCCCCCAGCCAGCTTCTTCCATGCATTTTGAATACATTAAATAGAAATGCTACTGTAATAGCCCAGTGCATCTTAGGGGGGCGAGTCCTGTAAGGTGCTGGCTGCTATCATCTCCCACAAAGTGCCATGCCATTCTGCACCTCTGCTTCAGGCCCTATAGCAAAGTGATTTCCTGTCTACAATGTCAGAGTAGGCTGAAAACGAGTATTTTGACCCCCCCCAAAAAATACACCTTTTTAACCAGATGGAATTTATTGCAATAAAATATCTAATTTTGTCTAAATGTTTCCGGATTTCCGCAAAAACCTGGACATCAAACTTTTTTTTTGGGGGGGGGGGAGTCATGGACGGCTGACAACCCCAAAATCTTGGGAAAATCAAAAACCGGTGGGGGGGGGAAATGTTTTCTTTGAAATTATTGATGAGAAATCAGTACATTTCCCAACTGGCTCTGAGTGGAGTTTCACCACAACAAGGAGAGGGGATAACAGCAATGCCCTCAGCCCAGGAATGCTGACAGGCCCTCTCTTCTGCTGGGAGGAAGCAAACACAGCTGTAATTAATGGAAGGAACATCTGTCAAGCCAGACTGCCAGTGAGGAACAGCCATTGCAATCTGGAGAGCTCAGGATTCTCTGCTGCCCCTCTTCCTCTGCTCAACTAGACATTAAGTGATGTGCCCAAGGCCAGACAGGAAGCCAGTGGCTTACCAGATTGGAAGTCCGAGGTTCTTGCCTCTCAACCTCTTGTTCAGGTCTTGTTACCTCATGTGGCCAACATTTTTCCAACCTCAGTAAACACTTGGGTTGATTCACATCTCGGGAGGAGGTTTGGTGAGAGAGGGAGATCCTTCTGAATGTAAAAGCACTTTCTCCACCCTTAATCTGAGCTCTTCTTTGAGCCGAGTTTTAGGTCAATCATTATTATTCACAATGAGCTAATGGAGTATGTAACCTGCACTATACCTCCGAAAAATACCAACTCCCAGAATCGAGCCGCTTACAGGTCAAAGACACTAGTCATGATGTGAACAGATGCTGTCTGGGATGCATCAGAGAAGGTAGGGATCTGCAATGTGTTTGGAGCAAGTAAGGGGTGAGAATTTGGCATATAAGCGGGAAGGTGTTCTGAGTGACACAATAAAAGGCATGAGGTTCGGAGGCATAATCAAAAGGGGAGCCCGGACTGACAGACAGAACTAGGGTGGGTTGGAGGAAGTGGTGAGAGGTGTAGGCTGGGGGAAGCGTATGGTGAGCTTTGCAAGTGGAGAGCAGAACGTTGAACGCAGTGGGGAAGCTATACATGATCACAAACCATCCCCTCTTTGCAGAGGTTAAAAACAACATTACGGCGCACGTCTAAGCCTTGATAAGCTTTCCTCTTTGCCCCTTCCCTTCCTTGTGGTCTGATTTGAAAAGCTGTGTATCCCCGTGCAGTTTCGGCTCCAAATAATAGCTCAAGTGTGCGGAGAAAGGAGCAGATTTCACACGTCAGAAAAGCAGGACAACATTCCATCTGGGAGGCAGAGATGGGCATCCCTGAAGGATCGGCGGAGGTGTGTTTAAAACAAAAATAGCAAGGGAGGTTAAAGGAAAGCTGCGGTGATTAGCTATAAGGGGCCAAATCCTCAGCTGGTGTAGTCCAGCCTAGTGCCATTGAAGTCACTGGAGTGATGCTGAGTTATATACATCTGAAGATCTATCCCAATGGTTCATATGACCTTCACCTGGTGAAACTGAGGCCAAATGCAGTCTGAATAGCCAGCAGAACTAGAACTGAGAGCTAGATAGTCTGTTAGAAAACTTTGCATTTCTATAATACTGTCCATCTGAAGATCTCAAAGCACTTTATAAACATTAAGCCTGCAATCAGGGATGGTCTAGACAGTATTTGGTCCTGCTATGCGGTCAGGGGACTGGACTCGATGACCTCTCGAGGTCCCTTCCAGTCCTAGAATCTATGAATCTATGAATCTAAACCCTTTAAGGGAGGCAAGCATCAGCTCAATGGGAATTGGGAGTCTAACTCCTTTAGGCTCCCTTAAAAATGTCAGCTTTAATGTATTAAGCCTCAAAACACTCACACACAGGGGGCAAGTAAGTATTATTCTCCCCACTATACTGAGCTACAGAAGGACGATGGGACTTGTTGCAAGATCATGGAGGAAGTCTGTGGCAGAGCAGAGCTTTTGTCTTTGGACACCTGATTGTGTCCTTTAACCGCTAGGTCATCTCTCTCTCTCTCTGCTATTGTGTGGGGTAGTCTCCTAAAATAAGTGATGGAAACCACAGTCTGGGGGATGCACAACTAGATTGTACAAGATAATGGAGGGATTCGGAGGTGGGGGATACCCTGGGGATTGGTGGAAACAGACTGGAGGACCAAATACATCTTTTCTGTGACTCTTTTCCATGATAGAATCCCTAGGTATTATGTAAGTAGACATGCAAATCCCAAGGTGATTGGGTAGCCGATGAATACAGTTGTCACTGTCCCCATAACCATCTGTGACCCTGGAATTTGTGAGCGTGTCAGCTGCCATTGTATTGCTATTTTCAAGCAAGCTAAGTTCAGTCTGGTGATGTCGTTTGGGACATAGGAGAGGCACTGTGATTTAGTGGATAGAGCACTGGACAGTGACCCTGGAGACCCCGGTTCTACTCCCGGTTCTGCTACTGACCTTGGGAAAATCACGTAACCTCTCCATGCCTCAGTTTCCCCAATCTCTACAGAGGTGATCATGATCCTGACCACCTTTGTTTCAAGCGCTCTGAGATCTGACTTGGATGCATGAGAGAGGCAGCCAGGTTTTGACATGATTGTTTTATGTGTTCAGAAGACTCCTTTTTAACCTGTGCTCCTGCATCAGTGTGACTGCAGCTAGTTTCTTCTGTAGGAGACAGGCAGTTGTGTTGAAAGGAGAAAGTCCTGCCATTTCTTCCTCCGTCCGCTCTCCCGAGTCCCCTCCCCTGAATTGGTCCTATTATATCAAAGGATGCGCGAGGCATAGGCCCGGTGCTGCCCCCAGATGAGGCAGGAGGCTGGTGGAGAGCAGCGCCTTTCCTCCTCCTGGCCCCAGCCTCACTCACCAGCACAGCTCCTCCTGCACATCACTTGTTCTCCGGCTAGCCCTCCCAGCAGGCCCATGGACTGCGAGATATTGTCACGGCAGTGCTCTTCACACAGCATAGGCTGAAAGTGAGCCAGTAGGCTAGGATCCCCATGTTCAAAAAGGGAGTTTGTCATAAACACGAAATGAAAGCAGACACCGGCTTCTTTTATCGATTCGTTTTCATTTCAGAGGGTTTTTTCTCCCCCACCCCGCCCTTTTCTTTTGGCTGAATTTGGTTTTGAGCAATCTGTTAGTGCCAGTTGCTAGCACCCACAGTGCAGACTGCCTGCTCAAATCCCTGAGCGGTACAGTCACTGTTCTTTACCACCTGCCTCCTGGTTTATTCCAGGAAGGGGTCTGCTGCTATTGAGCTTTGGGGTGGCGTTCGTTTTCCGGGCCAGGGGCAGGGGAAGAATCTCAGCCAAGCTGTTGGCTCAAGATTTGGAGGAAGAAAGGGCAGGAAAACTCCTATCCCTCTCCTTTTCCCCCGTCTCCATCCTGTGTTTATTCCCTGTCTGTCCCTCTGTGCCTGTCTGTCTGTCTTCTCGCTGTAAAGATCAGCCCACCATCCTGGGTGATGAGAGAGGAGTAGGGATCTATGGAGAATGGATACTCACCCCACTCTGGTGCTCATATGTTTGTCTGTCAAGGGATGCAGGTTCCCAGAGATTGCTCCTAATGATGTAAATCTACTGGAAATGAGCCCTTTAGCAAGGGCTGTTTGATTCTCCTGGTCCTGGTTACTCCACTGGGGTTGCCATCCCTGCAAGTGTAGGGCCCTCTGGGTAATGCAAAGACGTGGTTGCACAACAGGCAGTGTAATGTAACATGCTTGTAAAATGTGTTGTCTCCCCCTCTAGTGGTTGGTCCACATAGAGGATAACAGCCTACTACTGCTACCCTCTAGTGGGGTTAGGCCTGTGGCTCAAATGGCAGAGGTCTGGGCTTTGGTGCTGAAGGGACTTCTCCACTAGTTGTTGTGATATTCTGGCTTTTATCAACTAAGAGCTAGTGTCTAGAGCAGTGGTCTCCAAACTTTTCTGATCGGGCACCCCTATCAGTAAAAAAATTTTGAGCACGCACCCCCTGCTGCGCCGGATCTACCATTTTTGCTGAAGCAAAAAAAAAATTTTTTTTTAAAAAGCCGCTCGGACTCCCGCCCAAACTGACAAAGCGAAAAAAAAAGGCGCTCCTCCTGCCGCGCATCCCCAAGGATCCTCTTGCGCACCCCACTTTGGAGACCACTGGTCTAGAGGTTGACATGAGCACATGAATGGCGAGGGATGGCATTCTGCATGGTAAAGGGCAGTAGCGTTCAATCCTGTGAAAGCGAATGCCGTAAACTTGTTTAGCTCTGGCTTCTGACACAGGAACTTTCCCCGTTTTGTGGGATTTCTTGCTGAATGTGCCTGCCACCTGCTCCAGCCCTGTAGGGGGAGGGGGTAGCGGCAGAGGGAAAACAGATGATATTACTTATTTTCTCCTGCAGGTCCCAAACAGTACGTAACTGAGCCTCACAACCCTCCCATGAAGGAAACAAGTTTCATGATGTGGTTGCTTTAGATATGGAAACTATAGCGGAGAGAGGTGAAATGGCTTGCCCCAAGTCACGCAGTGACGGGGTCAGGAAAGGAGCCCAGGAATGCCTGACGCTGTTCCCCATCTCTAACCACTAGACCATCTGCCCTCCTCACCACTCCGTGTAACTTTGAGGGGAGGGGTCCTTCTCTGTCCCAGAATGTGGGAATGTCTGACGTGCTTTCAGTTTTACTCTGTAAAACAAACGTCCAAAGCTGGGGCTGGCTGGTAGCTCCTCTTTTGACTCCTTGGGATTTACTGTCCCTCCCCTTCATATTTAATTGTGTTTGTGAATAACCAACATATCATATGGAGGACAAATAAAATCCAGAAAGACCTGTTGCGGGATGGGTTCATAAACCAAACATCACTGCTGAAGAAAGGGGAGGAGGAAAAAGCCTTGTGTTTCCCCCGCCCCCCTTTCCTGTGCAATTAAAAAAAAGCTCTCAAACAGCTGTAAATCCAACTCTGGCACACTTTGGAGGGATGAGAAATAACTACACTGCCGATTGCCCCTGTTGTTTGGACAGCCTGGGAGAAGCCAGCACCCCAATTGTCAAGAAAAGCTTTGTACTTCTGTCACACCTGCGTCTCAGGATCTCGGCACTTTCCGCGTGGTAATGGACACAGCCCGGAACACCCCAGCAGGCAGAGTAGTTCAGTAACCTAGGACTCATTTGTCACTACGCTCCGAGCCCCAGCCTACAGAACTAGTGGGTCTAGAACACACATCCCCTGGCTACAGAAAGAGAGCCTGACAGCTAGACCTGCTTGGGAAATGATTTACCTTTTTCCCCCGTGAAAAAAAGTTGACAAAACCACACTTCGTTTTTCATTTTCATCCACTTATTTCGAGTTTGTGTTGAAAACCTAAATGGTTTCAATTGCTGAAAACTGGAAAAAAAAAAAAGTTAGTTTGCTCTTATGAAAACCTGAAAGATTTTGATTAAAATGGTTTGATGACAAATTTCCAGGTAGTCAAAAAGCCATTTTCCATTGAAAAAAATATTTTGATGGGAAATTTTCAACCAGCTCAAGTGAAACCTACTTGGAGAATCTTCAGTCAATGTCAGCAGTATGAAGTCTGTGACACACAGTTAAGCAATTCTAATTCTGTGTTCAGATCTTGCACTGCTTTGCCAGGAAGATGTCAGCAAATGAAGAGTTCACATAAGAGCAACAAATATGATGTAGGGCTGGAGAGGACTGATTTATGAGGAGAGATTAAAAGAACCAAATGTGTATAGCTTGGTCAAAATATGGTTAAAGAGGAGAGGATATTTATATACATATATTCTACAAGAGCATAAATTCCAAGGGAGGAAATGAAACACTCATACTGGTACAAGGGGAGATTTACAGGGACTTGTGGTAGGTAATTAAACAAAGGAAAATTTCAGTTGAACGTCAAGAGAACTTTGCTAAGGGGTAAGATAATGAAAATAAATGATTACCCCATAACATGTTCAAAGTGCTGTAATAAACAGAAGTTAACTAATCTTCACACACATTATTTCTGGGTAGTTAGGGCAATGTTCTTGTTTATTCCCTTTTGCAGATGGTAAAATTAAGTCACAGACAACCTGATTCTTCTCTTGCTTACATTGGCTTCAGGAGGGTATCTCCTGAATTATAAGCAAAAGGAGAATCGGGCCCGTTAAGGGGCTTACCCAACATTAACTACCATGGGACTCTTTCTGCTCCCATTGGCCCTTGTTCACCGAAGTGATGATGCATGGTCAGTGCAGAGAAGGACGAGTTGTCTTCTGCATCGTGTTAGCTAGTCATGGGTGAACCTTATTGGGAACACCGTTTCTCCATGAGTAGTCCATTTCTGCACAGACTGGTCAGTTGAGAAGAGCATTCGGTCACCTGACTCAGTTGTGACCAATCAAACTGTGACATTTCCAAGGGAAGATGAGCCCATTGCAGCTAAAGAGGCCGATTTTCTCCTGCTTTGCAGTTTGTGCCCAGTCACCTTCTCTGCAAGGTAAGTATGAGATACTGCCATTCAACTTTGCACAGGCGTGAGCGATGTTACCAGGCAGGTGGAGAATCATTTTCCTCAGGAGTTTTGTAGTGAGCCGGGAGCAAATCTGGGATTAGAGACCCTGATTTGTAGCACTGTGACCAATCCAATGCACCACTCTGCCTCCCACTCCATTGGGCTGTGGGCTTGTCTTTAAGGGAAGAGGCAGAAGTCTTGTTGCTTGGGACATCTAATTCCCTGGTAGCCTAGACAGAACCCTAGCAAACAGCTCATAAGGAACAATCCCATATCGACCTAGTGTGGGACTGGACAAGGTGAACCAATACTAGGTGTTTTCCATCTCTGGATACGTCTACACTGAAGCGCGAGAGTTAATTTCCAGTTTCTGTTGGATGGACATGCGCTAGCTTTGCTCAAATTGGCACACTAAAAATAGCAGTGTAGATGTGGGTGATAGCACAGGCTAGCCTTCCTCACCCCACCAGTATGTACCTAGCATCTTGGACAGAATTGCATTCATGTGGGTAGCCTAAGCTTCTGCCCATGTCACTGTGGTTATCCTGCTAGCATACATACCTGCGCTGGAAATTATACCTTCCAGTTTTACTGCAGACGTAGCTGCTAACATCTATGAGCCTCATCCAGTTCCGAATCAAGTCAAGAGGAGTCTTTTAGTTGACTTGATCAGGCTCCAGGTCAGGCCAGGAATCTCTGTGATCTTTCTCGCTGTGTCTGGAAAGCGTTTCACACCAGTCAAGAGGAAATCAGTCTCTTTTATGCCATGCACGGTGTCTTGGACAAAAAGTATCATCAGACGTGTAAATGAAAATTTCATAAGTGGTTTATAAAAAAAAAAGGGGGGGGGAAATCCCTTCAAATCAATGCAAAAATATTCCATGGTGGAGTCATTTTGATTATTTAAAAAAAAAGGAGGTTGCCTGAAATAAGCAAAATTTCAAGCTAATGGGAATCTCATTCATTATTTAATCCACTTCTTATCTGAAATGTACAAAAAAATGGAATCTAATATGGCGTATGTATGTTGTTGTCTTAGCGAAAAGATAGGAGGCAAAGGCCTGCAATTTCACTTAATATATTAAATCCAACTGCAGGCTTTGAGCCAGATTAATAACTCTAGCGAGCTAGAAAATCCCAATATATATTTTTTTCTAGCTCCATGCATGATGTGGCTTGATTCATAAGCAGCCCCACTGCTGGGCTTTATTAAATACAAATAAAATATCTCTTCTATTGCAAAAGCCCACAAGGTGACAGAAAGAGGGGAGGGGAGAGGGTCTGCCTTTGCTAGCTAGGATATATTTTCTTTGGTTTCTTTCTCCCACCCGTCTCCTCCAAAAATATGTATATATACTCAGACATAATAATGTGTGTGCGATTTGTTCCCGATGACCGGGGAGTACTCGTGAAAAGGGATCTGGGATCTTCTTACCCTCAAGTGGTCACGTCTCAATTTTGTGTCTCACTCAAAAGAAAACACCGTCAGTAGCACAATAATTCATAGCACCAGACTGAGCGGTTGGTTGGTTGCCGATGTCAGTGGGCTACAGAATGACACATGGGCAGCTCACTGCAGAGCCTAGACTCCTGAATGTCTTGAGATTGGCTTAAAAACCCCAGGATTAAAAATAAGAATACTAAACTTTAGATCCCTTTTCCTTCAGGGTTCTGTGCCTTCAAGGGTACACTCAGCTCATGTTTTCAGGCGTTTGTCCGGTTTTTCGGCCTTCCAGGATTAGGGCTTTATAAAAAGCCCCAAATGTTGTGAAACCATGATAGGATTCCCAGAGTGGGCCACACTGGTGGTGGTTACAAATTATGGAAGGCAGTCCTGTTTAGGGCGTCACTTAAACATATGCTTTATGTAAATTAAGTGTGTGCTTAAGTGCTTTGCTGAACTAGGGCCTCCATGGGCACCATACTCAAAAAGTTATTGGACTCAGTACAGGAGTAACTGGATGAAATTCTATGGGCTGTGACATACAGGAAGCGAGACTAGGTGATTTAATGGTTGCTTCTGACCTTAAAGTGTCTAAATCTATGCAGATACACCATGTTGGGGTCCGAGCTCCTGAGCAGAGCTAGGTCTGTGGTGAGTACTTGGATGGGGGACCACCAAAAAGATGTAGAACTGCCCAACTTCTGCAAGAAGGTGGTATCATATTCCATGCTGCTCAGCCCTTAATTATATTACAGTAGCACTTAGTGGCCTCAGCCAGGTGCGGGAACCTACTGTGCTAGGGACTGTACAAACACAGTAAGAGATGTTTCCTGCTCCACAGAGCTTATAATCAAACAGAGAAGACAGACGAAGGGAGGTGGTATCACCATTCTGCAGCTGGAAAAGTGAGGTGCGCAGAAACCAAAGTCCCACAAGAAATGAAGTGATCCCAGTAATTTACAGTGTGTCTCAGGGATGGTGCTAAGTCAAAGGGTACGTCTACACTACCCGCCGGATCGGCGGGTAGCGATCGATCTATCGGGGATCGGTTTATTGCGTGTAGTGTAGACGCGATAAATCGATCCCCGATCGCTCTCCCGTTGATTGCTGAACTCCAGCTCAGTGAGAGGCGGAAGCAAAGTCGACGGGGGAGCCGTGGCCATCGATCCCGCTCCGCGAGGACGCGAAGTAAGTGATTCTAAGTTGATCTAAGATACGTTGACTTCAGCTACGCTATTCTCGTAGCTGAAGTTGCGTATCTTAGATCGTCCCCCCCACCCCCCTCCGGTGTAGACCAGGCCAAAGTAAGGCTCTTGCCATGTTCTGATCTTTGTGTTCAAAGCCAGTGACTCAATAAAACAAACAAACAAAAGGATCATTTCATTTCATCTACATCTCCTAAGAAAATTGAGTTTGAATTCTACTGGAAAAAGGTAGAATAACCTCACAGAGGTAGTACACCCAGTGGCTTTTATCTTGGGTGACTGAAAAGATTTATAGAGTACTTTTATTATATGAAAGAAAGAAAGCTAGGATTGCAGATTATCAGATATTGGATAGAAAAAAATAGGAGAGTAGTGAGGTTTTGTTGTTGTTGGCTTTTTTTTAAATTGTGTGTGTAAGTTATTTAAAAAACACATTAGTTGCTTGATGGATTTTTCCACTAACTCTTGGAGTGGGTCCAGGGATTCCAATCCGAAACGCACTGAGCTGATGGAACTGATGTCTGAAAGGACTGAGGAAATGGATGTGCTGCAGGAGGAAGGAATGTTTTCTGTTTGTGTCCGACAGGCGCATTTTCATGCTTCTAGCTGGGGGTTGCCCGTCGAGATGATCATATATCGTTGCTGCGTCTGTCTCATCCTCCTGGCAACAAGTCAGAGTATGAGGAGTGTCAGGTGTCTGTGGAGATGAACAGGGAAATGGGGCCAGGCCTACAGCAGGGTCTAAAATGGACGTGGAATGCAGGGTAGTTATTTATTTGTATTATGAGAGCGCTTAGAGGCCCAGATCAGCGATCAAGCCCAATTGCGCTAGCTGCTGTACGCACATAACAAATTGGTGATCCCTGCCCCCAAAGGACCTATGTCCAAGCATGTGATGGGAGGCGACAGGTGGATACAATGAACGAAGGGAGCACGTTGTGAGCCAATTATGATGGGGTTGGTAAGGAGCAGTGCTAACACACCAGCTGCATAGTGATTGTTGCATGGTTTGTAGATGTCATGACTAAGGTGAGTTTCAAGGAGGGAATTTAGGGAAGATGCTGTAGCAACCTGCTACGGCCTCTGTCACATGCTCAGTAAGCTCAGGTGTTGGAATATTAGAAACACCTGCAAGATATATATGGGGTCGAGACATCATTGGCAAGATATTTGTCTGGACTAGACTTCAGGGAGGTTCTCCCAAACCTACCTCAGTCCAAAAAAAAGGAAAGGTTCAGTGATTTTAAGGCCACAAGGGATCATGTGGTCTGACTACCTGCATAACAGAGAGGGGAGAATTTCACGCAGAGATTCCTGCACTGAGCCCCGATACCTTGTGGTTGAGCAAGAGCAGATCTCTTCTCAATTTAAAAAGTGATGGAGAATCTGAGCTGGTGTCTTTAGTTTGTAGGGTCTATGTACGTCCGTGTGTCATATAACATATACAGTGTGTTTTTTCATTAAATCTGCTAAGAAGGACACTTTGAAAAGCTCAGGCTTTCTAAACGTGGTCATGTATACTGCAGAGGCAGCAACTGAAAGCTAATTTGAAAAATTCATGCTGGACAGTGGGACAAGATGTGCCCTTTAAATGATGGTCAGTGACCTGTGAAGAATTTCCTGAGTGCAGGGGGACCTCAGTGGAATTGTTTTATGCCTAGGAGTGTGTGGCTCAGCAGTTCCTATTGGAGTGGTAGTAAGGGGTATATTGCTTTCCTTTGATTCCTATTGTAAGGGATGGTTCTAGACCCAAAAATATAGTTTTGTAAAAAATCTAAGTTCAATAGAAACATTCCTTTGACTTAAAAGAAAAATCCCGTTTGACTTTGCACATTCCCTGGCACTGTTTGTAACTCAACCATTGGAACTTCCTCCTTTGGGTCCCTCCGTAGGGGACACCTCTTCCAAAGGCCTGCAAATGCCAGAAGTTAATCGATTGAGGAAGGGATGGTCTTGTGGTTACGGCACTGGCATTCATGAGAGCTAGGTTCAATTCTTGGCTTTGCCATGGACTCCCTCTGGGGACTTCAGCAACTGACATCCCTGAGTTCATCAGTACCCTTTCTGAAAACAAACGGGAGCAACATTTGCTTTCTCCCGCCTTTTGTCTATCTTGTCTATTCAGATTGTAATATCTGTGTGGACTGTCTCTATGGGTGTGTGTACAGTGCCTAGCACAATGAAGCACTGAACTTCTTTGGGTGCTACTGTAATATAAATAATACATTGAAAAGCACAAGAGCAAACATAACCCAAAGGGGGGGAAAGCACAGAAGTAATGGTATTAACAAAACATGAGGTCTTCTTCCCCATTCAGCCACACACGGCTTTTCCTCGAATCAGATTCCCCTTTCTTAATTTGTACCTTGTCTATTTGGATGGCAAGTTCTCAGCTCACAGGACACCATTGCAGGTATGCAAAATTCATAAATAAATCAAACAACAATGATGATTGTGCTAGTGGTCTAGAGCCTTGAAGTGAAATTGACACGAAGCAAAAGTGAAATTGATCAGTCTGTTTTCCTGGTGCAAGGGGGGAGAACTGCAAAGTTGGGTGGTATTGACAATATGGAGGAGGAGCATAATATCATACAAGGAGATCTGGATGATCTTGAAAGCTGGAGTAATAGAAATGAAATGAAATGTAATAGTGCAAATTGCAAGGTCAGGCATTTAGGGACTAACAACAAGAATTTTTGCTATAAGCTGGGGACTTATCAGTTGGAAATGACAGAGGAGGAGAAAGACCTGTGTTTACTGGTTGATCACAGGATGACTAGGAGCTGCCAATGTGATGTGGCTATGAAAAAGGCTAATGCAATCCTAGGATGCATCAGGTGAGGTATTTCCAGTAGAGATAGGAAGTGTCATTGCTCTTGTACAAGGCACTTGTGGGACCTCATCTGGAATATTGTATGCAGTTCTGGTCTCCCATGTTCAAGAAAGATGAATACAAACTGGAACAGGTGAGGAGAAGGGCTACTAGGAAATCAGAGAAAGGGAGAATTTACCTTATGAAAGGAAACTCAAGGAGTTTGCCTGGTTAACCTAATAAAATGAAGGCTGAGGAAAGATATGATTGCCCTCTATAAATATATCAGAAGGATAAACACCAGGGAGAGAGAGAAGTTATTTAAGTTAAGGGCCAATGTCAGCACAAGAACAAATGGATATAAACTGGCCATCAACAAGTTTAGGCTGGAAATTAGGTGAAGGTTTCTAACTGTCAGAGAGGTGAAGTTCTGGAACAGCCTTCGAAGGGGAGTAGTGTAGGCAAAAAACCTAACTTGTTTCAAGACTAAGCTTGATAAGTTTGCAATGGGGATGGTATGATGAGATTGCCTACAATGGCATATGCCCCATCCACAACTGTTGTTAGCAAATATCTTCAATGGCGGGAGACAGGACACTGGATGGGGAGGGCTCTGAGTTACTATAGAGAATTCTTTCCCAGGTGTTTGGCTGGTGGGTCTGGCCTACATGCTCAGGGTCTATCTGATCGCTATATTTGGGGTTGCGAAGGAATTTTCCCACAGGTCATACACAGAGACCTTTCTCTTCAGCATGGCGTGTGGGTCAATTGCTGGTTTGATTTAGAGTAAACAGTGGATTCTCTGTCACTTGAAGTCTTTAAATCATGATTTGAGGACATCAGTAATTCAGCCATAGGTTATGACCTATTATAGGAGTGGGCAAATGAGGTTCTGTGGCCTGCAATTTGCAGGAGGTCAGACTAGATGATCATCATGGTCTCTTCTGTCCTTAAAGTCTGAGTCTATGAAGCAAACAGTATTAATAGTGGAAAAGTGAATTATATTTTTAACATTCTTTCAGTTTTAATAATAATAGTTCTTATTTGGCACTGTCCATCAATATATCTTAAAGCACTTTACGAGGAGGTTGATATTATTATCCCCCTTTTACAGATGGGGACATTAAGGCACACAAAGGGGACGTGACTTGCCCAAGGTCACCTAATGGACCAATGGTAGAACAGAGAATAGAACCCCAGTCTCCGGAGTTCTACATTTGTGCTCTATCTACTATGCGGCACTGCCTCTCTAATAGCCTGTGATGTGTGTAGAGACTGTAGTTCATTAATGTGTGGCTTTTACCTGACAACATCCCTTTTAAATAACAGGTTACAGCTCACGAACTAGTTCTCAGTTCCATGCTTGTTTTGTTTCTTTGGGTAAGCTAAACATGTCTTTGTGCATAATTTCCCCTTTTGGAGGAGGGGGTCTTTCAACCAATTAAAACAGTGAACCCCACTTTCAGTTCGAGTTGAATGCTGCTTTCAAATCAAAATCCCAGCTCCAAAATTGGGGGGGGGGGAGGAAATCACAGCTGGACTGGAACCATTCTGAGTTTCTCTCTCTTCAGTGCTCTGAGTTGTATGGACAAGCACGAATGCCCCTTGAACTCTTGGGACAATTCTCATCCCAATCCCAATCTGAACTCTGGTTCTCAGGCCCAGCTCTGCTTTTTACCATTTATAAAGCCATCATGTACCTAGAGGAGGAAGGAGGAACAAGAACCAATGGCTGAAGCCAGACAAATCCCAATTAGAAATTAGGCACAAAGGTTTAACAGTGAGGGTGATGAACCAAGGGAAGTGATGGATTCTCCATGCCTTGGTGGCTTCTAATCCAGACTGGATGCCTTTCTGGGCTGTGTTTTAGCCACACACAAGTTATTGGGCTCCATGCAAGGGTAACTGGGTGAAATGTAATGGCCTGTGTTATATGGGAGGGTGGGGGAAGACTAAGTGATCTATTGATCTTTTTCTGGCCCTAAACTCTTTGAATCTATAAATCATATCTTCTTTTAAATCCTGCTTTAAAACTTACCTCTGCCCAAAGGCCTACAAAACCCCTTCTGTTCTATTCCTGTTCTTGTCACTCATTGCTGGTGGTAACTGAGCACTTTCTAGTGGTGCAACACAACTGCCATCGGTCATGTGTGGTTAGTTCTATCATCCTCTTCCCCAGGACGAGAACTGTGCATGCCACTTTTTCCAGGGCAGAAAAGCCTTCATAAAGGGTTGGGGTATGTCTCCATGTGAGAGGTGGGGTGGGACAAGCAAGGGAGGAAGGTTTGAGAGACGCTTGAGAAATTACAGGTGACCAAATAATTTGTCGTAGAGGGATTGTGATTAGCTCAATAATCACTGTGGTTTCTCACAAAGGTATTTTCCAGAGACGAAGCAAAGCCGGTAAATTGGTGGGAAAAGAAATTAGAGCGCTCATTAAACATCTTGCTTTATTTTGTTTATCTTAAATCGCTTACAGGAAGATTTATTTTCGTGCCAAAACCAGATACTTAGATGAAAAATGACCCATCTCCATAGCTCCCCACCTACCTCATCTCGCTAAAATTGACCTCTCCATTAGATCAGCCGACTGGAGGTCATACCCCAGCTTTAATGGCAGTAAAAAGGTAAACCAATTTAGTTTCAGCTTCTTTGACAGGAACACATCTGCGGGACTTGGGGCAGACTGATCTGATGTCTTTTCTGGTTGTTGCGCCAATCTTTGCTAAACATCAGCAGCTCATGATCTCTCCACAAATGTCCCTTTACTACTGGTGCTTCAGGTTAAAAGAGTTATTGCGGATTTCATAACAGATGTTGTCATGGCCTGGATTTGTGTAGCAATGAGTATATAATGGCACCCTCTATTGGTGACAGTAAAGGATCTACTTTTTCATCTACTAACTAAGGTCCTGAGCTGTAGCTAAAGAGTTAAAGGAGTGTATTTTGGAGTTTAAGTGCCAGAGAAGAGAGAGAGAGCAGCTTATCTTGAATCTGTTTTATTCCAGATATGTATGTATTATACTGCACTATGTTTTTAAGTGGGCCTCACAATACAATGAGCTATTGTGGATCTACTGAATATTTAGCTCAGAATTATCCATCTAGCTGCAAGAGCTTTGCATGCATTGCTCTAAAATTGACCTGTCCTTGTCTAATTTGCTAAAGTGCCAACCTTTAAAGCTATATCTGAACTGCCATGGTATGGTTTTGAAAATACAAAGATACAGAGTAGACCGTGTGCTTAGAAAAGCATGGGACTGGTATAATATTGGTAGGTTGGGCTGGTGAGGAACACACTTTTTCACGTTTTGGTCAATGTAGCCCAAGTATTATTGGTAGCACTCTCCTCACAGTCTCACTAATATCTTAACCATGACCTATAGCACCATTCTAGTACTAGTCCTCAACACACAGAACTGCCAATGCACCTCAGTCCTGATTGGCAATGCCTCCTACTATTCCTTGCCTGCCCACACCCCTTCCCGTTTTCACCAGAAAATGTCAATTTTTCAAAATGGATTTTTTTATTTTTTTTGCGGGAAAGGGTCAATTTTGACAAATTTCCCATTTCTTTTTTTTAATGACGTTATGAAATGGTCAAATGTGACTTGTCAACATTTTCCAAATGAGAAGTACCATTTTTTTTCCAGGTCAAAACAACTGTTTACTTTGAAATGTAAGCTAATTTATAAGGAAAAGG
Source organism: Terrapene triunguis (assembly GCF_002925995.2). Classification (NCBI taxonomy): domain Eukaryota; kingdom Metazoa; phylum Chordata; order Testudines; family Emydidae; genus Terrapene; species Terrapene triunguis. The sequence goes on along the minus strand of NW_020664420.1, from coordinate 935,495 downwards.
AAAAGTTTGAAAACACAATCAAACATTTCAAAATTATCAAAACAAAATGTTTCAATTGGCCGGATCTGAAATACTTTTGGGACTTTCCGTTTGTGAAAAAAATCAAGATTTTGACTTTTCATTCTGATTTGGAATGGGAAAAGTTTTTGAAATCTCACAAATTCCCCCAAGATGGGAAAATCATTTCCTGCCTAGCTCTAGTTCCCCTCCCCTTCTCTCAAAATTCCATCCCTTGCCCGGCTGAAACATCCTTTGTCCTTCCACTCTTCCCCAGACTAAATCCCAGTTACCCTGTGGAACTCATTACCACATGATATCACCTGTGGCCAAGGACTTAGCAGGATTCAACACAAGCCTTTATGTAAATAACAGAACTATTCAGAGATAGAATGGTAACTATTAAATATAGAGCAGAAACAAAGACTTTTAGGAAAGGATCTAAACGTGCATGCTTCAGGGGATATGTCAACCTGTATCTTTTAGGAGTTAGGAGGAAACTTTCCATGGGGACAGATTATCCTGTCACTGCTTACTGCAGAGTTTCTTGTACACTCATCTGAAGCAGTTTGGACCGACCAGGGACAGGATACTGAACTAGATGGACCATGGGTCTGAACCATTTTGGCAATTTCCATGTTCCGAGAGGGTATACAATTGTTTTAGGTTAGGTGATGTTGAGGCTATCCTAGTTTGGAAATAAATATCAGCCTTTTAGGCCTTGATATTTATCGGGGGGGGGGGGGGGGGGGAATCATGAACCTCTCATAAATAATTCAGGTTTCTCCATCTGTGAAAATGTTGGGTTTGGCTTGCTTTCTCTCATAAACAAAGATCATCATCTGCTCTGGAAAATAAAATCAGTAGAATCTGGGTTGTGGAGGAGGATTTGTTTCCCCAAGATATGATTTTATTTCACCAGTCCAGAGTTAAAAAACCCAATCCATAAACTCTCCCGTACAGCAAATTAAACTCACTACTCTGCGTCCCTGTCCTTGCGAAATGAAAGTAGCTTCAGGCTGCTATCCTGAAACACAGGTAAACATGAAGAGACTTGCTCAGACCTGCCAAGCTCAGCCTCATCGGAGCCAAATCCCGTTGGCAGCGTTTGGTGGATGCTGGTAGCCGATCAAACAAAAAGGAGGCACCTGGCTTCGAGGTATGAGATGGAGCATTGAAGCATCGCAAAAACAACTCCTCTTCTGGCTTCATATAGGAATGACTGGGTGGAAGTTATATGGCTTCTACTGTCCAGGTGGGCAGAGAAGATGGTCCCTTCTGGACTTAAAACCCATGGACACCCCCCACCCCACAATGGAAGGTTTTGCCTGATGTGAAGATTTACATTGGAAGTGAATTGGGGTTTCCTTGGAGGCCTTTTGTGTGTAGATTGCAGGGCAGGGAGACGGTTAGGGGAGAAAGGAGCTTTCAGGGATGTTATAGCCTTCAAAGCTATTGGGAGGTTGGGATCTAAGCAAAGCTGTTTTTATACGCTCACCTGAAATCATGAATGCACCTGGCCCAGCTGCATCATTTCATGATGGCTGGTGCAGAGGGGAAGGTCCAGAGGATCAGGCTGGGCTGTGAGTGATGTGAAGTGGATTTGAATCCTGATTTGGTGACCATGATACTCAGCTACCTCAAAAGGGCTTTGTGTGGCCTACGTGAAATCAGGTTTGTAAAGTTTTCTATACATGTTAGGCAGCAGCAGAGGTAGGAACAGAATATAGGAGTCCTGGGCTACCACTCCCATGTTTATGCTTCTAGACCATGCCTGGTCTAAGAGACGTTCCTGTGTCACAGACTTCCCAACTGTGGAAGGTTTGGCAGGCTTTAAAAGCCCCTTGGAAGTTTTAAACAAGCTGCAGCTCTAATTTAGTAAGCTATAGATCAAGTTAAAAAAAAAAAAACCCTACCAACCGCTCTGACGGGATGGGTGAAAAACACTTCTGCTGCTAGTAAGCATTTAAAAACAATGTAGCCAATTTCCTTCTCCCTTAGCTGCTCCTTAGATCACAATGAGATCAACTGAGCAAGCCAAACATGATCACCATTTGTCCAGCCGTCATTGAATTTAATGTATGCAGGAGATTTCTGATTGGAATCTATGAGGTCAACTATGCTGTTTGTTTGGTTTTGCCAGTCTCCTAAAACTCCAAATATGCTCATGAGATTTTGCTCAAATAGGTCTGTTTGAATATACTTCTGGCCATGCAAACTTTTAGCCCAAAAGGAATTTCTTTCTCAAAGTTAGGAGCTCCTGAAAAAGCCGGGTTATAATGGAAACCTCATTACAACCTTAACTACAATCTGCTCCATAGTGCTTACTATAGTATCTAAATCATATGTAGCTACAGTATATAACTGGCTCTGTCCTATCTAACTACTCACCCACCCAGCTCTTTCTCTCCCTCACGTTTGTTCTCTCACTAGTTGAGATTAAACACTGGGGCAATTAGCTGTTGACAAGGAAGATCCCATTACAAAATCCTGAAAAATAAGCAAAATTCAAGACTTGCAGATCCTGTGCACTTTTGCTGGATTCAAGTCCAAGAGATGGCTGCATTATCATCTGAAACATATTTGGATTCTGACAAGTTTCAGATGACCTGCTTGTGGAAATCTCCTCAGAAAGTTGTGCTGAGCTGATATTGCTTCCTTAGAGAAAGTAACCAAGTTACTCGTTTCTGAGACTGTTTCAATCTCTCCTTTGAAGAAACCATTTCAGCAAAAAAATGGACAAGGAGTGATTGTTCAGTGATGTTCAGCTGGTGGCTAGTTCCCGGCAATCTATTCCTGGGGGCATAGTATGCTAGAGAAATGTGGCTTGATTGCTTTCCACTGGGACAGTCAAAGGAACGAGATGTGTATATCATCAGGCCATCCCAAAGAGCAAAAGTAATGAGTATTCCAACTAGTCTGATGTGTGGTGTTAACCTGGTCCTGGAGATGCACCAAACTGATGAGGCTCCGAGAGCAATGGAAAGAGGAAGTAGTGTCGGGGGTGGGGGGGGGAGGGAAGATCTGGTTTTCTGGTTTTCAGCTAACTTCCACTAAGGTTTTGACAGGTCTGCATGGCCTTTAGGTTAGTCTCCGCACCCCTCTTCTGCTCTGTGGAGTTGTCATGCATGCTTATGGAGCTGAGGTATCATAAGAGGAAAGCATTGTAGCATGTGGGCTAGAGAAACAAACCTGATTGATTTCCCCCAGGGGGATCAGTGAGTTCAGAAGCTTTCAAGCCCGCGTTTGAAGGATCTCCACCCCCATATTCCCTGCAATCTGAACAGCATTTCACGGAGCGCTGCACAGAATTTGCAGAAGACAGAGCTGGGGGAAAACTTATTAGGGTCGTCCCATTTGGCCAGGCCAGGATTGTTCACTACACCATATTCTACAGCAGGAGGAACGGGACATTGTACCAAGCAATACCCAGCCCTCCTCTCACGTACCAAAGGCTGACATTGCAGGGAAGGGGAATAGAAAAAGAAAATATCCTCCTGGGGAGAAAACATGCTCCTCCTTGCCATTCTTCCTAGCTCCGATTTTAGTTGATCTCTAGGAGAGTTGATGCGCTGCAAGGCAGTTGGGGAATGGTCTATCCAGCCGAGCACTGCCTGTAAAACAACCCTTTCACAGGGATCAGCCTATTTTTAGTTCGTTGGCGTCTGAGTTCTGGAGAGCAGGGGTATGTGTGTGAGAGAGAGAGATGGTTATGAAAACCCTGGCTCCGACCTCCTCACTTTCAGCAGGTTATTGTCTTAAATAGAACATCCAGCTTGCAATTCCCTGTTTGATCCTTTGAAACTCCGGCTCAGCCACCTGATATATAATTTTCATTCCCCCCTTCATGTGCGCCCCCCCCCAACACTGTAACACATTATAGCAGGAACTAATTTTGTCTGGACTATTATTAGATCATGAGATCAGGGCAACATAGAGGTCGTAAAATGTTTCATTCTCTCTGAATGGCTATCGTGCCCCTATCAGGTACCATAACGTTAGGTTTGCTTATTGTGCAGATTGCTTGAGTTGCAAATTGCACATTATCCAGCTTAAACACCTGGCATTTACATTCATTATAACCCCGACGCCCCCCCTTTATGGCCTCCCTCGAGGGCCTTCCAATTGGTCAGGAGCGCAAATGAATGTTTTATGATTATGATGACTAATGTGAGGGGCTCTGGAGAAAGCGAGGCCGAGAGAGGACTTCATGGAACACTTTGACATGACATCCCTGTATGCCAGAGAAGTGGATGTTTCAGTCATGACTGTGTCAGATTATGTAGCATTCAGCGTTAAACCAAATAAGGAAGGCTTTAATTCTAGAACCAGGGGGCATGCCCCAGCTGAAGGAAGGAGTGGTTTTGTGGACTGCAAGTTGGGAATTACGGGACGCATCCCCCGCTCTGTCACTGATTCACTGAATGACCTCAGGCAAGTCCATCACTCCATGACTCAGTTTTCCCATCTGTAATGCGATACCAGCCTCCCTTAAACAGAGAGACACGGTGGGGGAGGTAATATATTTTATTAGACCAACTTCTGTTGGTGAGAGAAACAAGCTTTTGAGCTAAAGCAGGATGAATTTATTATGGGGAGGGAGAGCTTAGAGGTTATCCCACTGGGAACCTTAGAAATACACCGATTTTTAGCTACACCTTATTTGGTCTTTCAAATAAGGCCAGATTTTTAAAGATATTTAAGCACATAACTCCCATGGATTTCAGTGGGAGCTAGTCACCTGACTAAAGACTAAGGGCTTGTATTTAGGGTCTTAACTTCCTTTGAAACCAATGGGAGTTAGGCACCTAAATCACTTTAAAAGCCTGGCCCTTAAGTCTGTTTGGGGGAGGCTTGGCGTGGAGATAAACCAAACGACGAACCCTGGCTGTGCGGCAGAGGTCTGGAGTTCAGATTTTGTTATTAACATTACAGTAACACCTCAAGGCCCTGCCTGAGAGCTGGTCCCATTGTGCTAGGAGCTGTCCGACCCCAGAGTGAAAGGCAGTCCCTGCCCCAGAGGGTTACAATGTAAACGGACCAACAGAGAATGGATAAGAGGGGAAATGGAGACCCAGACAGGTCAAGTGGAATGCAGTGTCTCCCCTGACTTTTAGCCACAGCTGTCATCTACACGGTGTGAGAACAAGGAATGGGCTTTTATTAATAACTAGACATCTAGGGCCTGAGGCAAAACGCTCCTGGAGCCAAACAGCCTCTGCACACCAGGGTGTGGCTTTGAGTCTGAATTGCACAGTGGGCACTATCTTTATAATGGGCTGCACGATTAACCCAGATCCTACCCCTGAAAACATTGCAAGCCCGGAATGTTCCTGACGATTCAGACTGACTACTGCAATGTGGGGCCCATGTTTATTCAGAGCCCAGTAAGCTCTGGTCACTGAAATTCATGGGCGTACCTAGAGCCCACTGAAGTGAATGGTAAAATTCCCATCGGCTTCGTTGGTGTGGAGGGGGACCCATAGTTGCTGCTGCTGAGGTAGACTGAAAGGGCCAGATCCTCAGCTGGTGTCAATCCGCATAGTCCCACTGAATTGACTAGAAGAGGACCTATTTATACCAACTGGGGATCTGGCCCAATGAGCTGAACCACATTTTTGAAGGGTATCTGTGCATGTGGTGGGGTGAGGGGTGCGTTAGTTTGATCTGTGTGTGTGTCAGGCTGTGTTGTTTTGGTGTATGGGGTTGGGTAGTGTGTTATCTAGGAGGGGATGGGTGCAGTGTTACTGTGTTATTTTTGGGTAGATGTTGAAGTGGGGGATGTATTATTCTAGTGTCTATGTGTGATGGGATGGGGGTATGACTGTGGAGGGGGGTGTATAGGGGGTGGGTGGGTGATTTTGACGTGTGTGGTTGTGTGTTGGGGTGGGGAGTTACTATTTTTTGGGGGGTGCGCTTGTGTAGTGTGCATGATTTTGGGGTGTGTACATGCATGTGTGTGTTGGGATAGGGGTTTGCTATTTTGGTGTGCATGTGTTTAAGAAAAAAAAAAAGTGAATTCTCTTCCTTAACTGGACAGAAGCCAGAGTGGCGGAGCAGGCTCTCTCTGCTGGGAATGCCACCCAATAAAAAGCTTTCATTAACGCGCATTACTCCCCAAAGACCCATTCCTCACACACTGACAGAGCGAGCAGGACACAGCTAGGAACCAGGAAGCTGCAAGCTAAACATTAACAGTCATATATGCCCTAGATCTCGAGTCTTTTGGCATCTGGTGCTTTTTACTGTCTCCTTCCTTGTATTCAAATTACATTTTCTCCTCTCCACGGCAGCCTGTCCAGCTCTAGCTTCAGAGAAGGAGCATCACAGGAATTTAACTACTTCTTGGCTTCGCTACCATGCCCTTCAGCCAAAGCCTCTCACCATTTCCACCAACCTAATTCCAGCATGCATAGGAATTATTTTATGATGGGGGAGCTGGGCTTAGGACGTTCTTTTGATTCCTTATCAGGAGTAGGGAGAGCAAGGGTATGGTTTTGCCAGTGGTTTCATTCAGGCCAGGACTCCATTCCTGGCATTGAGCTCAGATGCCACCTCCTCCAGTCCCATGACCAGAAGAAGAGATTGAGAAGAAGAGGGTCTTCCTATTAGGCCTGAACTCAGGACTGGCAGACCAAACAGGTGCCCCTACGCAGCCTCTAACTTTGTTTGGGGTTTTTAAACCATTCCAGGTTATTGATAATGCTGTGTCTTCCCTCGGGCCGCACGTGGAGATCATAAGAACAGCCATATTGCGTCAGACCAAAGATCCATCTAGCCCAGTATCCTGTCTTCCGACAGTGGCCAATGCCAGAAGAACAGCCATATTGCGTCAGACCAAAGATCCATCTAGCCCAGTATCCTGTCTTCCGACAGTGGCCAATGCCAGGTGCCCCAGAGGGAATGAATTGAACAGGTAATCATCAAGTGATCCATCCCCTGTCGCCCATTCCCACCTTCTGGCAAACAGAGGCTAGGGACATCATCCTTGCCCATCCTGGCTAATAGCCATCGATGGACCTATTGTCCATGAACTTATCTACTTCTTTTTTGAACCCTGTTATAGTCTTGGCCTTCACAACATACTCTGGCAAGGAGTTCCACAGGTTGACTGTGTGTTGTGTGAAAAAATACTTAATTTTGTTTGTTTTAAAACCTCCTGACTATCATTCCAGGATACGCTGAGAAGATAAAGATATACAAATGAGATGCTGCATCTCCAGAGATTGTTTCCTGGCTTAAATAATTTTAATTAGTAAATACATAAATGAGACTGAAAGTTGTCCAAAAGAGAGAGGCTGAGGCACTGAAATATTTTTAACTCCTGCCTGCCTTATTTTTTGTTTTGTTTCATTCTCTCCGAGCATTTTTCTGGTCCTTGGTGGTTTTCCTTTGTCTCAGTCTGGACTAATGAGATGACTAGAGGCAGGGGTGAGGACAGGTTGGCTGATGGGTATGGAAGCAGGAAGGGGAGAAAGTATACACCATTTTTGCTGGGAAAAAAAATCCATTTAGGAAATAATAAGGTGGTTAGAAAAGAAAAGTAAGCTTTTGAATACAGTCTTGTGATGTGCACAGAGCTGAGAGCATTTGCCACTTGGCCAGGTAATTCGTTCTTTCTTTCGTTCTTATCTATCTATCCATCCTGCAATAGTACTCTATTTACTGTTTATCATTTGTGTTACAGTAATGTCTAGAGGCCAGGGCCCCAGGGTGCTAGGCACCGTACAAACATGTAAGAAAAGGCTGGTCCCTGCCTCAAAGAATTTACAATCTAAGTGTAAGATTATAGACAACAGGTGGATACAACAAACTGGTAGGGGAAGACAAGGAAACAATGTAAGGATGATGGTCCGCATACACAACGCACAGTCAACCTCTGGAACTTGTTGCCTGGGGATGTTGTGAAGGCCAAAGGTATAACTGGGTTCAAAAAATAGATTACTTCATGGAGGATAGGTCCATCAATGGCTATTAGTCAGCATGATCAGGAATACAACTCATGCTCTGGGTGTCCCTAAACCTCTGACTGCTGAGACTAGATCACAGGAAATGGATCACTCAATAATTGCTCTGTTCTGTTCATTCCCTCTGAAGCATGTGGCATTGGCCACCGTCAAAAGACCGGGTACAGGCTAGATGGACTTTTGGTCTGACCCAGTTTGGCCGCTCATATGTTATGTCAAAACAATGACCATAGAAAGTCAGCAAATGTTTGTAGTAGGCATGACAGCAGAAAAAAGTTTTAAAGAAGACAATGGGTTGGCTTTGCAGATCGCCTGCCCAGTACTGACTGTAGAATTTATAAAGACAAGGCGGGTGAGGTAATATCTTTTATTGGATCACCTTCCGTTGGTGAGCGAGACAAGCTTTTGAACCACACAGAGCTCTGCTTCAGGTCCGGGAAAGGTACTGCCACCATCACAGCAAAATGCGCGGTGGAACAGATTGTTTAGTGTAAGTAGTTAGCACCTATTGTAAGGGACCGTTGCATTTTGCTGTGAGCCTGGGAGTACTTTTCCCAGACTTGAAGCAGAGCTCTGTGCGTCTCGAAAGCTTGTCTCTCTCACCAATGGAAGCTGGTTCAATAAAAGATATTACCTCATCCGCCTTGTCTCTCTCATATCCTGGGACTGACCCGGCAACAACTACACTGCATACATAGAATTTATGTCAGTTATGATACCCTGGATTGAGTCATCTGCTAGGACTGAACCCAAGACCTCTCTGTCTAAAAACATAAATATCAGTTGCTTGAGCTAAGGGATTAAGTTCATTAGCTGCAGGCAACAGTAGACTCACCAACCTCTTTTTGTGGACCAGCCAGCAGACGCAGTGAAAGTGTGTATTGCAGATGGTTGAAATTATTCACATTTTGATTTTTCAGCAACAAAGAAAAATCAAATTTTGACTAAAAACCAAATACCATCTTAGACTACTAAAGGCCTAACAGGATGGATTCATAGGCAATGCGCGGTGGCTGGAAGTTTATCTCTCAGTCTCTTATGGAAAAGTCCTATAGACTATGGGAGAGATTAAACCCATAAATTTTTATAGAAATGATTCTAAAATGTACAGAATTTATTAGAAAAGGATATCCATTTCAGGGGTGTTTTGAACCATCCTAAAGAATCCTGCAGTTGATTATAATCGTTCGTTCAATCCTATACGTGTGTGTGTGTGTGTATATCATCTGTGTCTATATATCCATATTGTGCGTGTTTGTATCAAATAATGTGTGTGTATGACTAAGAGACCTAGATTTTGATAGATATACTGGTTTGAACATTATTACCGATTCTGGAGGAATTTCAGAGGAACATAGGAATTGTTAGTCCACATCAATGCTCCACTTAGTTTACCTTTCTGCCTCCAGTAACAGATGCCACAGAAGAAATCCTAAAATCCAAATAAAGGACAATTATGGAATAACCTGTCAAGTTTTTTCCTAAGCATTGCCATTCATTATTGACTTATACCTTGAAGCAGGGGGGGTTTATTTCCCTAGCAATGTTTATTCTATTTAGTGTAACTCTGTATGTTTTCATTATGCATATGAATGTCTTCTCCTTTTTGGAATTGTGCTGATGTCTTGGCTTTGATGGTACCTTGTGGCAATCAGTTGCACAGGTTAATATATGCACAAAATATGCCATTTGTTGTCAATTTTAAATGTGTTCTTTAAATGTATAGGGACTATATCTCAAGCTGGTGATAGCTTTTAAAAATGTGGGGAACTTTTCAGATATTTCCACTGTACATGTGTGTATGTGTTTGGCCATATATTCCCTAGGTATATTTAATCCTGCTCAGTGCAGGGGGGTGCATTAGATAATTTCTTGAGGTCCCTTCCAAGCCTACACTGTTAAAATTCTGACGTGTATGTTTATGCGTGTGTACATAATATGCACAGTCTAGCACAAGAAGTCTTAAGATACTGGAGCTGGAAGCTGAAGCTCAACAAATTCAGACTAGAAATAAGGTGCAAATTAGTCATTAACCATTGGAGCAACTTGCCTTGGTACCTAGTGGATTCTCCATCACTTGAAGTCTTTAAATGAAAACTGGATGTTTTTCGAAGAGAGATACTCTATGGGCTTAATGCAGAAATTGCTGGGTGAGGTTCTCTGGCCTGCGTTACGCAGGAGGTCAGACTAGATGATCATAATAGTCCTTTCTGGCCCTAAAAAATGTGAATCTATGTTCCTGTCAGCCACAAACAGGGCTGGAAGGATTGGGGTTTTTTTTTATTAATTTTAACAGATGTATTGATCTGACTGGCCTAGTGGATGGGGAGAGGCTGTAGATGTGCCATATCATGATTTTAGCAAGGCTGTTGACAAAGTCTCACATGACAGTCTCGTAAGCAAATTAGGGAAATATATTCTAGGTGACATTAGCATAAATCGGATGCAAAACTGGTTGAAAGAATGTACTCAGAATAGTTATCAATGGTTTGCTATCAAACTGGGAGGCAATATCTAGTGGGTCCTGTGGGTATCCGTCCTGGGTCCAGTAGTAGTCAGCTTTTTTATGGATGACTTGGATAACGGAGTGGAGGTTATGCTTATAAAATTTGTTGATGACACCAAGCTGGGAGGGGTTGCTAGTACTTTGGAGGACAGGATTAGAATTCAAAACAACTTTGACAAATTGGAGAATTGGTGCAAAATCAAACAAGAGTTAGTAAAGACAAGCACAAAGTACTACACTTAAGAAAAAATCAACTGCACAACTACAAAATGGGGACTAACTGGCGAGGCAGGGGGGTATAGGGGATCACAAATTGCATATGAGTCAGCAATATGATGCAGTTGTAAAAAAGGCTAATATCACGTTGTCCAAAGAGATGGACAAATTGGAGAGAGTCCAGAGGAGAGCAACAAAAATGATAAAAAGTTTTGAAAACCTGATCTCTGAAGAAAGGTTTTGGGGGGGGAAAAAAATCCTGGACATGTTGGGGATTGGTCCTGCTTTGAGCAGGGGATTGGACTAGATGACCTCCTGAGGTCCCTTCCAACCCTGATATTCTATGATTCTATGTTTAATCTTGAGAAAAAAAGACTGAGGGGGGACCTGATAGTCTTTAAATGTGTTAAGGGCTGTTATAAAGAAGTCTGGTGATTGTTCTCCATGGGTGCTGAAGGTAGGACAAGGAATAATGGACTTAATCTGCAGCAAGGGAGATTTAGGTTAGATATTAGGAAAAACTTCCTAACTCTAAGGGTCGTTAAGCACTGGAATAAGATTCCAATGGAGGTTGCATAATCCCTGTCATTAGACGTTTTTGAAGAACAGATTAGATAAACATCTCTCAGGGATGGTCTGTGTACACTTGGTATTGCCTCAGTGCAGGGGGCTGGAGTAGACTTGAGTTTCCTTCCTGCCCTACGTTTCTATGATTCTCTGTTTATTTGTCGTTCTAAATTGCTGTGGGGTTTGTATCCCAATTGTTAGTGGCTTAGTTGTTGTTACTGTTGTTTTTTAATAGTGCAGTGTATTTTAAATTTTTTAAACATGGGCTCTTGAATCACGATTTAATGATTACAGCAGTTGCAATTCAGGATTGATTCCCCTTGTGAAGTGTAATAGGGATTTACCCAATAATATTGTATTAAAATGTAAAGGTGTCCTTTAGGAAAACCTATAGAATCGAAAAGCAAAACCAGATCCTTTCTGTAGGTTTTTTGAAACCACCTTATAGAATTGTATAAAATAGATTCTGATCTCGACTGAGTTTTGTTGGATAGTTCTAAAGAATTATAGAGAGATTATTTTGTCCTATACAATTCTATAGGATTTTTCCACAAGGGTAAGAAATGAGCCAGATCCTCAACTGGTGGTGATTTTTGTAGTAGAGCTACTCCAATATACACTGAGGATCTGGCCCATAATATCTCCTCATAATTGATACTAGCAATTCCCTATTGATTTCCTGCTAGATTTGTCAGCCCCAGAGCGCCCGGCTTTAGCTACAAGTTGGGTGCTTCTCTGAACCCAGCTCTCTTTTGAGGCTCGCTCCCCGTTAGCCATAATCCTCTTCCCCCCAACACTCGCCTGCTCTCCCATATAGTGACCAAAAACATCTAAGCTTGTGTGAAACAGCAGCAGCACGGCAATACTGCCGCTCATAAAACTTCTTTCAAACCTGGCAAATGAAGCACTTAATTTCCCTGTCCCGAGTCACATCCTTAAATTGATGTTGACGGATTTGCTCCTGGCTGGTGTGTGTAAAAGCCCAAAGAGGTCCCCTAGAACCTCTCAAATTAGCTCTTTCCTTTGACACTTTAGCATATGGGCCTGATCCCAGCTGGTATAAATCAGCCGTGTGCCAGAGAAGTCAGTGGAGCGGTGCCAGTTTACACCGGCTGAGGAACAAGGTTTTTGGAGGGGTCGCGGGAAATGATGGGACTCAGCCATTCTATGAACGAGCATCCTAATTCTTTTCTCCCTCTACCTTCTGGTTTCCTCCTACCGCCCCAAAAGCCTATCTGTGGTCCCCGCTGCCCCCTCCTCCTTCCCCAGCCCAGTCAGAGTGTGCGTCTGCAAAAGTTCCGCAATAATTAGTGCCGACCTCTGGCTGCTCGCTTCTCGCTCCGAATCCTGGTTGTCAGCTCCACCTGTCAGAGGGCTGCGAGGAAATGAAGCATTTGGAGGCCCGGAGACGTGGGAAGGAGGAGGAGAGATGTCCCCGTGCTACAAAGCACATTGCTATTAAAGTGTCAGTTTTTTGGTTTACTGTTGCAGTTTGTGTGAAGAGTTTATGGATCAGCAGATAACAGTAATTATCACACAGACTTTTCAGCTAAAGTCTAATCTAACCTTTTATAGTTTTGTACCACTAGGACTTTTTTTTTTGTTTTTGTAAGGCTAATCTGGTTACTGTCCTCTTCTCTCCCCCCCCTCCCCCCGCCACTAAATCATCAAAGCGGACATCAGACATCTTCCTGCAAAAAAAGATGCATAGATTAATTGAGAGAGGGGGCGGGCAATGGGGTTTTACTAATCAGGGGGATTTATTGTGGTGAAACCCAGGGATACATTAGCAGTGCTAGAAAGAAAAAAGGAGCTTGGATGAGTTGAGAGGCCATCAGCAGAACAGAAGCATGGGACCTGTGCAGAAGAGTATGTAGAACCGCATTTAGCTTTTGCATACACCAGTCCCGATTAACCATAACTTTGTCAAAGTCAGTGGAGTTCCTCCGGATTTGAGGGCAGAATATGGAGGCTGTCTCTAGAGTACTCTTTGAACCACAATGGAAAATTAGGGGGGGAAATTAGTTCCCATCATCGTTAGACGTGGTTGAAAAAAAATGGATTTGTTTTTAAAGAAAGAAAAGGAAAAAAATATGCGTTTTGGACCAAAATGAAAATGTTTATGCAACATTTTTATTTTGGTCCAAATATAGTTTTCTATGAAAATAGATTTTTAAAAACACATCCTTTCGATTCAGTGGGGAAACAAAACACACATCGTCATCATTTATTTCTGTTACCATAGAATTTATTCTGTGTGCTAGGTGCTGTGCAAACAGAAAAAAAAGATGCTCCCTGCCCCCAAAGTGTTTACAATCATTCTCATTTGATATTTTTTATCGGGGGGCAGGGAGAGAAGATGCACAGAATTTGAACATTTTATTTTAAATATGCTTACATATTTTTGGCAACCTCTAATTCTTTTTTTACAGATGGGAAACTGAGGCAGAGAGCTACTAAATGATTTGCTCATGGGCTCACAAGAAGTCTGTGGTAAACCAGAGAATTGAACTTGGGGATTCTGTGTTTGAGACAAACACTCTAGCCTTAGGACCATCCTGTCTCTCAACCCTTATGCTATTGGAGGATTTTTCCCTATAGCTTATTTTCTAGTGCTTTATCCAGACCTCCCTTAAATGACTAAAGTGTTGGAGCTTTTGGCACTTCCCCAAGAGATATTTTCAGCTGAATCAGTTTCATCATTAGGTACTCTAGGGCCTAACACCTAGGTACCTCTGAACCCAAGCTTCAAAAGATTTGTCAGTCTTGACGAGAATTTTACAATCCCAAAATGCTTGGAGGCTCTTTGAATCCCTTGTGCAGTGCGGGAAACGCCCACATTTATGCTGTCAAATTGCAGAGAGTTGCCACTACCTCTTCCCAGGTGGTACACTAAAGAGCAGATCCTCCCACAGTCCAGTGTGTTGGGGTGGCTTAGGATACATGGGCTTTTTGGTTTCCAAGGGCATATTAAAATTTGGTAGAAGGCTTCAGGATGTGATGGAATTCAGGGAGCAAAGACAGGTCTGAGAAAAAGATGGGTACCCTGGAATTAGAGCAAAATAGCCCCCCAACTGTCCCCCCCCCACACACACACACACCAAATTTAGTCTGAACCCAAACTGACCCTTGTTTGAAGTGCAAGCAGCATGTTTTCATTATTATTTCATTTCCCTTCTCACTTTGCCTCTGTGCTTCCTGGTTCCTGAAGCAGATGCGCTAAAATACTGTGACAAATGTTCTTGTGGTGGTTTTTGGGCCTCACTAGAAGCAGGCAGTGCTGATAAGTTCCCAAGAAGCCTCTTTTTTTCATGAGAAATCCATCCTAACTTAGCAAATCCAAAAGGTTTGATGACTATAAGCACACAGCGTTCCCACAGTGCACTCATGTGCTGAATGTTGTCCAAACAGAACCTCTTCCTGGGGTTTTACATGGTTTTTAAATTAAAAACAAAATAAAAGAAAAAGAAACTACATGTTGAGTCTTCCTAAGGCTGGTTGTTTCAAGTGTTTCTCCCTGTTGGACCACTGGTATCCCTGACCTGAGTTCCTTCTTCCTTCGGAGAGACATTTAACTCCTTGTTCCCTGACCTGAGTTCCTTCTTCCTTCGGAGAGACATTTAACTCCTTGTTTGTATCTAAGAGGTCCCAGCTGGTCTCTCTGATAGGGTGAGTCAGCAGCATACCTCTGCCTCTTTTGGCAGCGTCCTATAACCTGACCCAATTGGGATAATTCCAAACTATTGGAGGTTTGTCTCTCGTGATATATCTGAGCACACATGCCATGGTCCTGAATAAGAGCTTTGTGGGAATTGGCATTGTGTCTTTCCTGAGAATTCGGTGGATAATATTTAGCTCCTGCATTCACATTGAATCTTACTGTCCCTCTGCGATGTTATCAATACACGTGTTGGGCCAGAGTCAATTTGGGTAGGAGAAGAGTGGGGGAAACCAGTTTGGAACTGATCAGTTATTATCCCTTGATAGAGAAAAACGGAGTTAATGAATTATGCCAAAAGAATTGAGAGACTGACGGAGTCTAGAGTGACAGCAAAGGAGACTTTCTTAGCTAATACTTTCCATCCGCACCAGTCAGAAATAAATCTCTTCGCCATCCCCATCCCCCTGTCCCCAAATACTGGGACTGAGGTTGCTTAGAGGAGAAACTAAAGCCAAACTAAAGTGTTATTAAGACATCTGTGTGTCTAATGAAAAGTTACTAGGCAGGAGAGAGGCACAAATCATTATGAATCAATTTAACCCTGGCCAAAAGTGTGCAGCGTAATTCATACTGGAGTTTGAGTTAAACAGTGGCATTTTAAATATAGTGGAGTGTCAGGGCTGTCTCCTGACAGGGCTGGCCTATAAGGCATTACAGTATTTCATCTGCCAGTCCAAAATGCATTTAGAGCAGAGGAACCGCACAGTGTATGGCTCCATATATTCAGATTTACCATCGATGGCTGGTGGTGGTGGTGATATTTTTTACTCCTCCTGAAACTTTGCTTCTGTTAATGACAGAGGGAACGTCTCACGAGGATTGTTTCACTGGTGTATCAGGAGTTAGAATCCCAGTAGGGTTAGATGAGTCTTTCAGCCTTCTAAGTTAGGCGTTCCATGTGGTTTACTCTATGGGTGCTTTTAGCCATGGCCTCAAATCCCAAAGAGGCAGGATAGTCCAATGGTTAGGGCATTAGTGTAGGACTGGAGTGACCTGGGTTTAAGTCCCTGCTCTGCCACAGACTTCCTGTGTGACCTTGCCCAAGTCAGCCTCTCTGTGCCTCGGTTCCCCATCTGTACAATGGGGATAATAGCACCGCCCTACTCACAGGGGGCTGTGAGGATAACTGCATTAAAAGTGTGAGATGCTCAGATAATGGGGACAGATAAGGATCTCAGACAGCTTCTTTCTGTTACCCAAGGGTATAGTAGATTCCCTCCCCTCAGCAATTTGCATAATGGTCCTGATTTGCCTTGGTGTCCTTAGCCAAATTTCCCTGCCCTCCACTGCCCTAGAGGTGACTGCACTCCAGTGGGTATTTTGTATCTGTGCAGCCTTGGAGACTTAAAATACCATCTGTCCCGCAAGTAGGAAGAGTTCTATTTTTTGCAGGAACTCAGTGTCATTCAATGGATTTTTCCTGGCAGGGCAGGAAACACAGAGAAGAACATGTATTAACAGGTGTGTTGTGAGCAAGACACGAAAAGTCATTCTTCCGCTCTACTCTGCTCTGGTTAGGCCTCAGCTGGAGTATTGTGTCCAGTTCTGGGCACCGCATTTCAAGAAAGATTTGGAGAGGGTCCAGAGAAGAGCAACAAGAATGATTAAAGGTCTTGAGAACATGACCTATGAAGGAAGGCTGAAAGAATTGGGTTTGTTTAGTTTGGAAAAGAGAAGACTGAGAGGGGACCTGATAGCAGTTTTCAGGTATCTAAAAGGGTGTCATAAGGAGGAGGGAGAAAACTTGTTCACCTTAGCCTCTAAGGATAGAACAAGAAGCAATGGGCTTAAACTGCAGCAAGGGAGGTTTAGGTTGGACATTAGGAAAAAGTTCCTAACTGTCAGGGTGGTTAAACGCTGGAATAAATTGCCTAGGGAGGTTGTGGAATCTCCATCTCTGGAGATATTAGGTTAGATAAATGTCTATCAGGGATGGTCTAGACAGTATTTGGTCCTGCCATGCGGGCAGGGGACTGGACTCGATGACCTCTCGAGGTCCCTTCCAGTCCTAGAATCTATGAATCTATGAGGAATCGTATGGCTGCTGGGACTGCAGCGTACATGGCATGCTGGGATGGAAAGCACAATGGGTACAATTCATCTTTGTGCATAAAGCCAACGCGAGGGCGGTGCACCACCTATCTCCCACTCCGACCCTGTTTTAAGGGAAATTTCAGTAGTGCATAGGCAGGCCTTTGGCTGGCTCTCTGAACAGGTATGAAATTCACCCTGTATGAATGTAAAGTGTTTCATGTGTGAATGTAAAATTTTATTTGACTCAAGGCATGCTGCCTGTGCTGTATATGTAGTTAGTCCTTCAGAAACTTGTGGTTCAGCAAAAGCCCTAATGTTCTATCTGAAGGAACACAGAACCCAGCTCCGCCTAACCTAAAACCACAAGCCAACATCAGCAGTGGCAAAGGGGAAAAGCCACAACCCACTTCATCCTGACATTTGAGGTCTGGACCAACCGGCACTGGAGCTCAGGGTAAACCAGGATTTAATACAGTCAGACAGGGATTTGGGCAGTCCCGGTCAATGGAAAAAAACAAGTTGCTATTTTTGTTTTGGTCTGAATCAGAGAAATAGTAATGTTTCCAACCTCCCATTAACCTGGAGGATTTTTCTTATTACCTCAGCTTCGGAAATATTTTTATACTGGGAAATATGCCATTTCGTCCGGACAGCACTTTGTGGTTCTAAAATTATTTCTCCGCCTCAAACTTTGAGATCGTGTTTTCATATTAAGCCCTTACACCTCCTTTCTTTGGCCCCCATTTGTCTTCAGTGTTAAGCTAAGACCTTCTCAGTTACCCGAAAATATTCTTTTGTTTAAATTTCTTCCCTAAAAGTATCTCCATCTTCTTTTCTCCTGAAGCTGGAAGGAAATTGCTTTAGCAAGGACATGTGATTGCTTACATTGCAAAGGCTACCCCATTGTCTTTTCTACTGAACTCCAGTCCACCTATCCAGTGAGGACCTTGCTACTACCAGTCTGTTTGTTGCTGAATTTGACAACGGAACCAAATTCAGCAGCTAGTTTGACTATGAGAAAAAGCCAATGAGCGAAAAATAGGCCTTTTGAGTTTGGTTGTAAATTGATTCTAGGTCTTTCTGTGGAAATTGCAGCTGGGTCTTTGATGTGTAGGGTAAAATTCACTCCTCTGGAGGGATTCCAGGACATGGCCTGTGCACCACTTGTGGCCTTTAGAGACTGCTGTGATGTCCAGCTCCTTGAAATGGTTGAGCACTCTGTCCTCAGTGCAGATCCTCAATTCCATTTGTTCCTGTTTGTTGCCAGAACAATACCACCACACCAAACAGCTGTGTTTAAATCAGTTCCCCCGTGTCGGTCTCCTTCACTTCTGGGTCCAAATATAACAGCCTTGCCTTGGGCTTCTCTGCGCAGAGGTGAATTGCACACTGAGTGAATACAAACTGTTAAATGTTTTAGCTCTAGTAATACTTTGCACTTACACTGCACCTTTCATGCATGGATTTGAAAGCCCTTTGCAAGCATTGAAGCTGCACAACTGTCCTTGTGGGTAAGTAGTATCATTTACAGCTGGGTGAGACTAAGCTACAGAGAGATTAAGGTGTCAACCTTGGGTGCTTAAAGACAGATTCTTAATATCATATTTAGACACCAAAATAAGTGGCCTCATATTTGAGGTTTCGAACCTCCCAAAACCCAGGAGATTCATTTAGGTCCCTGACTTTTCAAACATTCAAGGTTGAATATTTTAGCCTCAAGTAACTTGACAAAGGTCACACTACATGTCATTAGCAGAGCCAGGAACAGAACCCGGGACTCCTGAAACCCGGTCCGGATACCCACTCTCCCGCACTAAGCACATTCCGTCTCTTCCATTAATACCTGTGCATGACTGTCAATAGTATTGTCATGTTAAAAGACATAGACATTTGCAGCTATTACTGAATTTGACCAACAACAAAAGTTCACGATGAACCCCCAGAATTAATAAGGCCATTTTTCCATATTTGTTCCCCTCAACATTTTATATTGAGCGATTGGAGGTTGTTGTTTTTTCCCCACTGTAGATGTGAAAGCAGTTTTGTGGTCATAGCAAAGGACTGCCATTGGCCATTTTTGCCAGGGGGAAGCTGGAGAGAGAGATGAAACATTTGTCAACCATAGTGTGGCCTCTAGAGTCCAAACCAGGGCTGAAGAGTGCTGGCAAGGTGCAGTGTGATGGGGAAGCTTGAGATGGAACTGCCCATGTTATTCCAGCTCAGCAGATAAATGATGGATAACGAGAGGACTTTCAGACCCCACGTCTGTCAAGCTGGTGTTTCATGGAGACTCAATTCACTTAACTAACTAAATAAAGGAAAATACCTGCTTAATTCTTCATCCACATATATTTTGTAACAGCACCCACCAGCAAGAGGTTTTCCATCTCTCCACACCCATTGATTAGTATGGATTGTCAAGACATCCTGACTGTCTTCACTGTGTTGCTTCAAGAACCATCAGAGGTGACGTTACGTTGATTAATTCAGTAAAACTTCTCTTGCAAAGAGGTGCATCTCCTTTCAAATTACCCCAATGCTGGCATGCACATTTCCATGGAAGGGACGGTGTTGGTTAGATGTTCTTGTCTGTCTGGGACTCTGTCCTGTTCCAGCAGAATCATATTTCCGAAAGGCAGGCACTCACATGTAACTGTTCTCTCTCTGAGGTAGAGAGAACAATGCTCTGCGTACAGAGCCCTCGAGAATGGAACAAAGAAAGTACGAGAGGGAGAGAAGTATTTATCTTAGGGTTCTGGAACATAGTCCTGGAATGAAAAGGACTTCTTAGCTCAACTAGTCCATCTTCTGACCTGTGCAGGACTATTGCCCGCAATATACAGCGCTGTCAAGTGCTTTGTGCTGAGTATTCTTCAAATGACCTCTCCAATACTTACCACTGGCAAACACAGGGGTCTTTGGAGCACAGTTCTCAATTCTGCCGCTGTCTGTTTGAGGACTTGAGCAAGTCATTGGAGCTAGAGAGGATGCTTGGTTTTATGGTTCACACACTGGATTTTAAGACTCAGTAGATCTAGGGCTCTTCCACAGACATCCTGTGTGTGACCTTGGGCAAATCATTTAATCACTTCTTGCCTCAGTTTCTCCCATCTGTAAAGTGAGGATACTATCACTCCTACTTGTCTTGCACCCAATAGTCTTGTCTTTTTGGACTATAAGACCTTTGACTTCATTGGAGCTACACTGATTTACACCAGCTGATATTTGGCCCTGAAAGCCTATCTGACTGTACTCCAAGCTTGGTGCCCAGTCCTATGAGATGAGTTGTGCCCTCAAGTCTCATTGCAGTTATTGGGAAGTTGAGGGTGATCAGAATCTTCTGAGGAACTGGCCCTTTGTGAGGTTGGCCTATCTCTGCTGAGGCTAGCTAGTTGTTTTGCCAAAGCCCCGCACTGTGTCTGGCTCCTGTCTAACGAGACGGCAGAGTGTGTTGCTTATGAGATGAATTGAAAGAAGAGGAAGAGCAAAGGAATCTGCAGGAGAGAAATTTCACAGCAGCTTAAAAAATACTTTTGAAATATAATGAAAGGTCTCTTTGGACTCCAAAAAAAAGGCTGCTGCATTGTCTTGTTCACAGTTTGAGAGCGTCGCTGAGTATAGCTGAGGGAAGCTCTCCCCATCTTCTCTAGCACAGGTGTGACTGTCAGAACCTTCTGAACTTCTGAGTGGAACTTTGATCCTCTCCAGCTTTGCCCCACTCCTGAGATGTAAGCAAAGAAAGGCAGGGGAGAGATTACCTGGCAGATCTCTGGTGACATGATGGATGCCCAGTGCCAAGGCAGGGTTAACTGCCATGATGACAGCGCTTCCCAAGCATCCTTCCTTTCTCCGTTACCCCCCTTGCTACATGTGTGGTGTTGATCTAATTTGTTCAGTTGAGTGGCTAAACAAATAACTGCAAACCCACTGCTTACTCAGACGTGTGGCAAAGGGGGCAGCTCACGGAAATTGTATTTCCTTGGATGTCTGATGATGAACTGGTTGTGGAGGAAAGGACTGGGCAGGGAGCAAGAGAGGTGAGGTAAAAGAAAGGGAACTTTATCAATGGTAGCTGACTATTAGTGTGTCCTCCGGCAATAACCCAGGTCATGGTGAATTCTGTTATTCACAGAGGCGTGCTATGCAATGATATAGGAATTCAACTACAACTGATCCTCTGTTAATGTCCCCAAAGTGCACAGGAGCCATTGGCTGAAGGAGAAGAGTGAATTTCTACCCCATGGCTTGGCGTTTGTATTCACTTCTTACAGGCAGCTCGTGCAACGGGATCTGCGCGGGCAAACCCCTGAGCCCACACGGAGCCTTAGTGTAGTCAGATGCAGGGTTTGGCCCTTGATTTTTATTCTATGGCCTAGTAATTCCACCCATATTAGGTATTAGGTACCCAGTGAATCCCATCTCACAGTTTTCATTGCTTGACTTCCACCTCAGTTTGCATAGGCCACCAAAGATCCCTCCGGTAGGAAGGCCCAGGTGTCACTACCGAATTGGGCCGGGTTTGAATTTGGGAGATTCCAATGAAAGGCTCTGTTGCTCCTCGTTGTTGTTGTTAAGCATTTGTGATAGCTCCTATGACATGCTAGGTACTTTCCAGGCAGAATAGGAACTCCCTAAAGCACCTGCAGTCTCAATCCAGACAATCGGAGGTTGGACAGATAGGGTACGACTTATGAGTAGTCAAGGCAGTGTTTGGTCAGGCCTTGGCAACATAAGGTCCTAAACCACCCCCCCTCCCACACACACACATCTTTAATGTGTTTATGTTACTCTTCAGGATAACGTCAGTGGGGTTCCCTGTAGGGAGCACAGGAGAGGTTGGTTTTCAGGAAGGACTTAAATGCTGAGGGAGTAGGGAAGGGCATGCCTTCCATGTGGGCCTGTGTGAAGGAAGGCATGGAGACATTTACAGGACATTAAAGTTGGCATCTTCCATGATGCTCCACCAGGTCCCTGGCGTTTCCACACATCCACATGCCAGGTGGCCAGCCTCTTTCCATTCAAATTCTGCCTCAGCACCCATTTCCCTTGAGCGCTAACCACCATCGCCCAGCCGAATGAGTCTCCTGGTGCATTTGCAGGTCTTTTATGCATTTACGTGTCTTATTGCAGGAGTCAGCATGGCCTAGGGTACTTTACAGAGGGTCAGAGTTCTGTTCCCACGTCTGCCACTGACCTGCTGTGTGACCCTGGACACTCACTTCTCCTCTCACCCTTGGTCTGTTTTGTCTGTTTAGACTGTAAACTCTCTGTGGCAGGGACTGTCTCCTACTGTGTGTTTCTACAGTTGGGCCCTGATGTTTACTGAGATTTCAAAGTACTACTGTAATACAAGCAATAAGTAATAATATTTGGGCAGTGTATTTAGGGCCTAATCCTGCAAGGTGCTGAGCATTCTCGTCTCCCATAGAGCATTGAATGGGCTCGTCATTAGAGCGGGGCAGAAAATATTTTTTCCTATCCCACGAAAGGGTTTGAGACTTTGAACATTTTCCTGTCCCAGACTGGACCAACAGCTGAAATCGCAATTTTTTTAGCAAATTGATAATCCCCCCCCCCCAAAAAAATCTTGGAGTAGGACAATGGAAATATTTCATTTTGATTTTGACCTTGTTAGGGTTTTTTAACCTTTTAGTTTATATCAACTTAAATTTCACAATGGAAAGTCTCTTCAAACCAAATAAACGTGTTGGGTTTTTTTTATTTCAAAAATGTCAAAATAGGATATTTGTCCAATTTTGAAACTTTTTTTCAAAACCTTTTTGAATCGAGAGGTTTGTCAAAGCCAACACTTTCCATTTTGGTTTTAACGAATCGGTTTATTTTTATTTTTTTGGGACCAAACATATTTTGTTGGAAAATTCCCAAATTTAATTAATTAATTAATGGAGATATCCCATCTCCTAGAACTGGAAGGGACCTTGATAGGTCATCGAGTCCAGCCCCTTGCCTTCACTAGTAGGACCAAGTACTGATTTTGCCCCAGATCCCTAAGTGGCCCCCTTAAGGATTGAACTCACAACCCTGGGTTTAGCAGGCCAATGCTCAAACCACTGAGCTATCCCCCTCCCACCAATTAGCTCTATTCATCATCTCTCAGGACCAGGCCCCTTGACTGGTGAGTTCTTTGGAGCAGGCACTCTTTGTCCTCAGGGACCTGAACTCCACTAAACTATGTGGCCAGTAAACAAGTAATGATATGATGGGTGAAATTCACCCCCACCCAGAGGGCCACATGACCCCCTGGCTCCACTTAAACCCTCCAAATAGGACTTGCATAGGTAGAGCCTATGGGTGTATCTACACTGCAATGAGAGGTGTGCTCTGGAGACGCACACCAAGCTAGCTTTGATGTACATTGGAACCTCCGAGTCACAAACACCAAAGTTAAGAACTGATCAGTCAACCTCACACCTCATTTGGAACCGGAAGTACACAATCAGGCAGCAGCAGAGATGGAAAAAAACACAAATACACTACAGTACTTTGTTAAATGTAAACAACTGAAAAAATAAAGGTAAAGATTAAAAAATTGATAAAGTAAGGTAACTTTTTCTGTGTTCGTTTCATTTAAATTAACATGGTAAAAGCAGCATTTTTCTTCTGCATAGTAAAGTTTCAAAGCTGTATTAAGTCAATGTTCAGTTGGAAACTTTTGAAAGAACAACCGTAATGTTTTGTTCAGAGCTACGAATGTTTCAGAATCACGAACAACCTCCATTCCCAAGGGGTTCGTAACTCTCAGGTTCTACTGTAGTTAGCAAATAACAGTCACAGTGAAATCACAGTGGTGTGGGCTTGCCACTAGCGTACTAACCCATGGTCCCGGCAGGCTTGTACAGTTGTGTTGCCCTGACTTCACTGCTATTGTTATTGGCGTTAGCTAGATCAAAACTGGCTTGGATAATTCTACGCACGTTCCAGGCACACTTCTGATTGCAATGCAGATAGACCCTAATCTTGTGCTGGCCAGCTGAACGGCCATTGATTTCACCCTTAGGTGATTTCATTTTGTAATGGAAGCTTCTGCAGAAAACGTTCTGGCTCCAGGAAACAATTTTATAACCCATCTCCGGGTTGCCACCCTGTGTTGGAGAAATGACTGATCTGAGGGCGAAGGAAATCCTCAGAAGCCGGGAACCACAGTCTGCTGAAGTGTATAAAAATATGGGCATCAAATTGTGCCCACACATGAGTGTAACACCCTTTGGAGTCAGTGGAGTTGGACCCAGTTTACCCAAGAACAGAATCAGCCTGGGTGTCATTCGCAGTGTAACTTGATTGCCACTTTTTTTCTGTTAGATTTGCAATCTAGTTTCACAAGCCGTCTGCTTGGCTTCAGTGGGTATGGAGGGATATATCTCAGGTGGTATTTCAGTAGGCTGAGAAGCTGCCTTCCTGTTCTCTGGACTCCATCCACTTCTTTCTCCATAGCACGTTTTCTCGTCACCTTTTCCATCCGACTCATCTTCAGACATTCCTGGCACTCTGAGAGAAAAATCCTCTCTGTAGGGCAAAAAATCCTTTAAAAATCTCCCCGTCTCTTCCCCCCTTCCTCTCTACTCGCTGTGGGATGCTGCCTTCTCCTGCTTACTACAGAGAGACCTGTGACTGGCGACCAAAACATCAACACACTGAGCTCAGAGCCCCAGGCTGTTTTTCTTACTGTTGCTAGAGAACACAGCCCCCACTAGCTCTGCCCTGAAGCTCTTCTACCAGGGAACTGAATTCTGGTTCCTGCTTCCTTCTCCTCCCTTTCCTTATTTTATAATTATATTTATTTGAAATTGAATTTTAAAGGTTCAGTCCCTAAAGGCAGCGAGATGTAATTTCTGGTGGATATTAAAACTGTATAAAACTGCTCATATATCCCCCATGAAAAACAGCTGGTACTCAGAGGGAGACTGACTCTTACCTTCTTGCCAGCTATGCCAGAAAAAAAAATTCTATTCTATTTTTCTTTACAAAATAAAATAGGAATTATATAATGCACAAGTGACCGTTACTAGTGGGCTATAAACTGGAGGTAGGGCCAGAACCTTAGCTGGTGGTGTTTAGCATAGCTCCATTGATTTCAGTGGCAATCGTACCAGTTTACACCAATTGAGGATCTGGCCTGGAACGTCTCAAGTTCTTGCTGCTGTTTGTATTGCCTTGAGATCCCGAAGACGATCAGGGCCCCTTTGTGCTAGTGTTACAATCTAAGGTCCAGGTTCTGATCCCCTTACTCTCCTTGAGTGTCTGTCTTCTCAAATAGAGCCATTGAAATCAATGGGGTAGGAAGGCTAGTTAGTGGAGGAAGGCTGGCCTAGCAGATAAGTGCTTGGACTCGTATTCAGAAGACCTAAATTCAATTCCAGGCTCAACCACAAGACTCCCCGTGTGACCTTAGTCAAATCACTTGATCTACTGGGCGCCTCCGTTGTCTACCTATAAAGTAGAGATAATAATACTCCCTTTCTCTGATGCCGTCCCTATTTCAGGCCAAACTTTGTCATGCCTACATACTTGGGTGACTTTCATTGCTGTCGTATCTGGGTGCTGCGCTGCTATTGAAGGATTTTATCCTCACAGCCTCAAGCGGAGGCACACCAAGTTTAAGAGACTTCCCCAAGGTCTCACGGGGAGTCAGTGGCAAAGCCAGAATTGAGCACAGAACTTCTGAGTTCTTACCAAGTGCCTGGAGCCACCTGCCTCTTTTAATATATCCAGGACCGTGTTCTCCCAATACATAGCTATGGAAACTGATGGCCCCAAAGCAACAAAAACTCCCTCTAGACTCTCCACCTCTTTTCATTCTCCTCAGGAAATCTAGCCCCGACTGACGGGACTAAACATGAACCTGGCCCTGTCTGTGTATGAGGTCGTGAGTGCTACAGGGAGGGGGAAATTCCTAGGAATGGGATGTGCTGGGCTCTGAGCATGATCAGTAATTTGCTGGATGCTATTTGGAAATATCCTGCGAGGGGAAATCGTCCTTTATTCTTTTTAATCGCGCCAGCAAATCTGCTGATCCAGAGAACAGACGACGCACCAAGGAATTTTATCTCAAGCTCCCGGTGCGGAGGAGGAAACGTTCAGGACTCTTTCCCCACCCCCACCCCACCCTCCTGCTCTGGGATGATTTGTTCCAGGAGGTGTTCCCCGAGTCATTCATTTCCCTCTCCCCACCTGACAGATCGCCCCTGCATTCTGCCGTGCATAGAATCAGAATATCAGGGTTGGAAAGGACCTCAGGAGGTCATCTAGTCCAACCCCCTGCTCAAAGCAGGACCAATCCCCAACTAAATCATCCTAGACAGGGCTTTGTCAAGCCTGACCTTAAAAACCTCTAAGGAAGGAGATTCCACCACCTCCCTAGGTAACCCATTCCAGTGCTTCACCACCCTCCTAGTGAAAAAGTTCTTTCTAATATCCAACCTAAACCTCCCCCGCTGCAACTTGAGACTGTTACCGCCTGAGGGGCTCGAGGCGGACTTTAAATGGTCCGTTGGCTCGGTGTGCTTAGCACCAATAAAGACACCGAGGGGAGAAAGCAAGCCAAGTTTATTTTAGAGCTTTGAAATGACACTAGGAGACCAGCATGTCTTAAATTTAGTGCAACAAATACAAATAACTTTTATTTTTTTATACTTTAAGCAGTTTTTATGTAAGCTTTTGTTTGTTAACTTTTTAGTATTTTTTTTATTTTTTTTTTTTTTAGCTGTTACAATTAGAAAAGTTTTTATACGCCTGTGAGAAAACTTTTTTAGTTTTTGCGGCCTTGAGTTAGACATTTGCAAAACTAACTATTTTTTTTTTTTATTTTTATTATTTTGCTAGTGTGAGTGAAACTGAAGCCATTTGCTAAAAACGCTGACCAATACATTTTTGCTGTAGCCTGTAAGCATTACACACAGAAGTAAGTGAGAGTTTACAAGATGGAGTCTGGGGGTTTCGCTAGGCCCAGAGCAAAAGAGCTTTATTGACACTTTGGTCTTTTACTTTCCCGAGTTACCTGGTAGCTATGCCTGGGGGGGTTTCCAACAATTCCTTCTTTGAGAACACTTAACAAACCTTTGTCAGAGTTTTTTTATACTTTAAAGACAGAATGCGATTAAGCTTTATACAATCAGGATTATTAATGAGAGGATATAAGGGAACCTTTGGAGAGGGGGAGGTACAAATTTTACATATGAGCACTTTACAGCAAATGACCAAAAGAATAAGAACAAAACATATTACAACACCTGTGAGCAAGATGCGAACAATGCTTTTTCCTATATTTTTTAGTTTTTTTAAACCAGGTATTTAACCCCAAAGGGAATTCAAAATAGTGGGTTTCCCTTTCTGGGCCTTTTATTGATTAAAGGCCCGTTTAGCTGACAAGATATGCGTGTTAATGTCCTGTGAAAACTTTGGGACATAGGTACAACATTTTTTTTTAATAAGGGCACAGACCTTGCCTTGTGAGGCTAACACATAATTTAGGGCCTGACGGTTTTGTAAAGCCAGCAGTTGAAGCTGGTACAGCTTAGAACTTATGCTTTTTTTTATGGCTAGAGTATTATTGGCAAACTTAAATTATTAGAGGTGCTACTGCTAGTAACCATTCACCTTTGACAATAGTTTGACCAATTTTGGGGTACTACTTTTCAGGGCAATCCCGCTGAATGATGGGGAGTCTGGGCACATATTCAACAGTTGGAAAGATTGAACTTACGGGCAAAGGCAATTTTTAGGGCCTTATATGTGTTGGTAGCCATATTTGCAGGGATGGCTTTCCATCCTGCATGCGATGTGGGTGAAACAGTAGGTAACAGAAGAATTGCCTCTGTGATAAAAAGAAATACTGTGAGAGACCCTAAACCTAAACCCATATTGTAATTACTACAACCCAAATACCCAGAGTACAATAAGAATTATTGACACTAAACAAGTCAAAAAATAACAAGACCAAATACACAGGCCAGGTCCGCCTTTTGTGAGAAAATAAAACTAATGTTTAGGGTTTTCGCGAGGAGTATGTTGTGACTGTTTAGAAAGATTACAACGCATTCCCAGTGATTCTTACTGTTTTTTGAATAACAGCTTAAGTTTCAAATTATTGTTAGCAGTTTTTTTTGCAGGCTGGACAGTCCACTGTTTAGGAATGGGCACTGCTTTTAGTCGAGAGTGATGAATTCAGTTTTTGTGTCCTTTGACCTTTGCCGCTGTATGGGTGACAAGCAGGACGGTGTGGGGTCTCTTCCACTTCTCTTGGAGAGGCTTGTTCTTCCAGGTTTGCACGAGAACGGAGTCACCAGGCTGCAGGGAGTGGACCCGGACATCCAGCAGAAGAGGCTGTGAATTTTTGGTGTATTTGTGAAGAGAAGAAAGAACAGCAGACAGAGAGCACATATACTGAGACAAAAAACCACACCCCATTTTCCATTCCCCTGCCAGAACTGGGGTACCATTTATAGGCCATGCTTTTTTAAACATAATTTTGAAGGGACTAAGCCCTATTTTACCCTTAGGGAGAGCCCGAATGCGAAGTAACACAAGGGGCAAGGCATCAGGCCACTTAAGAGAGGCCTTCTGACAGACCTTTGAGAGGTGTCGCTTGAGTGTCTGATTTGTGCGTTCCACTACTTCACTGGCTTGTGGTCGCCAGGGTGTGTGGAGTTTCCAGGGGATTTGCAGAGCACTTGATATTTTTTGAACCACTTGAGATGTGAAGTGTGTTCCATT
Organism: Terrapene triunguis; assembly: GCF_002925995.2. Lineage (NCBI taxonomy): Eukaryota > Metazoa > Chordata > Testudines > Emydidae > Terrapene > Terrapene triunguis. The sequence goes on along the minus strand of NW_020664420.1, from coordinate 906,757 downwards.
ATCAGATTCCATCCACTGAGGAAGGCCGAAGCGAGGAATGATTTTTTTGACAAACTTAAGAGCCACTGTTTTGGCAGTGTTGTTGCGACATGGGAAGGCCTTAGGCCATCCGCTGAATTGATTCACTAAGACAAGGAGGTACCTGTATTCTTGGGTCCTGGGAAACTTAGTAAAGTCTATTTGCCACACTAATCCTGGGCCTGGGGTAGGTTCCAGGGTGGCTGGTGGCACTGCTACTCCTGTTCGAGGGTTATTTTTTTGGCAGATTAAACATTTAGCTTGTACCTGTGATGCTAGGGGTTTAAGTCCAGAGGTTAGAAAATATTTAGTCATGAGCTGGGTGAGAGCCTCTCTGCCTGCGTGTGTGGCTTGATGCAGTTTTTGCAACACTGATTGAATCAAGCCCTTGGGCAGGAGGATTTTTCCCTTTGTGGAACAAAGCCATTCCTCCTTTTTCTGGAGACCGAGACTGTCAGCCAGGTTTTTGTTTTTTTGGGAGTACTGAGGGGCTGCAAGCTCACCCACTGATGGGATGAGGGCATGCATTTGGGCATTTTTTTTAGTTGGTGATTTCAGGGTAGCAGCTTGCTTAGCTTTCTTGTCTGCTCTGGCATTGCCCTTGGTTACATTTTGATTTTTTTTTTGATGGGCTTTGCAATGCACCACTGCTACTGCTGAGGGGAGTTGTACTGCCTTTAAAAGTTGGAGAATTTGAGACCCATGCTTGACCGGAGAGCCTTGGGCTGTTAGCATTCCCCTTTGTTTTTATAAACCAGCGTGAGCATGCAATACCCCAAAAGCATACTTTGAGTTAGTAAAGATATTAACCCGTTTGTTTTTTGCCAGCTCGAGTGCCCGAGTCAGGGCCACTAGTTCAGCAAGCTGGGCAGATGTTTCTGCCGGTAAACTTTTAGCTTTTACGGTATTATGAAGAGACACAATGGCATAACCAGCCCTTCTTTGCCTATTTACAACAGTACTACTTTTATTTGTATACCATTTTAAGTCAGCATTTGGGAGTGGCTGATCTTTTAGATCTGGGCGGCTAGCATACTGAACATCTATGATTTCTAAACAGTCATGTTCTTGCTTTTTTGTCTCGGGCAGCAGTGTAGCTGGATTAAGGGAGGGACAGATCTGCAGGGTGACTTTAGGATTTTTTAACAGCTTTGCCTGGTACCGAGCAACCCGAGCCTGTGTGAGCCAAAGACCCCCCTTAGTGTCCAGCAAGGCACGGACCATATGAGGAACATACACTTGCACAGCTCCTCCCATTGTCAGCTTTTTTGCTTCCCCCAAGACTAGAGCCGTAGCTGCGACCGCCCTCAAACAGGCTGGCCATCCCTTTGAAACTTGATTCAGTTGCTTAGAAAAGTATGCCACAGGACGCTTCCAGGCACCTAATAGCTGGGTAAGCATTTCCAAAGCTACCCCTTTTCGTTCATGCACATACAGTTGGAACGGCTTAGATAGATCGGGCAAGCCAAGGGCTGGAGCTTTCATTAGCTTCCTTTTTAAGATTTTAAATGCCCTGTCTGCTTCTGGGGACCAATGAAAGGGGTCATGTTTTGCTCCCTTAACACATTCATACAGAGGTTTAGCCCACAGTCCAAACTCTGGAATCCATATTTTGCAAAAGCCTGCCATGCCCAGGAATGCCCTAAGCCTACGGTTGCTGGGGATGGGAACTTGACAGATAGCCTCCTTTCTTTCGTTTGAGAGCTGTCTTTCTCCCTGCCTGATGTGAAATCCCAGATATTGAACCTCTGAAAGAGCAATTTGGGCTTTGCTTTGAGATACCCTGTATTCTTGCAGTTCAATAAAGTTTAGGAGACTTACAGTAGCTTTGAGACAAGGGATTAGACCCACAGCAGCAATTAGCAAGTCATTTACATATTGCAACAAGAGGGCTTTGTCTGAATTATCCCACTTCTCCAAGTCTCTGGCCAAAGCCTGTTTAAACAGATTGGGGGAATTTTTAAATCCTTGAGCCAATACTGTCCAACAAAACTGCCTTTTAACCCTTCTGTTGTCCTCATTATGCCTTGCAGTATTTTGCTGATTTTAGTTGCTTGGGCACATTCAGCCCCCCTTCCTCTTGGTTGTCAGCAAAGTTTTGGCTGTGAACACTGACCTTGGACTGAGGCCAGCTGTATTTTCTTCTCAGTTAACTCATTTTGTGCTTTTTCTTTTTTTTTTTTTTTTGGCTTTTTTTAACTTTTAAAGGAACCTTCCACTTTTTACTTATACACCTTTTCTCTAGTAACATAACTTTTGTACAAAGCTTTGAAGCAACAAACCAGGACGAGCACACTCACTTTTGAGGATTTTTCTTTATACAACTTCTGGTGTCCAATAGCTTTCCCTTTTAAACCTTAAATGCCTTCTCTGTCTTTTTCCTCCTTAGCCTTGGCTATAACCTGATTTTGTTCCACTTTAGACAACAGGGTTTTCATAAGTATATTACAGTTATTCCAGTCAGACTTACGGCTAGCTAGACACCCTTTAAAGACAGAAATGAACTTGCTTGGATTCGTTGAGAATTCTCCAGCCTCTGCCTTGAAAGCGGCCAAATGTACAGGGTCAAAAGGTACGTGCGAAAATACAGATACTATTTGTGCTGCCCGCTCTTGCGTTCCTGGCCGAGCTACCACACTTTTAGTAATCAACGGATACAATCCCACAGGGGGGGGGCACTCTCTAAAGCCTGTGGGGGTGGAGGAGCCGAAGGGGACACCGATTCTGGCATTACAACAGTGGGAGGGTTCTGGGATTTAGCAGCACATACTACCGAGCCTGTCGGAGTCAAATGGCACTTGAGCAAAATATCAGTCCTATTTCTTAACACCATAAACGTATACGCATAGAGATGTTCATTCCATTTACCTGTTCTCTGACAAAACAAAAGCAACTGAAGGATTGTGTTATAATTAAGTGATCCTTCCGGTGGCCACCTTTCTTGGCACTCCAGCTGGTACTGAGGCCAATCAACTGTACAGAACCTTTTCAATTTACTTTTAATTAACTGATCAGATCCAAACACCTTCCAGTTCACCAGAATGCATTCTAAGGGTGTACACTGTCCCCTGCCGGCTGTACTTTGTCCCTGCCCCATACTGAGGGAGACTCTGGGCGTCCCCAGGTCAAAACAGGCAGACTCTGGGCGTCCCCAGGTCAAAACAGATAAAGTCCCCACTGGACTGTTCCTACCTTATCCAAGGGTCCGGTTCTGCACCGTCGCTTTATCCACGGGACCGGTTCCCCACCCTGCTTCTCCACTGTCTGTGTGCGTTGCACCGTTGTGCCCTCCGGGGTCGAGCAAACCACGTCTCTGCCGAGGCCCCCCGATGAAGTCACCGGTGAGCGCTCTGGGCGTCGGTCGTCGTCGTAATCCGTCGGCCACCAGGAGGGATCCGGGCAAGGCTAAATTTCAGCCTCGAGCCCCACGTTGGGCGCCAAAACTGTCACCGCCTGAGGGGCTCGAGGCGGACTTTAAATGGTCCGTTGGCCCGGTGTGCTTAGCACCAATAAAGACACCGAGGGGAGAAAGCAAGCCAAGTTTATTTCAGAGCTTTGAAATGACACTAGGAGACCAGCATGTCTTAAATTTAGTGCAACAAATACAAATAACTTTTACTTTTTTATACTTTAAGCAGTTTTTATGTAAGCTTTTGTTTGTTAACTTTTTAGTATTTTTTTTATTTTTTTTTTTTTTAGCTGTTACAATTAGAAAAGTTTCCATACGCCTGTGAGAAAACTTTTCCAGTTTCTGCGGCCTTGAGTTAGACATTTGCAAAACTAACTATTCCTTTTTTTTATTTTTATTATTTTTGCTAGTGTGAGTGAAACTGAAGCCATCTGCTAAAAACGCTGACCAATACATTTTTGCTGTAGCCTGTAAGCATTACACACAGAAGTAAGTGAGAGTTCACAAGATGGAGTCTGGGGGTTCCGCTAGGCCCAGAGCAAAAGAGCTTCATCGACACTTTGGTCTTCCACTTTCCCGAGTTACCTGGTAGCTATGCCTGGGGGGGTCCCCAACAAGACCATTACTCCTTGTCCTTCCGCGTGCCTGAGCCCTTCACTCTTGCATGGCTCTGTCGTGATGTTAATTATTCCATCCAGCTCCGCCATGGGGTCAGTAGGGTCAGCCCTGTTGAAGAGATGGGGAAACTGAAAGACAACGAGGGAAGAAGCCGCATACTCCAGTGGGTTGGGGACTCAGGAGATCTCGGTTTAGTGTGGGACCTTGGGCAAGTCCCTTACCCTCTCTCCATCTTCCAGCCCACCCTTTGTCTGCTTCGTCTTGTTCGGCTGTAATCTCCTCAGGGCTGGACTGTCCTTTGGGAGTTACTGTCACAGCACAAGCCCTGATCTCAGGTGTGGCCTGTGTGTAATGCTGCCTAATCAGTGACGCACACAGCAAGGACATGGGAGTTCCTGCCTCCCAGTCCTGTGCTCACACCAGTTTGCAACACGTCTCTGTCTGGACGGGGGGTGCTGGGGCCCGGAGGTGAGCTGAGGCTGAGTGTTCAAGCTCTGCTTCCAGGCCCGATTGTCCCGCTGTGGCTGCCGTATCATGGATCCCAAGATGCCTCTCTTTCATTCCATCACTTGTCTATACAGGTGATTGTTTTTTCTCCCTTTGACGTAACCATGGCAGCCTGGAGTTGTAGAGGAGGAATCCACTTCGGGGAGGGATAGCTCAGTGGTTTGAGTATTGGCCTGCTAAACCCAGGGTTGTGAGTTCAATCCTTGAGGGGGCCATTTAGGGATCTGGGGCACAAATGTATCTGGGGATTGGTCCTGCTTTGAGTAGGGGGTTGGACTAGATACCTCCTGAGGTCCCTTCCAACCCTGATATTCTATGATTCTATGCAGCACTCAGGTGTTACAGCCCGCCCTTAACCAGCAGCCTGTGATGTCTTACAGTTTTGAGGTCCTGATTTCTACCCCACATCCACCCTTTGTTTTCAGGACTGGAGAGGAAGATGAGTAGCATGATTCCTCTGCTCTCATCTCCACAGCTGAGCAGTGAGAACCGCAGAGGAAGCAACCACAAGTTCCTAGCGGGATAGAATACCTGGCCGAATTCTTATTTGAGCCTTACTTTGTCCTTAGACCTCACTCTCGGCTCCTCTGTTTTCTCTCTTCCCTGGACCCACAAACACTAAATGTTCCCAGAGTAAGGAGGTGTGTGGGGGGGAGGGATTGTCAGCACCTCATCCCGTCCCACCCCCAAAATCAGCATGCTTCTTTCTTCCCTTTGATTTTTTAACCAAGTTAAGCAGTAAATTAAAGCTGATCTTGCATTTCCAGGAGATCTTGTCGGGATGCAGAGCTTAGAGGGATATAAAGAAGCTCAAGTTGGCTGAACCCTGCAGCTCCCTGATATATAACGTTTGATTACCTTTATTTCACCGAAGCTGGTCTGTTTATCTTGTAGTTCATGGGGGTTTCGTGGGCTCCCTCTGGTGGCTAATAAACCACATGAGTTGGAGGAGAGGAAAAACTAAATGAAACCGTTTGAGGGCTCTGTGTGGTAGGGGTGTGTGCATAGGGTCTGGTGTCTGTGTTGCACATGTTTGTGTTAATTTGGGTCTGTTTCACAGGTGGTTGTTTCTCGTTTGATTAGTCCTGGATGCTTTTAGGTTGAAATAATGGGAGGACCTGCTTTTGTACGGGAAGACTTTGGCAAACCAGTAAAGTGCCTAAAACCATTATGGCTTATTGTTAAAAGCAAGCTATTAAACAGTCTCAGCTTGACCACGGCAGGAGGGGGGCAGGGAGTTTTGGGGTGCCACTGAAAGGGCAGCTTGACCCCGTGTCCTTCCTGATAAGAATTGTGTTGAAGTTGCTGATACATTTTAGAAGACCAGGATGTGCCCCAGGAATGTCTATTGGAGTCTCAAGGCTGCAAACTCTGGAAAAACCCACACCTGGTTAATCAATAATCAGAAGGAACCTCTTGCTTAATCATTGAAACTGCTTACTTAACAAGGTTTCTTTAAGGGACATGTCATTCTATTACTAATGTATAAATAAGGGGGAAAAGTTTGAGGTGGGGGGGACTCTTCGGGACTGGTCTCTCCCTCTGGATACATCTTGTGTTCCCCACAAGCAGAGGGGTTGCCACTGTGCCACTCGAGAGCCATTCTCAGCTTCGGTAATTATCGAGTGTTGGGGGGGTGTTACTAACCTGTCGCGGACGTGTGTAAGTGCTTAAGACTAAGTAAAGGTTTAGCTTTAAGTGAAAGCACTCTTGTGTTGTCCTGTTTGTGCCAGCCATCTATCGGTCGGACGGCCGTATCTCCCTGATTTATTTCCTGACACCATCTCGCACAGAGTAAAAGTTACCAAGCGCTTTGGGTTGAAAGAACCCCGGGTAACACTCTGCTCAAGGTGTTTCGGTATCATGATTTTATTCCAGCTTCATCCATGACTCCTGAGGTGTGAAAGAAACAAGCAAACTGTACAACACACACAGAGAGTAACGCCCAGATATTTGCATTATTCCCACTCTTTGTGGATCCCGACTGTGCAGTTGGGTTGCGGGGGAATTAGAATAACACTCATGTATTGCTCACCTTCATAGTGCTGGCGAACGGACACCCTCTACATTTTAAGGTTCAAATCCTGAGCGGTTCGTATTCTGAGTAGCTGAGGTGATGGCAGTGGGATTCCTCTCGGTGGTGTATTGGCAAATACATTCTTGTCATTTCATTGCTTTTCTAAACAAACCTGCCCAAACCTGCTCCAATCAGAACATGTTGCTTGTGTGTGTTGCATTTCCCTGGGGAGGTTCTACTTTGTTTTTTGTTTTTTTTTAAGATAAAAGTTTTGCCTGGTTAGTTTCTCTTGAAACTTGGTCTATGTTTTTTTTTTTTTTCAAAACTTTAACATTGGTGGCCTAATGGTCTGGTCTTGCCTTACAGTGCCAAAAGTTCAAATCCCAAAGCAGCCCTGATGGCACATATGAAAAATCATGGGACTGTTAGCCTTTGGTATACAGGAAGTCGAAACTAGATGATTTAATGGTACCTTATGTCCTTAAAATCTATTAATTTGACTCAGATCCACCCAAAGCTCCCTGTTTCAGGAGTGAGTAAAGGAAACCTGCATATTGATGGAGAAATGTCCAGTCTTTTTCACTTTGCACCTGCAGCAGTAGAGACTTGAGTTCATGGGCCTCTGAGTGTGTGTTTTGTGCCTGAATTCAGTTACAATTTGGTCTGCAATAGAGAGGGCAAATTGGACCTACCAAAAGGGAGGCTGCCCTGAGGAAAACTGACCCCCTAATGTCAAATTCGGGCAGACGTACGTCTGTGCGTGCCAATGAAACAGCACAAACCAATGTAGCAGTTGCAGGAGCATGCAGAGGAAAAGGGATGCCCATCTTGTGGTTCTCTTGCAAATCCATCATGATCCCTGTCTGCAGTACCACAACAAGAATGCCAGGGGAGGGATAGCTCAGTGGTTTGAGCATTGGCCTGCTAAACCCAGGGTTGTGAGTTCAATCCTTGAGGGGGCCACTTAGGGATCTTGGGCAAAATCAGTACTTGGTCCTGCTAGTGAAGGCAGAGGGCTGGACTCGATGACCTTTCAAGGTCCCTTCCAGTTCTAGGAGATGGGATATCTCTATTAAAAAAAAAAAAAAAAAAAAAGTGGAGGGGTGTGTGGCCAGTGGGTCAGGGGGTGTGGTCTGCATATTAATCTACACATGCAAATTAATCTACACTCAGCAGATAGTAACAGTGCCAGCAAAGCCATTGTCTAGTGCACTTTAATATATTTATACTGTGAGAGGAGAAGACACTATCCAAAGGGGGCTTCCTTCTGGCTATTCATGGCTTGAATACCAGCACATGTAATGTTGCTTTTGTAGCAGTTACATGTGCCCATTTGGAGGAGATGAAAATTCCTCCTGTTAGACAAAATAGCCAGTTTCATCCCAGGAAGCCCGATCCTATCAATGGGTGTTACTCTCCATGTACTTTGGGTGAAGGACAGAAGGATCACGCCCACACATATGTGCATTGATCGTTTTTATTTATGTTATTTTCTTGCATGCTGAAGTTTGCTAGGTGCATCCCAGAAGACCTAGGAAAAGACAGCCATGGCTCAAAAGAAGTTACAATCTAACGGGCCCAAATCTGCCACTGTTACACTTGAGTATTGGTTACAGGTGGTCCCATCGGAATAGATCCCTCAGCTGGCATAAATCAACACAGCTGCACTGAAATTGATTGCACTCTGCTGATTTGCACTAGCTGAGGATCTGGCCAATTCCATTGGAGTCTACTCATTTATTGCCTAATCCAATGCCTCTGAAGTTAGTGGGAGTCTTTTCATTTACTTCAATGGGATGTGAGTCAAGCACTAGGTCAGGTACAACTCATCAAGCGTCAGGGTTGGAAGCATCTAGCTCAAAGTCAGGTCCCACCCAATGTGACTGTGGGTAGGGGGATCAAGCCCTCAGTTAATAAGGATGATCTTGCATTCCTCTCTACGGTCGCAGTAAGCCATGCCACAAGGTGTCTTCGCCGGGAGAGAAACAGGTCAAGGACATAATCAAATGCGGGGCAGAGGAGGGGAATGAGGCGTCAGTCTGTGATCTTGAGACAGAGAAATGCATTTCTGTTTAAGCCAGAGCACACAATTAAAGTGTCAGAGTCAGCTGGAATGCTGCTTGCAGCGGCTCCTGGTATCTGGCCACTTTGTGGATTGCTAATAGTCCACACAGTGTGCTGTTTACCAACTACAGTGAGAGCTCGCTCGCCAAAGAGGAGGAGGGGGACAGGAGCAGGGGAGCAAACTCAGTGCCCTGGACCTAACAGCTGCATAACAATTGTCAAAATATATGGAAATGCCGAAATTGCACATGCAGATGCAATCCCTGGGAGCCAGCGTGAGGCGCACCCCCGTGCCATACAGAACAGCTCCCCTCTCCACCCCGCTGCCTGCTCCACCGCAGACCTCGGCTGGTGAATTTTAAAGAATCCGCTGTGTTCGGAGAGGAAGACGTGAGGGGATTTTTCTTCCTTTCTTTTCCCTTTCTTTCCTTTGAATGCAGCAAAAAGGCCGGCTCCATAGAGTAGAGACATTACAACATAATGTGTGTCTGTGAATGTATGCCTTCATGTTCTTTTCTGTGCGCTAGATCCAAGACAGCCCTGCTGTAGATGCACAGGGTGAGGGTGCAAGCAGGAATAAGGAATACCCCTCCCTCATTCAGATTGCAAAAATTCTGGGCAAAATCCCAGTTGCTGTGGTCGGGGGCACTGGGCTTAGGGTGACCAGATAGCAAGTGTGAAAAATCGGGACGGGGGTGGGGGGGTAATTGGCAACTATATAAGAAAAAGCCCCAAATATCGGGACTGTCCCTATAAAATCGGGACATCTGGTCACCCTAACTGGGCTACTATGGAGACGTTCCCCTGGGACGTGGGAAGGGATGCAGAGAAGTGTATCGTTTAGTTCAACCGTAAACTGTTGGGCTTGATGCAGGAATCACCGTGTCTGTGCCAGGCAGATGATCAGAGTAGCTGATCGTAAGTGGTCCCTTCTGGTCTTAAAAATCAAGGAAATCGAGAACACCTGGACGCCTAGTCTTTAGAGCTTGGGAATGCTCTTGCCAAACGGTGAGGGCACGATTTGGTTTCTCTTCAGAAGGCTGCTATGAACATTCTGTTCCAGATGCTGATCACACGGGTTGCACCCCTCCATGTGTCGCTTTCAGTTTGGGGGTTCAAATGAACCTCCCCCCACCCAAATTCAGCTAAATAGTCAGATTTTCACCTGGTTTAACCATGCAACCATCAATCAGGGCAGCTTCACCAGAAACATTCCCACCTTGTTCAGCAAGGCCTGGTGTCCAGTCTGCAACAAAATCCCCAAACCGGGTGCATCTGGCATCAGCTCAGGTTTCATTGTGAACATGTCATCTGCCTCTGCACCCGGCACCAGATTAAAAAAGGTATTTAGGCACCTAAAGATGAATGTCAATGGGAGTTAGGTGCCTAACTCATTTAGGCATGTTTTAAAATCCCACTACGCCCTTATCTGCATCTTTAGTTACCTTTGTAAATCAGGCCTTTAGTATCCACCTTCAGCTTAGACAGGATTTTCCCCCTCAGTCTGTTTGCCAGCCTAGGAATAAATGTCTCAAATGATGGAGCTTACACATTAAAGGACATGCTGGCTGGCTCAAACCAATGGTCCATGAGGGTTTGAGCTCTTGCCTTTGCGTCAAACAATACTTGATGTTCAGGAAGACCTTAAAAAAAACCCACAATGCACCTTGGCAGAGAGAGAGAAAACAGGAAGTCTTTCTTGACCTCTCTGCGGTGGGGGAAAAAGGAAAGAAGGAACATTCAATAGAGCTGTTTGCAAAATGTTCAGTGAACCTCTTTTTAGACTGTCCCAAATGCTGTTTTGTTGGGAAGGATTCTCTGTTCCAGGATGTAGGGGTGGAGGGCAGGAGTGTTCACCCTGGAATAGCCAACAGCCTGCTAGTTAGGGCACAGACCTAGGAGACAGAACGCCCAGGTTTGAGTGTCAGGTCTGACACTAACAGAGCAGACACTTGAACTGGTGTCTTCCACATTCCAGGTCTGTGCCCTAAGCACTACATGACTGGCTCTGCCAGGGTGGGGAACATCTTGTGTTTTTTGAATGGTCTCATTTTCATTCCAGTGAGGAATGAAACCAAATTTCCAAGCCTCCTCATTTTTTTTCTTTTTTTGGCACAGCTCTCTCCTAGTACATGCATGCAAATGCAAGCATGTTCACCCACTGCAGAATCCTTCTCATACATGTACGCCCACGTGTCGACATGTATGCGCTTACATGCTGTCCATTTCTCCATCCTCTAACAGCTTCCCCCCACCACACACTCACACACGCTACCAAAATCCGCCTCTGAAACAGTCAGCGTAAGGTGACTTTTTCTTGCCATCTGGGTGTTCGGTGGCACAGATCCCTGGTCTGCCTACGTACGCATGTTCCCCCTTCTCTCCCAAAGCTGGCAACTAAAACAAAAGGGAAAGCTTCAAAAGCACAATGTCAGCTGCCTGTGTCAGTATGGGTTGAAAGTACAGATCACAGCGAGCTCATCTCCCAGTAGGAAAAGGGGACTTGCATTTCAATAAATTTACATACTACAGAAGAGTGCAGAATAGATTGCTTTGGGGAACTCTCTGCGTAGTTGACTGAGCCCTTGACTCTCACAGGAATGGTTTGATGCCACCTGCTCTTACGCTGTCATGCTCTCCACGGCTTCTTAATTCAAAACCCGCGTCTCTAGTTCGCTTCATTGTGTGGCTACGTTTTCTCCTAGATGGAATGAAAGGTGCCGGATTAACAGATCTCACGAATGGAGAATTTAGTTTCTCATGGGACAGCTATAGCACAGGCAGTGGCAGTGCTAACTTCACCTGTGTTGCCACTAACATGCCTTGGTCTTGATGTAGAGGAAATCCAGCTAGGAAGTGTGATGCTAATTCAGCCTCCATGCCCTTTTGATCCTTGTCTTTTCTCCTGCTCAGAGCTCATGGAAATGTTCCCAACTGAAACAAATTCCTGGGGGTTACCGAAATCAATATTTTTTTTGGTGTCCATTTTGATGAAATTGTCTGATTTTTCAATGGGAACAATTGAGACAAAACGTTTTTGTTCAAAGTCGAGATTTCCACATTTTGAATGTTGACATTTTGAAAAGGAACATTTTATTTTGATCGAAAAAGGTGGGTTGCCATTTTCCTTTCGACATTTCAAATTGAAAATTTTCAGAACTTTTCATTCCACGAAAATGTTCAATATTGCAACTGTTTGCCCCATTTTAGAATGGAAACAGATGTAGAAATATCAGAATGGCCTTCAGGACAGAAATTCCAGTTTCCAAAGGGCTCTACTCCAGATTAAGTGATGTGTTGTCTAGAAACTTAAAAAAGCTTGTCATTGATACAAATCCCAGCACCGACCACTAGTGAAATAAAAGGGTTGACATCCAGTTGATTGTTTGCTCTAACTTATCAGTAGATCTGTATGATTCCCAGCTGGTGGTTTTCTGCATCACAGTTTTAAAGGCAGTCTGAGATGAGGCCAAGGATTGGTGGGGGCACAGGATCGGAATGACTGTCTCATAACCAGTGGTAACTTCTCCATGATGCTGCTAAGGCAGTTTGGTGGGATGGACTTTCCTGTGGACAAAGAGAGGACTTTATTCCCGAGAACTGTCCTTCTGGTGCTTTATGATAGGAGTAAAAGGATGCTCCAGTGTTTAGGGCACTAGCCTAGGTTATAGAAGACCCAGCTCCAAATCCCTATGCCACCACAGACATTCTGTGTGGCCTTGGGCATGTCACTTAACCTTTCTGTGCCTCAATTCCCCATCTATAAAATCAAAGCACTTACACTGGGGGAATTGTCCGGGTAAAATACTTTTAAGACTGAGAGGTGCACAGGTGCTACAGCGATGGTGGCCACGTAAGCACCAAAGATAGAGTAAAATGGAGATGGCGAAGGATCAGCTGAAATACGCCAGCAAACAAAAGTCGTGACCCGCTACTTGGGAATTTTTCCTCCGTGCTGCAGGGTGCTGAGAAATACAGCTCACATGCAGTCCATGAAAGGCCAAAGGCTGGAGCGAAAGGCTCCAAACAGGGTCATTTTAGCACCTCCTGACAGAGGAACATCCATTTAATGCAGAGAAGGAACAGCAGAGCAGCGGTGACTTTAAGAAACAAACATTGTAATCTATTACAAAGCCTGGGCCGCCATTGATCAGTATGGCAAAGTCAATAATAGCTTTTGATTCCAGCATATTAGGTGGACTGTCAGATTCATGTCTATTGGAAGTTTTTACAGATAAGTGAAGCACGTGACTCGAAGGAAAGGGATTGTGGAGTTGAAAATCCCGGGTGGAGGGGTGATTTCTTCCTACAGTCACATCTGGAGCGCTACACTTTGGAGCGCTTTTCCAGGAGAAAAGAACCATTTTGGATAGTTATGAAAGGCAGATAAATTGTGTCTCTTGCTAGAACAACATCCGTGAGGCTCAAAGTCATGAAGGATGCAAGGGTGAGCAAGGATGGTTTTGTGCAGTTTGTTGCCAATTCTTGTGATTTTATCACAAGTCGTACAATATTAGGAGTGTTTTCTTAAATCCCCAACTCTTGGAGTCAATGGATTCCTTGAGAATCTGAGTTTTCTCCTTAGAAAAGGTACATTTCTAGCCCTTGTGTTTGTGCCAACAATCTTACAAACTTAACTCAAGCGCACCCGAAAGGTTCAGAAACCAGCAGGCAAAGAAAAAGTACCTATTCATTCTTTAAAAAAAAAAAAAAAAAAAACCTCATGATTTTTGAGGTCTAATTCATGATTTTAACCTCTTGGCGTTGACAGTACTGGAGTCGGGATATTGGGTTCAGCAGAGAGGCTTCTGGAAGGATAAATCCATTGATACCTGAGGGGCAGATGGATATTACAGTGATGGGGAAACACAGAACTGCCTAGATCAAAATACAGTATGTGGTTGGTGCTATAATACCAACATCTTTCCTACCAAGCATATCTCCAAGTAGTTCCTGGAGTTTAGTAACTCAGGTACACAGCCAATAAATAGAGATAGAGGAAATGATGGTACATACAAAGTAGGAAAAAAAGAGATGTTTCCAGATGGGATAGAAAGTCATTGTGGTGGAGAGAAAAAAAACAGGGCTGTGAAGAGATGCAGAAGAGATGGGTCTTTAAGGATCAGTGGCAAGTTTGTGCTGGAAGCAGGAGGAGAAGGAAGACCAATGTCGGATGAACACTGGGGGATAAGAGAGATCTGAGATGATGGACTGGGAAGTGTCCCTAGAAGGTTTTAAAAATTGTGGAGGGTGATTCTGAACTGGATCCTGCGTGACAGGGGCGTGAGTGGAGCTGCTGTAGCACTGGAGTGGTGGGGCCGTGCTTCACTCTGCTAAAGTTCAACTACAGAGGGATGTACAAGAAAAGTGACTCAAGTCCTTATCTGATCCTGCTTGGAGATGTGTTTTGTTCCCTTTTAGGTATTCAGTGCATCTGATACCTTCTAAATCTCTATAGATTTTTCTGGGCTTTTCTCCATCTGCCCACTGACGCTTTGCCCTGATGTTTCCCCTTGTATCAACCCTTTGTCGCCTACAGTTGGGTTTGTGCGACAATGCTAGGGCCAAACTTGTGGGGCATGATGACAGAGGATGACCCAAAAGGAGGGATGCAAGGAAAATTATTAGTGAAAGGATATTTCCAATAGGATTTATGTGTAATGTAGAGTCACGGAGCTTTAAAACATCACTTCTCTGGCATGGTATTTCCTTCCGTGCAGTGAAGATTCCATTCGATTCCAGCATTTGGATGCTACATTTATAGGTACGTAGATAGACTGAATATCATTGACATCCTGTAAAAACAAGGTGCACCCTTCCTGCAGGAAGCAGTTATGTTGAGATTCCAGGACCGTACAGAAATTAATATTTTCTAGGTCTTCCATTCCTCAATTCATTGAGGTTGCCTGTCCCAATCCAGTTCGGTGACTGGAAGCTGAGAACCATCTGGTGGTAGCTTGGTAGCTTTTGTGAAACAAACCAAATAATATTAGTCCAGTAATGTCCGCATCACAATAAACAGCCCCACACTTGGCCCCTAACTGAAAGTCTAAGCTGAGAAGGCCCAGGCCGGACTGATCCTGCAACGACTATTATCCTCTCACCACTAACAGTGGGTTCCTGCATGACAGGGTTCAGGTGTAACCCACTGATCCGTACGTATGGCACATCCCCCTCTGTGCCTGATTCACACAGGCTATGAATCTGCTGTAGGGCTCAGTTGCTGCTCCTGGTTCTGTACCTCAAGCTGAAGAGGCAGATGGTTTTAGTTCTGGAGCTCTCTGGTTCAAGCTTCATTGCTGGCCAAGACTGTGGTCATCCCATTGGCAAGGTGGCATGGAGAAGCTTTTGCTGCATGTGTTCTGTTCGTTACTGGGGCTGCCATCCTAGCACCATTCTCCAGCAATAAATGAGCCAACAAACATTTTTTAAAACAGAGAAATGTCTAAGTTCCTGGCCTGCTAAACGCGTGGGCTGAAGAATGGAGAGAACAAATTCAGAACCTTGCAATATCTGACAGAGTCCCCCCAAAACATTTACACCCCAATATTAGAGATGATATTCCACCCAAACTCCAGGCCTGATCCTGAATTATGATCTGACTGTCATGACCCAGATACACTAGTGTAAACCTGTGTAGTTGCACTGTAGCCAATGGAGCAATGCCTTTACACCAGCTGAGAATCTGGCCCCTTGTTTCTGTCATGAGTCAAACCAAACTTCCCCAAACTTGAGGGTTCAGATTTGGCTCTGAATCCAAAAAGCTTCCTGTATTCTGGAGGAAATGTTTCAGCTCTATATAGATATTCAGTCCAGATTCAAATCTGAGCTGTGAAATAGGATATGGATTGGGGTTGTTTGGGTTGAATGCACCTCTACCTAATATTTGAAGAAGGAAGGAAGTTTAAGTGTTCTAAAGAGTTCCTGTGTTATTGTTCTTCTGTTTGATTTTGTAACTTGTGCATAGCCCTTTCTCTCTGTGTCACTCCCGTCCTCCTGCACACACAATCAATGACATTTTCAGGAACATTTTGGTTGTCTTTAACATCTGAGCATCTCATAACAAGGTCTCAGACTGTGAGGAGGAGTGTGAAAGAGCAAGAGTTTGGCCAGGGTAACTAACTCTCTCTTTAATGAGCCCCTTGCAAATTCTCCTTGCATACTTAGACACCCCCGCAGTTACTTAAATGGGTCTTATTGGTCACCGGGTCCGGAGGTCACCCAACAGAACGGGTTTGTTAAAAATAGGAACGAGGGTTCAAGACACGGGGTCAAGAGAGATTAATTGAAAAATCTTCTGCAGGCCTGACATCATCTGTGGAATCCGCAGCGCCCAGACACTTCCAGCTGCTCTTGGGTTCCTTGCGAATGTAAATGAATGGCTCTCTTTGTGACAGCTTGGTGGTTTCCAGTCTGGGTTTTCTTTTCCTTTGTCCTTTTTTTTTTTTTTTCTACAGCAGAATGGAGGGTGGTGGAGTGACAAGTGTTGAGTGTGTGGGTGTGTATCCATCCTACTACCCATTTTGCAGGTGGCCGTGCATTCAAAGCAGGATCACGTGGTATCAAAGCACAATGCAACCGCATACAGCGATGCAAAGTTGTAGCTGCTGAGATGGCTTTCCACAAGCCATGATGAATATCATTGCTGGGAATTCACCTAGGGCACGGCTGTGCAAGCAAACAGCCATGGCTCATCTTGGGAAGTTCTCCATCTGGGCAATCAGTGTTCCAATGGCCCCTGAAGAATCTAACCAGGGCCAGTTATTTGGTGGTGCCTAGAGGCAAACGAGATCAAGGCCCCATTGTGCTAGGTGCTGTACAAATGCTTAATATTTGTCTCTGTCCCAATGTTCTTACGGTTTAAATAAACAAGACAGACAAAGGGGGTCTTATCTCTGTTGGACACGTTTAACGGACAGATGAAGTGACTTGCCCAAGATCACACAGCCAGTCTGTGGCAGAGCTGGGAACTGAACTTAGATCTCTTGAGTGCTAGTCTGGGTTTTCTTTTCCTTTGACAATCCAGCCTTCTTCAGTCTGTGTTGGGCCATGCCACTTGGGGAGTGTTTAGCTGGGTGTATGTCATTTGGCTCCGGGCTCACCTCTGCTATTGGGGTGAAAATGTGGGCAAACATATATATATATACACTGGGGTCCCATACACAAGAGTATGAATTTATTCTCTCCCCTTTCTTCAGCATGTGCATTTGGCAGGACAGGCACTTCCATAACAACAGTGTCATTAATTCAAAGCCTCTATCAGTCCAAGGCACGGAGCTAGGGTGACCAGACAGCAAGTGTGAAAAATCGGGACAGGGGGTGGGGAGTAATAGGAGCCCATATAAGAAAAAGACCTAAAAATCGGGACTGTCCCTATAAAATAGGCACATCTGGTCACCCTACACGGAGCTGAGCCTTGCCCAGTCCGTCTACACAGCCCCAACATTCAGCCGCCTGCTCCATCCCCAATCTCCGGGGCTGCTGCGGCAGATCATTTATTTATTTTAAAAAATTATTAGGCGTCGAGGACCTAAAATTGTTGCTGCCTGCACAGCTCTAAAAATAATATTAATCGGTACCCGGGGACCACTTTGATTTTGGCTGCATGAGGAAGTTTAGCAGCAAAAGAGAAAGGAGAGGCCGTGTTGACGCATAGATCTCTATAACTAGGATGCTGTGTCTGCAGCCTCCCGGAAAGTTTAGAAACCCATTAGAAAGTTTAGTTCTCATTGTACCTCTCTGGCTGTTTCCTTGGTGTAAGCATCTCTGCCTTGGCTACTTAGTGTCGTGTTGTCACAAGGACTATGCCAAAGGGGCGATAATGTTGGTCCTGCTAGTGAAGGCAGGGGGCTGGACTTAATGACCTTTCGGGGTCCCTTCCAGATATATAATGATTGGTGAGTGGTTTCATCTTGCTCCGCTGGAAGAGCAGTGATACTATAGAAGCAGCTGTGGTCTGAGTACTGGGGGCTGGGAGTTTGAATTCTGACCTGAACTCTGGTACTCACCCCTCTTCGCTTGGGATTTTCGCCCAGTGAAAGCAGCCGGTCTGTGTGCACCACCAACAGCAGGGCAGTATACCACCTGGGAAGGATGTGATGTGGCCATCAGAGCAGTTGCACCAGACAGTGGTCTAAAGGTTTGGTGGAGAGGCTAAGAGAGGGGAGTGGTTTGGAGAAAAGCAGGTGTGGTTGAGACCTAGCGAGTTAGGGAGAGCCCAGATGCATCTGGACTTGACCCTTCAACTGTTGGGAAATTTGCCTGTGACGATTGAATCCCACTCAGCAATTTGATAGGTTGAAAATGTTGAGGGATTTTACGGACACCTTTTCTGGGGTATGAATACATGTTTGGAATTACTTGGTGCCTGCTCTTTCTGCTCACAAGCTGGTTCCCTCCGTTCTGTCTGTAGAATGTGTCGGGACATCTTCATCTTCAGTCTAAATTCCTTGAGTCCAGGGATGAACCTAACCCTCTGTGGCTTTGCGTTCAGCATTTACTATAATGGCCAAGACTTCAACCAAGAGTCTCATGGTCCTTGGAGAGCTGCTGTAACAGCTGAATCAAGAGACTATGATGGTAATGCTTAACTCTTATATATCATCCATCCAGATGCCAGTGCACTTTACAAAGGAGGTTAAGTAGCGTCATCTTCATATTCGAGATGGGGAAATGGAAGCACAGAGCGGTTACGTGATTTTCCCAGGATTGCACAGCAGTATAGTATCAGAGCTAGAGACAAAATCAAGGACCTCCCGACTCCCAGTCATGTGTCCTATCTACAAGACGATGCTTTTCCGCCTTGACCTAGAGAGCAAGTCTCTGGCTCAGCTGCTCGGGGAGGTGCCAAGAGTTGTCTAAGCAGGAAGTCACTCTTCTTGCATATCTTATCATGCCTCCTTGAGCATCCCCCTTTGTCCTTTTCCATTCAAATGGAGAGACTGTAAATCTGTTTAAGTAACATGATAATGACCGACAGAATGGTTATGATGTCACTAAAATGAGCTATATATAACCAACCTAGTGTATTAGCGGGAGCAGAGAAGACAAGGAGATGGGTGAGGAGAAGGGGGGTGGAGTGCTTTGAGTTAAATACAGATGTTTATTAACTACCAACTCTGAGGCAATACTTAAGGGAAAACAGCTCAAGGGGCCACTGGCTCGGTTGCAGCAATACCCTCCCCCCCCCTTTTTTTTTGCTGATGTATAAGAAGTTTAATTTTAATATTGAAGGGTTTTTTTTTTTTTTCCAGTCTAGGCACAAGGGGCCTAGGCTGTCTGATCGGTTTCACTGACATAGCACAATGGAGATGCTGCTCAGAGATATTAAAGCCTGGTATTATCAGCTCAGTAGTGTAATATTATTTTCATCTCCTCCTCAATAGATTGTCCCTGCAGTGACACGCTGCCAAAGTTAAATGAATGAACGGACCCAGAGAGGCTCCCTGAACACCGGGCTAGGGGAATGAAATAAATAAAGGAGAGAGAGCACCAATGTCAAACGCTAACGGGACGCGGGAGGTTGTCGGCTCTCTCCTCCTGGCCCTTCACAGGTGCCACAGTAAGTCAATAGGAGGTGGGTTTGTGGCTTTGGTCAGGCTGGAGCTAAATTGCCCTTGAACTGGCGGGATAGTGCTGTTAGCTGGGTGAACTAGTGAGTAAACAACATGGCACTAATAGGCCACCCCCTGCTGTAAATTATCACTTCAACGTGTCCTTACGTGGTGGCCGGGAGAATGGAAGAATCCTGTAGAGCTGTAACATAATGACGCAAGCCAAGGAGGTAGAAGATGGAACTCAGGAGACTTGGCTTCAGCTCCTGGCTCTGCCATAGGAATCTCGTGTGACCTTGGGAGAGAGACAAAGGGTATGTCTACACTGCAAACGGAGGTGTGACAGCAGCATGTGTGGACATACCCGAGCTAGCTTTGATCTAGCCAGCTTCAACAACTATAACAGTGACGCTACAATAACATGGGTAGTGCACTCCTGGGCCCCTGGGGGTATATGCTTGAGTAGCTAGTCCACTACTAGCTACTCAAGCATATACCTGAATCCTCCGGGCAGACTGCGCGGACCCCACCCGTTTACCTTTTAACGGTTTCACGCCCTCTTGAACTCTCTCTTCAAAGTTCTTTTCAACTTTCCCTTACGGTACTTGTTGACTATCGGTCTCGTGCCAGTATTTAGCCTTAGATGGAGTTTACCACCAGCTTTGGGCTGCATTCCCAAGCAACCCGACTCCAAGAAGACCCGGTCCCGGCGCGCCCAGGGGCCGCTACCAGCCTCACACTGTCCACGGGCTGTGCCTCGATCAGAAGGACTTGGGCCCCCGAGAGCGGCACCGGGGAGTGGGTCTTCTGTACGCCACATTTCCCGCGCCCCACCGTGGGACGGGGATTCGGCGCTGGTTTCACTACTATTATAATTGGAGTGAGCTAGATCAAAGCTAGCTCGGGTTGGTCTACACATGCTGTAGTCACATCTCTGCTTGTTGTGTAGTGTCACAGGGTCAGCGCAGGCTCTCCCACTTCTGTGCCTGCACCCTGTGTTCAGGCTGGTATAATAAAGAGTGTTCACTCCTTCTTTTGTTGGATCCACCCCAGTGCCTTTATTTACAGTGCTTGTGCAGTTCCCAGATCCCCCAACAGTTAGTGCCCCACAGACCCTCCCCAGGGTCTCC
The DNA here is from genome assembly GCF_002925995.2 of Terrapene triunguis. NCBI lineage: Eukaryota > Metazoa > Chordata > Testudines > Emydidae > Terrapene > Terrapene triunguis. The sequence goes on along the minus strand of NW_020664420.1, from coordinate 886,441 downwards.
TGGCCCTTGAGGCTTCCTTGTTGGCAAGGAGACAGAGAGACTGCCCTCCTGTCTCCTCCCAGGCTAGCCTCCTCACTGAGGTTTGCCCAGGGCTTTTAGAGCCCTCTCCTGCCCCAGCCGAGCTGTCACTACTTAGCCCAGCATGTTCGTCTGAGCCAGCCCTCATTAGGGCTTGCAGCTGGGCTCCCTGCTGAGTACCTGCATCTCTACACCTGGCCTCCTGGCCAGAGAGCAGGCTGTAGCCAGCATTTTGGCAGGGCTTTAAAGGGGGTTTTACCCCTGCCCTGCCACATGTAGATGTATCCTTAATCTCCCTGTTCCTCAGTTCCCCACCTGCAAAATGGGGCTAATACTATTTACCTCCCTTGCAGGGTAGTTGTGGTGAGACTACATTTATTAATGCTTATGAGGCACACAGATGACACTCTGGTGGGGCCTACATGAATGTATAAACAGACAGACATCCTTATTCTGTCCAACTTCAGTGGGAGTTTTTTGCTGTGTAGGTACTGAGTTATACACTGAGGAAGGACCTCTATGTTTGGCCCTATAGCAAAAGTACTGTAAATTGCAATGTTTTGGTCCATTGTTGCTATATACTACTTTGACCTTTTAAAAAGACCAACTCTATAGGCAACTGATTTTGCTGAGCCTGTAGGTGGTCCCTTAAGACAAGCTTTACTTACATACTTGATTACTCGTGATTAATCTAACCCAGGGACACTCATTTCAAAGTGTTTCCAGATTCTTATCATCAGCCCCTTTCTCAAACACCTAGCACCTCCTGCAGCCCATTAGAGAGGCCTGTCCCCATTTCAGATTTCATCAATCCCAGCTGAACTAAGCAAACCAGTCTCTTTTTCCTTTCAGTTGCATAGTCCAAGCTGTGTGCCTGCTGCCCTCAGTTGGAGAAATCCTCTGCCTGAAGATTCTAGGCTCATCGCTACAGCCAGGACCTGGCAGGCATTAAAGATGCATCTAACAAAACCCAGACCCAGAGAGGAGCTGATTGGTGTTTCATCCATTGCAAACAGGTCTTGCACCTCATCAGCCAGTCAGGAAAACCAGCAGAGAAAGGGCCCACTTAACTAATTAAGTCTTCATGAGCCACTCTACGGGCTGCAAACAACAATCTGCTGTTCTGACAGTCCATCCCAAACAAAAAGCAAAACAAAGAAAAACCCTTGAACTCTTCCTTAGAAACAATTCAAATTCATATTATTCATTGGTAGAACCAATAAATATCTCAGACTGTGCCCAGAGTCCCATGAGAAACAGGACTCTATTTCGCTTTCATGTGGCAACGACTGATATCATGCGATAGCTATCACTATGCTCCAGACAGAGCAGTGACATCAGCAGACCCATCATCTTTGCTGCCTTGTGAGTGATGCCCCTGGAGGGCCTGTTGGGTACATTCTCTTTGCTTCCGGGAGTGGGCATTGATCAAGTTCCCTCTTGAGCTCAGGGTATTTGAGGCAGGAGGGAGGCCAGTCTTTCAAATGCACGAGTCTCTCCAAAAACTTGCAAAGATGACTTTTAAGCTGGTACTCGTAGATGTTAGTATATTTTTGGGTCAACTCATATCTGCCCTTTCCTTGCCAGTGCATCTCCCAAATGTTTTGTGGAGTTAGATAATGTAGTTACTGTGCTAAATAATACATAGCAGCAAAGGGAGACCGAGATCAAGGTACATGGGATGGGAGGAGGGGCAGATGTTTTTAGATGAGATTTGAAAAGTGATGCAGAATCAATGTGTTACGGAAATAGTAAGAGGCTGTTGCAGGCGGGAGGGGCTGCAGATAGAAAGGGTCTAATCCCAACACTGGCCAGAGTCTATTAAAGGACACAAGGAGCCTAGTTCCATAAAGGGGGAGGGATAGCTCAGTGGTTTGAGCATTGGCCTGCTAAACCCAGGGTTGTAAATTCAATCCTTGAGGGGGCCATTTAGGGAGTTGGGGCAAAAATCTGTCTGGGTATTGGTCCTGCTTTGAGCAGAGGGTTGGACTAGATGACCTCCTGAGGTCCCTTCCAACCCTGATATTCTATGAAAGGGACAGTCTTTTCATTATGTGTATACAGTCCCTAGCACAATGGGACTCTGATCCCTGGTGGAGGCCTCGAGGTGCTACCATAACACAAATAAATAATAATGAGCAGAAATCAATGAAGTTGGTTGAGTCCAGGGGTGGTCCTAAATAGAAGGAGGGTAATGCTGATCTTTAGCAAACCACCAGGCAGCCCAGGTATGAGCTATGCCCAGGAGATGTTCTAGAGACAACGTGGGTGAGGCAATTTCTTTTATTGGACCAATGTCTGTTGAGGAGAGAGTCAAGCTTATACAGAGCTCTTCTTTAAATCTGTGTACGATCAAAAGCTTGTCTCTCTCACCAACAGAAGTTGATCACCAATAAAAGATATCACCTTATGCCTCTTGTCTCTCTAATATCCTAGGGACCAACATGGCTACAATAACACTGCATACGGAAGAACTTAGTAAGGAAATAGTGCTCATTAGGTCTGCAAAGCAATTTGAGCAACCCAGTATTCAAATGGGATACTTGGCGCATGCCTGTATTGCAGGCTTTAGATATCTATGGATATAGACAGCCAGCAGCTATTTGGTAAGATTAGCGATTCAAAGGCCCAGACAGATCTCATGGACAGCATGAGGAGTACGGAATCTTTTTCTGATAAATTCATACTTCTGCCCCCTCCAAATTACCCTGGCATCACTTCATCGCTTGTTCAAAAGAAGGGATAGCTTGAAGAAGCTGACACGCCTTGTGATGTGTGTATGCTAGTAATGTGGATGGCATATTTTTGCCATCTCCAACCAAATGTGGTTTGGTTTTTGTTTTTTTTAACTAACCCGTAGAATTTGATAGAAAATTATTCTTCTGATATAAAATTCCATAGGAGAGATAAAAATAAATAAACTTTCTAGACGGGTTTTCCTTCTCTATTAAAGTCATTAGTAATTTAAATGTAATTTCTATAGAACCCTATTGGTCTCATCACAGTTAAACTCTGTAGGACTCGTCCAAATGGAAACCAGACAGATCCAGCATTTTAAACCCTTGAGCATATGGAGAGATTCTTGACAATGAGAACTATTTTTGTTTCACTGATTCTTGTCCTAAAGTAAGAGCGTCTCTGTGATTCAGTTTGGTTTCCATTGGCTGCAGAATTAATGCAGGCCTTGGAAGAGGAAAGGGAGAAGTAGGGAGGTAAACGGGGGTGTAATAGAATCATTGGCTGGTCCCAATCTCCAAAAGCGCTCACCCCGCAAGGTTTTGGCAGCAGTCGGCTTCTTTCAAACCACTCGAGAAGATTTTTGTCAGGGATCTCTCATCCATTGGATACTTAATGGAATAATAATGCTTAGCCTTTTGTAGCACTTGTTCAAAGCTCTCTGCTGGGATTAACTGATCCTCATGAGTCATAACACCCCTAGAATGTAGTTTAGTAACTACTATTATTCCCATTTCACAGATGAGGAAACTGAGACAGGAAAGCAAAATGACTTGTGCAAGGCCTCACAGCAAGTGAGTGGGAGGGCTGGGGATAGGACACACAGCCTGTTAGTAGCCGATCCAACGCACAGTCTTCCAGGCAGGGGTTCTCAACTTGGGATTTATGAGACCAACAAGTGTCACTAGGTTGCGACTCCACCACTGTCTCCATATTGCTAAATGGGAGAGGGAGCCTGGCTGGATGGGAGGGGACTGTCATGATGTGTGAATGGTTGAGCCCGGCTGCTCCAGACCTTGCTGTCCGTAAATAGCACAGAGGCAGACATGCCTGAAGGGATGGCGGGTTTCAGAGGAGGTGCAAAGCACACAGTGTAGGAGGAGAATTGTGATGTGCAGAAAGGTGCTTGTTGAGAGGGCGGGTGGGTGGTATCGGTGGTGTTTAGAACAGATGCTGCTGATTTGTCGATCATCTGGTAGGGTTGATCTGGACCTCTCTGCCCTCGTTGTCTTCATTCTCATTCAGACCAGGAAGCAGCCACCCCCCTTTCACCGAAGACATTTCCTGAGCTTGCTAATCTTCCATGAAAGCAAGTGGGGTCACTCTCCACCTTTTTTCCTCATGTCGACAAGGCTTGTCCCCTAGAGAGCCAAGAAGAAAGGCACTTTCTTGTTGTCATCTGTGCAATTATCAGCTTTGAACAAGATGGCAATTTGTTGTTGTTGTTGATTTCCTTTGTTATGCAAATGTGCCGGCTCATTCTCCGAGCGCTTTTTTTTCCCCCTCGAAGCAGCATAAAAAGGAATATTACACATTTAATTTCATGTTATCATTTGTTTCCCTCTGAGATTTCCTCCAGCCATTTTTCGGTCTCCTTCAGGCCAGTGGGAGCCGAGCAACAGTATTTTGAATTCTGACTTTGTCACTTCTATTTACTTTTTATCATAAAGGGGTATTGTCAATAGGTCTTATGTGGCTCCTATAAAACCCATTTAGGAATTTAAACCACCACTAAAACACAGAATTTAAGTCTCCTTTTATGATTTACGAGTCAAGTTTCTTAAACTCTACTTTTAATAGTCTAGGCATTTATATTCAAGGCAATCAGCTAACATTCTGCATGAGCCTTAAAGTTACTAGGGCAAAAGTAAAGAGAATAAAAAGAGTATAATTGAGAGACATGGGCCCAAGCCACAATCTTCAGAATAGGGACTTCTCCAGAGTTTTGTGGTGCTGTGGTCTCTCGCTTGGTTATGATCCATTTCTTGTATAATCTATATATCTCTCCAATTTGAAATTAAGTAGAGGTAGGAAATATTTATTGTCCAAATCTCAAATGGCTCCCAGGTCCCAAGGCACCCAGGAAGTTTAACCCTTCTCTTTCCTTGTGAGTCCACAAAACTGAGCTGGAAATGGATCGAGAACAGGCTTTCTTATGATTTCTGCTCCTTTCTGCTTCCAGCCAAGTGTTAAATGCAGTAGGACCGGTCTTTGTACTGGCATAATAAACAAATAAATAAAAGAAAAAGAAGAAAGGAAATCAAGGGGGGAAATTAAATTGCTTAGACACTATGATAACCTAGAAAAACATAAAACAGACAGACATTTTTTTGAACCTCAGGATAGGTTTTGAGTGTGATGGGTCAGCGTTCTCATTTTATCTGACCCATAACCAAGGTCCTAGTGGGTTCAGACTCAGACATTTGTTGTGATGGAAGGGGATCCAAAGGAGCTCAGCTTAATTCAGTTCCCTCTTTTATTATAGATAGAGGCCAGATTCCGATCTCAGTTATGCCAGCATAAATCTGATGTAGTTTCATTGGGTCAGTAGAGTTATTCTGGATTTATACTGACACAAGCAGAATCTGGTCCACTGCATAAAAATCATGCACCCAAAGGGTTACAAATTCCTCAACATTGCTCCCATGGCCAAACTCCTATGGTCTAGCATTGGCAACACACACAGAGGCAACCTGGCAGGGCACGCGGGACCCAAGAGTTGGGTATTCATTACAGCAGTGGTTCCCAAAGTGGGGTTCGCGAACCCCTGGGGGTTCGCAGGACGTTTCAGGGGGTTCGCAAGAAAAATTTCATTAATGGCGGCCAGAGGACTCTGCTGGGACCCAGTTGCAGGGCAGACAGCCCGAGTCCCAGGGAGAGCAGGGCCGGGCAGTTTGAGCTGGCAGCCCGAGCCCTCCCCTGTCAGCCAGGGAGCCGGCAGCCTGAGCCTCATGGAGAGCGGGCAGTTTGAGTAGGCAGCCTGAGCCCTCCCCTGTCAGCCAGGGAGCCGGCAGCCGGAGCCCCTCCCCTGTCTCCTTGTTACCACCAGGGCCGGCTCCAGGCACCAGCCCACCAAACTTGTGCTTGGGGCGGCACCTGGAGTGGGGCGGTGCGGCGCTCCGGCCCCTGGGGAGAGCGGGGCCACAGCTGGGCTCGCCGCCCTCCCCCCTGCTCCCTCCCCCCGGCCGCCGGGGGGGCGGGGGGCGAGCCCCGGCCGGGGCTCGCCCCCCCCCCCCCGGGGCCCCCCCCGCCCCCCCCCCCCCCCCCGCAGGGGGGGGGGCGGCCGCAGGATTTTTTGCCTGGGGCGGCAAAAAAGCCAGAGTCGGCCCTGCTTACCACCAGCCACAACCTCACCCGAAACTAGAGGTGGGTGAAAAATACCAAGCATTTTTCACAGGAAGTTTTGAATTTTTTTCACATTTTTCAAAATTCCCCAAGAAAAATTTACAAAAAACTGAAACGGAAAAAATGGTCCATTTTCAAAAACTGTTTTCATGAAACATTTTTCTGATTTTTGAAAACCAAAAATGAATTTATTTTTATTCGAAACCATTTTTTTTTTAAACAAAAGCCAAAAAAAACATTTTACAGAAACATTTTTGGTTTCTGGTTTTTCTATGTTCGTTAAAAAAAAGTTTCAATTAAAAATATTTTTCAGAGGTTCATAGATTCCGGGGCCCGACAATTGGGGCATCCATCACACTGAGGAAATTTAAACTTAAATCCCTTTTTATTTATTTTTAGGAGGGGGTTCACGAGATTTCACAATTTAGTGAAAGGGGTTCGCGGGCTGTTAAAGTTTGGGAACCACTGCATTACAGAGCACTTCGGGGAGAGGATCTCTCTTTACTGCACATGATTTTATGTATGGGGATTCTGAAAAATCATATATTGGTCTGGTTCAGGAGATATGGGTGTGGGTGGAGGTGTGTTGGAAAATGTCCAATGAAGAAGACTCCAAAGACTTAAATCAGAGCACATATTGGGGTGGCCAAAGTGGGCTCCATGGGCCATATGCAGCCCACAAAATCAGTTGTACATTCCTGCCTGAGCACAGCTGCAGGGCGTTCAGCCCTATCTTGGTCCTCATACAGGCCTTATAATGGGACTATAGATGAAAGCACAGGGTAGGTTAAGAGACTTGCCCAGCATCATACATAAAATCGGTGGCAGAGCTGGGAATTAAATTTAGGCCTGGTCCAGTGCCCTATCTGCTAGACCATCCTTCTGACCTGTAATTTGCCATGTTGGCAACTTCAGCCTGCTCAAGCTGCCCGTTCATATTCAAGTGAAAGGTCACTGCAACGTGCTTCATTGCACAACTATTCTGGGGCTTGTGATAAGTTGCCATGCAGCTGTCATGTGGGTAGAGTCTAGGTGCCCTTGTGCTATTTACCGTTCATTGTGTCATTCCCTGTGTCTGTTATTCTTAGCAGTGAGCAATACAATCTGTAGGGAAATGAATATATTGTTTTGTTTAGATCTTTTAATCCCTTTGTTTGCACTGTGTGTCCTTTTAACTGTGTGTTGCTGGGGGGTTTTGACCGTCTGCTCTGGACAAAAGATACCGTAATGTGAAGGTTTACTGTGGTCTGTGCCTACGGATCTGTTAAACCTGTGAATTCTAAAACGAGGAAGGCTTTGATGTCTCCTCAGTGCTAGGAGGTAGGGATGGGCACAAGCCAGAACTTAGCATCCGAACAACTTGCACTCTTGGGAAGTTCAGAGCTGGCTCCAAACATTGCAGCTGCCCCCTATCTCCGTGTAAGCGCCTGAATCAAAACTCTAGTTATGACCCTCCCACCCCACTGCTATCTGCACCCCCCCCAAACCCAAGGGAAAGTTTGAATCCAAACTGGGCACTGTGGAGTTGTCTCTAGTAGGGTATAGAGTGATTCTTAGTGGCAGGGAAGTGACATGAAAATCAGATCCACCTGAGCCGTGCAGTTGTGATCAGCTTCTACCATCACAAGCGTAGGCTTTTTGTGTTTCCCACCCCGTCACGTATGCCCCCCAGGAGATTTCACAATCTGACCTTCACCTGCCAGGATAAACAAGCAACGTCACCAGAAGACCGTGCCCAACTCGTCCCTAGTGTGAATCCATTGACCTCAGTGTCTCCACTCGATTAACATCATTGCGGTTACACCAGGTACGGCTTTGGGTCAGTGTGTGCAAAGTGGGACCAGGAATTCTAACCATTCTTGTCTGTGCCTTTAAAGGAGTCGAGCCATTCTCTAGACCTCAGGTCCCATAGTACGGGGCCTGAGCTGGTTCTGTGCACAGTACACACGTGGCCGGTGCTGCTTACCAAAAATAGATCACAACCCCCAGTGCATGTACTGCAATGAGGCTGTTCTTTGCCGTATCCAGGGCTCCCCTAGTGAATCCCTACTTGCACCCCCAACCACAAGCGCTACAGAGAAATGCCTTCACCAGGGACTAGCCATTCCCTTCCCTCAAGAGACAGTATCATTTAGGTTCTGAGGCCTTCACCAGCTATTTTTCCAAGAGTGACTGGTGCAGATCATCCTCGTCTCTTGGAAGCTCCGATGAGAAGCAGCAGCTTACAGGGGAGGGGCAGCTTTCCTCTTACAAGGTTCAGAATTATAAACCAAGCCACATTTGAAATGCCACTGACTCACCTGGGGTAGACAGGGATCAAAAGCAAATGAGCAGCTAATATCCATGTGGTATTTCCTGAGCAGGAAGCCATTTAGATCACATTAGTTTCTGACATATTGAAAGTAATAATAAAAAAAAAAGTTGAATTTTCTTAGTTCTGTGAGATACACAAGTGCAAGGTAAGCCAGAGATTGGCGTTCTGAGGAGGAGATCACAGGCGAGGTCTCAGACTGAAACTAGGTGACATCAGTGCAAGATTTGTACTTGAGGGTGCTGGCTGTTACTTTAGGTAGCTCCCTTCTACTGACCCCTACCTCCACAGGGTGGACAACTGAAATTCCTCCTGAGAGGCAACATCATGGGTGGAAGACGACACCCACTGGTCTCATGGCTTTACAGAGCTCAGCAGAGTTTTCTGAAGCCCTTTCTGCCTGAGAAACCTCTCGGCTGGGGCAATTAAACACTGGCACACACACACAAGTCCTTGTGATGGCAAATCCATTGCAAACCATGTTTGAATCCTTGTGAATTGATTCTCTCATTGCAACTTCTTGAACTGTAGTCCGGAGAGGCCGGGAGAAAGAGAGACGTATTGTTTTCCATTTACCTGTGGGATAAATTGCCAAGACCTATGAGCGCTATGGTCCTTTGGTTAAGACATTGGACTGGGACTCAGGAGACCTCTTCAATTCCTGGTTCTCCCGTGGGCTGCCTAAGTGGCCTTGGCCACGTCGCTCGGTTTCTCTGTGCCTCGGTTCCCCATCTATAAAACTGAGATAACGCTGGCTTTCTTCCAGCTTTTTTTCTATTTATATTGGCAGCCCTTTAGAGGAGGAGCTCTTTCTTGCTCTGTGTTCTTTGGGCCCCTGAACTTGTTTGGGGAATTCTGCAAATGCATAATACTAGTAACTGGTCAGCGTGCAGGACCCCCTCGGGCTTTGATTGTTGAGTTGGTGGGGTGAAGCTTGATGAGCTTGTGCCTCTGATGTTTACATTGTTCAAAAGTGATGTGCCACGGCGCAATAATATTACATTGTAACATGGCAAGACAATATCATGTGACTGCGGTGAGCGGGTTTGGTCCTGCGTGACAAGTCTTTTTAAGTGAAAACATGACTTCTAGTTTGTAATTCCACTCTCATAAGGACTGCGGAGACCTGGCACCCAACTCTGCCCCCGGTTGCTTTGAACCAGTTAAAAATCCCAGTAGATCTCCCTAGCCGCTAAAACCGAGTGAACCAGATACATCTTTGACCTCCTGAGGTCCCTTCCAACCCTGATATTCTGTGATTCTATGATCTTCACTCTGCAAAATGGCATTCAGCAAAGAACTATCCTGCGACATGGAGCATCACTGAAGAAGACCCCCCCTAGTCTCATTGCTCTACAGAGCTCCTCAGAGTTTTCTGGAGCCCTTGCTGCCTTAAGGCATGTGTTGCCATCCAAGGTGTGATTGCAGCATGCATAGACATTGCAGAACTAGCTTTGGTTTAGCTAGTTCAGATAACAACAGCAGTGAAGCCGCGGCAGCATGGGCTAGCTAATTGAGTATGAACCCAGGGTTCTGGGCAGGTTTTGACAGCCTGTGCTGCTGTGGTTTCACTGCTGTTGTCATTGGGGCTAGCTAGATCAAAGTTAGCTCGAGTACGTCTACACATAGACTCATAGACTACCAGGGTTGGAAGGGACCTCAGGAGGTCATCTAGTCCAACCCCCGGCTCAAAGCAGGACCAATCCCCAACTAAATCACATCTCTCACTGCAGTGTCGACATACCCTTAGAAACATCTAAGCTGGGACAAATAGACACTAACACGCTCCGATCCCTGTGGTGGCTAATTCCTTGTAAACCAGAGCTGAGCCTTCCTTCATTGACTTTCTCAGTGCAACTCCTTCCTGGCCATAAGCTGAGTGAGGCGCAAAGGTGCAACATCAAGGTTAGGACTTAGTAGTTCCGGTTCCTAGCCCCTGGCCAAGCATTGCATTTTGCTGACTCAAACACTGGTATTTTCAGGGTTTTATGAACAGTCTCAAATTCACTTGTAATGAACCATGTGCTAATGCCCTAGTCTATTTCCCCCCTTCTCTTCACATTAATTTCCAAAAAAGCATGTCTGATTTTGTAATGAGCTACACAACTGTCTCTCAATTAAACCAAATTTTACTGCTCCTCAGTTGAGGTTGAGTGGCGTGATGGCTTAATTTTAATGAAGGACCAGCACACTATAAAATCTACAATCATTCTTCACCAGTTTCATAAAACCCTGGTTCCCAAACTGCTATCCTGTGCAGGAGTTGCTGCCACAGAGCTCTTAAGGATGTTAATGGAGCTGCATAGACCTGTTGAAACAAAACCAGCCTTGAGGTTGTAGAGGTTTGGGATTTCCAAGCCAAGCATGAGGGTCACCTTTTAATCACAACACACGTCTAACCTCTGCCATTGTGCTGGGGGCTTCTCTTTTGTCTGAGGCTGTATCTTCCTCATTGTATACAATCGTGTGCCCGGGTGAATGCCTATGAATATACAAGTAACTGGCTGGTGCAGAAGGGAGATTGGTTTAACTACATGACAGGTCTGCCATAAGTATGGAAGTGGAGGTCTCAGAATCCTGCAGTAGGAGCTACTTTGTTTAAGGAGATGTCTGAATGCAAAAATCAAAACTGTATTTCTCACTTTTTTTGAGTCTCTTCCACCTCTATTAATGTTGCTTCAGGGCATTCTACTGTCCACACCCGTCCAGTCATTCTCTGTCTCTTACCCAAACAGATCATTCCCTTTCCTAAATCTCTCTCTGTAGTGATATGTCCATAGGTACAAGGGGCCTCGCCTCATTTTATTCCCAACTGCTCTGTGCTCCTTTCTGGTTCCGTTCTGGGATCCCCAAATCTCATCACTTCATTGGGCCAGTTATGATCATCTCATCTGACCTCCTCTACAACACAGGCCAGAGAATTTGGCCCAGTAATTCCTGCATTTGTCCTCACTGCACCCAGTCTCCATGGCGCCCTCTGTAAAGTTAGCTGAGCATTTAGTCATTGCAGCAATGGCACCAAGTGATGACAATTAAAGGCTCCTTTCTATCCTCCTCTTTCCAGAAACATCTCTCCTGCTTCCCTTATACCTGAATTGGGTAACACAAGTCACGCTCCTCAGTGAGTCCCAAAACCCTCTGAACGTGGATCAAAACCTGGTGGGGTGTTTGATCCTCTCCCAGCGCAACGTGGATATTTTGTATCTTTGGGACCTTCATGCCTATTGGCCATGAGCGTTTCAGAGACGCCCCCAGCAGCTTATGTATGTTACATCTCTGGTAACACTAGGCAAGCCCAAACCTTTCTCCTTCCTTACCCTTCTCTTAGGCCTGGTCTACACTACGACTTTAATTTGGATTTAGCTGCGTTAATCCAAATTAATCCTTAACCCGTCCACACAACGGAGCCAGTTACTTCGAATTAAAGGGCGCTTAAAATCGATTTCTGTACTCCACCCCGACGAGCGGAGTAGCACCAAAATCGATTTTGTAAATTCGAATTAGGGGTAGTGTGGCCGCACACCACCGAATTAATGTGGTTAAAATTAATGGGGTAGTGTGGCCGCACACCACCGAATTAATGTGGTTAAAAACCGAATTAATGTGCTTAGTGTGGCCGCGCACAATCGAATTTATACAATCTGTTTCCCAAATTCGAATTATCTAAATTCGAATTAATCTCGTAGTGTAGACGTACCCTTATTCTCTCTCTCCTAATATGAAGCAACCATTGCTATGCTTTAAATCAGAGAAACTGACAGCAGGCGCCACACACACGCTGTCGTAAAATGCCATAAATCATGGTGAGGAGCCACCCTGGGTCAAGCCGAGATGTTCTGAATTGCGGAATCGTCCCGAAGCACGGCTGACCGTTACTCATCCATCACATGGTGGCAGCGGCAGGAGTGCACGCGACTGGCTGAATGTCCCGTGGCTGTCATGGCTCTGAATCTTAAATTCACTGAAAAAATAATCCTCCAGGAACCTTGGGAGAGTAGAAAAGCCTTGTGCTGGAGGTGTAAATGCAAGCAAACATGGGCTGGAAACCGAGGCAAAGCATGAGACTTCGTGTAAGTATTAGGAACCAGAAACCAGTGGGATCAAGTGGACTCAGGGCTTACTGAGTTGGCCTCTGAGCTGGGAAGGAGTTGCAATCTCCTTCTCTCTAGGTGAAATGTAGGAGGCTAGTGAAACCCCCAAACTGGGCGGCCGCGGGACGGTAAAAGTACAATCTGAGAAGACTGTAGCTACCTGCTGCCCCTTGAAGTGAACCTCCACTGGTTTGCCAGGGGTGTTAGCTGCAGTGAGGTGGGGACCACATTTCTCTCTACAACCACCCTCAGTGAATTCCTGACAGTGCTGCATGATATGACAGCTAGTGGTGTCTGTTCTTAGCTTACCATGGTCCTGTCAATGCATTTGAGGTCATTCAGGTTGTCCTAGCCCTTCAGCGTTGGGGTTCTCTCCAGACTGGGACAGGGACTAGGTCCTTCTGAGTTTAGGTATCTTATTTAAGGAACTCCTTCTCTGTAACACCCTCTGTGGCCACCTAGGCACTGTATAAGGCCTTTTTATTCATGCCAGTGCCTCTTTGGTCATTTGGCCTCCCTGAAGTCACTGATTCTTCCTGTTAGAAAGATTTTCTTCTGCCCAAGTTTTGTTGGAGCAGTTGGTCTTTTGCTTTAATTATTTTAATGTTGTGTGGCATGTTTCTTGCTTAGAGGTGGCCCCTTTAGAGAATGATCTATACAGTGCAGGGAGACAGTCTGCAGAGAAATTATTCATTGCACAAATGGATACGGGATTCCAAGCACTGACCCAAGGGAGCTGGCAATGTGACAATTTTCACTTCTTTTACGGCCATAAAGAAGGCATCAGCCTCTCTGTGCAGTAAAGGCTAGGGGAACTGTGACTTTCTGACGCCCTTCTTCTCTTGACTAGTCAAATAACCAGTGGAAGATGATCTTCAAAACAGAAGAAGCAAAGTGGTTTATAAGCAAAACACATAATTTAAGGGGAAAATGAAAAAGTTATAAAATCTTCCTAAGCTCTTCTTTGCCTCTTGCCTGGAAAGGTACAGAGGAAGAGAGAAGCACTAGTGGCTGAATCTTAAATAATGCAGAGGATTGGGGGGAACAAAGCTTGGATTTGCACAGCTGGCCTGGAGATCTCTCCAGGGTTTCTGGTGAAATTTCCAGTATTTCAAACTTCTAGTCAGGTTGTATCAATATTGTGGCACTTCTCATTCAGGATGGAGCCGGGGGTGCGAAGAGGGATGTGAAAACAAAACATAATGTGGTGCCGCAGATTTGACTGGGAAGCCAAACTCCTTCAGATCTAAACACACACGTTTTGGGCTCACTATGAGTTTGAAGGGAAGGTTCAGGCTGGTGGTTCTTCAATCTGAACTGTTTTTCAGCATCCTTGGGTGTTTCTAGTCACTGCTGATGCCTGTTGATCTTTCTTCCTTCTCATTTGGGGCCAGTTCTTCAGCTGTGCCGGTATCATGTGCTGTACAGCTGAGGAAGCAATAGGGGGAGGACATAGGTATTTTTAGGTGACTTTTACACCTCTCCCCTGTCCTGGAGCCATTCAAGAGCTTGTTCAGCCTCTGGGGTAACCTAAAGCCAGCCCTACCAGCATCTGGGTATTGCTGGAGCCCCTCAGAACAGCGGTCATAACCCCTTTCCCCTGATCTCATCCCTGATGAACTCCCTACACAGTGAGCCACAAGGAAGGCCCATTACTCTGGTTTTACACCACCCAGAGATTCATTTACACCAGGGAGTCATCAAATAGCTGGTTCCGCTGCCTTTCCAGCTGCTTTGCGTTAACAAAACAATGCAGCGCATCAAGAGAGAGGCCAAGTGACCCTTTAAGGGACCCTCATCTGCAGTGGCTTTGGGTGTAACTCCCACAGGAGCTCTGCTGTGCACAGTTAGAGGGGTACAAGAAAGAGCCTTTTGAAGGAGGGGACTTTGATGCTGGGATAAGCCTGAAATAAAGTGTGTGTTTATATTAGAGATTGTCCTAAAGCAAAACCCTGGGCCCGAGCACTCCCTGAGGTTTGTAAACATTCCTCCCAAGATCCAAATTTTGCAGCTAAAGTCCATCACTACAAGCAAATCTCTTTGGCCATTAAATGTACCGGTCTCAGTGAGAGCATTTTTGCTAAGCATGTGAAAGTTGGGCAAATTTATATTTAAATCTGTTAGGCCAGGGTCGGGCCCCAGTTACCCCAGGGTTAACGTAGACTAAACTTCTCCGAAACCAGTGGGATTGCACCAGATTAACACCAATTTAACTTTGATGAGCATCTGGCCCAGCAAATTGCATTTTGCTTGGGCTGGAAGTCCCTCTTACACCAACACAGCAATAACTTCTCAAGGGGAAGCCCTGGTTAACTCAGCATTTCTAGAGAAGGCTTGCAGCTCTTCAATGGAAATTCTGATAGGAAACTCAAGCTATGTCTACACTAGAGATCTTACAGTGGCACCGCTGTATTGATGCAACTGTGCTTCTGTATGATCTCTCGTGTAGCCGTTTTATGCCGACAGGAGAGAGCTTTCCCATTGACATAAGCAAGCCACCCCTAACGAGCGGCAGGAGAAGCTCTCCTGCTGACCTAACACTGTGTACTACCACTTGTGCTGGTGAAACTTATCTCACTGGGGGGGAGGAGTGGTTTTTTCACACCCCTGAGTGACATAAGTTTTGCCACCGTAAGTGGTAGCATAGACATGGCTTCAGAGTTAGAACTACGAGGAGTCCTTGTGGGACCTTAGAGACTAAAACATGTATTTGGGCATAAGCTTTCGTGGGCTAGAACCTACTTCACCAGATGCATGGAGTGAAAATACAGAGCAGGTATAAATACACAGCACATGAAAAGATGGGAGTTGCCTTACCGAGTGGGGGGGTCAGTGCTAATGAGGCCAAGTCAATCAGGGTGGATGTAGCCCATTTCCAACAGTTGACAAGAAGGTGTGAGTATCAACAGAGGGGAAATTACTTTTTGTAGTGACCCAGCCACACCCAGTCTTTATTCAGGCCTAATTTGATGGTGTCAAGTTTGCAAATTAATTCGAATTCTGCAGTTTCTCGTTGAAGTCTGGTTTTGAAGTTTTTTATTGAAGAATGACCACTTTTAAGTCTGTTATTGAGTGTCCAGGGAGACTGAAGTGCTCTCCTACTGGCTTTTGAATGTTACAATTCTTGATGTCTGATTTGTGTCTTTATTCTTTTGCATAGAGACTGTCCGGTTTGGCCAATGTACATGGCAGAGGGGCATTGCTGGCACACGATGGCATATATCACATTGGTAGATGTGCAGGTGAACGAGCCCCTGATAGTGTGGCTGATGTGGTTCGGTCCTATGATGGTGTCCCTTGAATAGATGTGCAGACAGAGTTGGCACCGGGGTTTGTTGCAAGGAGAGGTTCCTGGGTTAGGGTTTCTGTGGTGTGGTGTGCAGTTGCTGGTGAGTATTTGCTTCAGGTTGGGGGGCTGTCTGTAAGCGAGGACTGAGTTAGAGTCCCTGTTGCCCTGCAGCTTGTATAACTGTTTACCCGTATGCAAAGCAGGGTGTTTAAAAGGCCTCCTCTCCGCTTTGGCAGTGTTTGACGCTCATCTTGCAGTGGGGCAAACGGGGAAGGGAAAGGCGGTGGAGAATCATGCCCCCTGCTCGTTAAGGGGCAACTCCTGAGGTTGTTAGTCAGTCAGTACCCAGGCAAAATTCCTATTTACCTTGTTGGCTGACTCATTGACTTCAGTAGGCATTTGCCTGAATAAGGTCTGCGTTATGAAGTTCAGGAAATGGCCCTCCTGGAACTCTCCTCCCTTTCTCTCCCCACCCCCAAAAAGAAATTACAAACAAAACCCCTCAACCCCCTTAAAACAATCTCCTTTATGAGGAAAAAAAGTCACAAGATAGCCAAAAGCACCCCTTTCCATCCTCATAATGCCTGAATGTTTTCTGACAGCTGACAAACTAAAAAAGACGGGGCTGTCAAAAGCAAAGAATGGGTCTCCTCCTTTTGGCTGGTGTCCCTCTGTTCTATTCAATTAGGATTGATCAAGTTGTGTCAAAGGTCCCTCCTGTGTTTCAGTGGTCACCAGGAGCTTTCATGATGACTAATGACAGGCAAGCCTTTAAAAGAAAGGGGGAAAATACTAAGGGCTATATAGTTTTTTTTTGTTGTTTTTTTTTCTCTTTTTCTCCTTATGTTCCCACCAGGTGCGTTAACTTTATAACTCACCAAATGAAATTCATTCATCAGTATCACTTCCACTCTCTTTTCCTCCCAACCTTCACCGCTCAATCTAGGAGCAAAATAGTTGTAAGCGGCAAAACCTTCCCTTTTTCTGCAGACAGAATCATAGAATATCAGGATGGGAAGGTACCTCAGGAGGTGATCTAGTCCAACCCCCTGCTCAAAGCAGGACCAATCCCCAGGCAGATTTTTACCCCAGTTCCCTAAATAGCCCCCTCAAGGATTGAACTCACAACCCTGGGTTTAGCAAACCAATGCTCAAACCACTGAGCTATCCCTCCCCCCCTAGATAGTAGCACCTAGGTTCAGATATAGTTGGGGAAGGGGAAATGAGCAGGATTATCCCAGAGCAACATAAGACACTCTTTGGATCTCGCCTAGATTTGACGTCTGATGGACTGGCTCAACATCCCCTTCTGGTTCCAGAAAAGATATGAGCAACTCATCACCTAGCCTCTCTTCTGGCAAGTCATGGCCTCATTTAGACAAGTCTTGAAATAAGCTTCATGTCCAGCCTAATTGTATAATGATAAAGTGCTGGGTATCCCTCTCCCTTCAAGGCATAAGCCATCTGCTAACTATTGGGAGTTAGAAAGAACCTTTCCCTGGGGGTAGATTATCTCCCCCCTCCCCTCCGCATAGTTTCTTACATCTTCCTCTGATGCAGCTGGTATTAGCCACTGGAAAGGATACAGGATTCGATGGATCACTGGCCTGATTCATTATGGCAATTCCTATGTTTCTATGTGTCTGCTCAATCCTGAGGTCAGGTCTGCTCTGTGGTGGGCAAAACTCAGAGAATTCCTAAACCCTAAAAGTCCGTTTGGATCAGCAGCCAAAAGCGCGGCTCTGGACTACACCCGAAGTATGCCTGGACATTATGGCCTCCACGGAATGGGTCCAGGAATCTCTCTAAATCAGCCTGTTCTCTGAGAACTTTGTCACCTGTTTCTGTCTGGTCTGGGTGGGAACAAAAGCAGAACTTGAAACTTTTGAGGTTCGAGATATGTCAAAACATGTGTTCTGAACTATTGCGTAATGGGGACTGGGGAATTATAATGATAAAATATAATGCTTAGCTCTTAATGCTTTTCATTAGTAGATCTCAAAGTGCTTTACAAATAGGGTCAGTGTTATTATCTCCATTTTATGGATGGGGAAACTGAGTCATGGAGCCGTTAAGTGATTTCCCAGTGCTACCCAGAAGGCCAAGAACAGTCCTGGGACTACTCCTCTATCCACTAGGGATCATTGTCTCCTGCTGGAATTGCTAGACTGGAGCAAACCCAAAGGCCCATTTAATCCAGTATCCTATCTCTGACAGCGGTCAGTGCCAGATGCTTCCGAGGAAGAATCCTGCAGCAGGCAGATTTGGGGGTTCTTTATTGTATTCAGCTCATCATCCTAGAAGCAGGACAAGAATTTCCACACTTCCAGACAGGAATTAGTTACATGCAGAGCTCAAGTGTCTATCTAGTTCTAAACACATTTTCTGGAATTACAATCCCCCTTGAAAATCAGTTATTTCCTTTAGGAGAGGAGGGTTTAGAGCAGCTTGAAAAGATTCTGTAAACCCCGAATATTTAAAAAGAGGAAAAAAAAGCTCTGGAGGTTTGTTTGTTGGGGGGGGGAGAGGGGAGGGAAGTTGGTTTATTTTTTTGCAAGACCTCAAAATACCGCCAGGTTCTCCCAACCCTAATTCTTATTCTGACTGGGTCTCTCCTGCATGTATCTTTTGAATACTTGGCAATTTCTGCCTGACCAGGATGCCCGGTTTAAGAATGAACTGTCAGCTCTGGCACTCAAGAGAACGTCAATCACTGTGTGCTAGAGATGAACCTGAACGAAAACCACAGATCTGAGCACCCCTGAACTTTGAAGTGTTCAAAATCTGGAACCAATATTTGTGTCTTGAGCCCTCTCCCTGCCATAAATGAGAAAATAAGCTAGTGAGGCCCTCGATGCGGTTTATTTTTAAGCTGTATGGCGATCGTAACCCGAGCTTATGTGAAACTCAGCTGTTTCATTTCACAGGGGGTGACACCACCTGGCTTTAGCTGTCAGTTTCAGGCTCAAACAAGCCGACAAAACTCCAAAGCAATACTTAGTTGAAACCTGCACGTTACACCTGAGCTCTGTTCGTAAGCCGGAAGCGGATTTCCAAAGAGACAAAGTTAGATTCCCCAATGGAATCAATGGAAATTGGGCACCTAATTCTCATTTGTGTCTTTGAAAATCTCCCCTTCGATGCAAAAGTCCCTTAGTGGTGGGAACTTATGGCTGCAATGCATGCGGTAACTAAATGGGGAAAAGAGCACATGAGAGCATGGATTGTAAAGCTATAGCATCCAGTTATGAAACACCAACACATCGCATTTATTCAGAGCCTTAACATCGAAGGATCTCAAAGCACAGTAAACCCACTGGTGCATTAATCCTCACACAGGCCTCAATGCTATGATTTATTATGCACAATTTACACATCAATAAACTGAAGCATAGAGCGGCTAAGCGAGTTAGTCAAAGTCACACAGAGAACCAGGAATAGATCCAAGGGATTTTGATTCCCAGTCAGCAGCCACTGTCTCTATGGTGACGGGCACTACATAATTACCTAGATAGATACTTGCCTGTTCCTAAAAACCCCAACCAAGAAGAGGACCCCCTGATGCTAAGTGTTGTATCTAAACATAGTAAGGGACAGACCTTATAATCTACATGGACCGTATAGACAAAGGAGGGGAGAACATACCAGGTCCTAAAGGCTCTTCAATCTAGCAAAAACAATGAGGAGTCCTTGTGGCACCTTAGAGACTAACACATTTATTTGGGCATAAGCTTTTGTGGGCTAAAACCCACTTCATCAGATGCACGGAGTGAAAAATACAGTAAGCAGTATATATATTACAGCGCATGAAAAGATGGGGTGGTCGGTGCTAACGAAGCCAGTTCAATCAAGGTGGAAATGGCCTATTCTCAACAATTGACAAGAAGGGGTGAATATCAACAGAGGGAAAATTACTTTTTGTAAAAACACACATCCTAGAACCAATTGCTGGAAGCCGAAGCCAGACAAATCTGAATTAGAAATAGGGCACAGATTTTTAACAGTGACGATGATTAACTATTGGAACAAACTATCAAGGGGTGTGGTGGATTCCCCAGCTCTGGATGTCTTATGGGTCAAGGCTAGATGTCTTTCAGGAAGAAACACAAGTTGTTGGGCACAGTTTAGGGGTAACTGGGTGATATTCTATGGCTTTGTGATAAGCAGGAGGTCTGACTTGAAGATTTAATAGTCGCAGAATGTATGAATCCATGAATGAATGAAGTGTCTTGATGGGAATATAGCCTTGTTCTTCTGCCTCTCAGTTCAGCGTCCTAGACATTAGACCAACCCACACACCATCCCTTCTCATTTGTAATTTAAGATGATCTACTTTGTACAAAGAATCTGTTTAGGGCCATGTTCCTGTGAGTCTTTTATATGGGAATCTGGAGAGATTAATGTCCAGCTGTGGTGCATACTGTCAAGCAACTCTGGAGCTTAGCTTTCCAGAAAAAGCTTTATTGCTTTTATGGCAGCTGAGGCTTTGACTGGGCAAAACCTTTCTGTTTCTAAGTGCCTGGGATTTGCACTTTGAAAACCGTCAAATGTCACTGAAATATACATCAGAAAACCATGCAGATCTGTTAAGATTTCTAATCTTTGTTGGAGAAAATCAACTTTTCAGCACCTACTGAGAAACTAATTCCTATCTCCTCTCCTTTCAGAAAATCAGACTGTACAGTGGAAATGCTCCAAGTCTTTGCTATTTAATGGCAAATTGATTTGGAGTAACAGCAGCACTAGTTCTGAAGTCATTAAGCGAGGCTCCATCATTCCATCTTGCAAAGACGAGCCGTAAATAAATGGATGGAGCTGTCACTGCTGATCGGGGGACATAGGGTTGTCAGTGAGACCCCTGCCCATTTCCTTCCCACCTTTCCTTTCGAAAACTAATATTCATTGCTTTTCATCCAATCAGTTGCTTTTAATCCAACAGCTGGAGGTTTGGCGGTGTAAGTTTTAGTGGATCAAAAAGCCAGCAGAGACCGGGAGAAAGAAGAATAGCACAATATCATATCAAGCTTTTAATATGTATTGCCTTAGCGGGTGGAGGAGAGTTCAAACATGGTGAGACTTTTTAGCAGCCCCTGGCGTGAGACACACAGAGGCTCGGCCTGAAAGAAAGAAAACAGAGAAGAGTTGTTTGGGCACGTGATGCCCATTGTAGCCCGGATTGTCTCAGCACCAGTGGTATTGATCCCTAGGTTCAGGTAGGCTTCAAATGACCATGTCTTCCGTCATTGTGATAGCCCATTCATTGAAAGCAGCTGGAGATAGCTGTCTCTCTTCCTGAATCGTGGTACTGCTACCCCTGTAGGTCACCAAATACACACTCCGACTAAGGGATTACAGGCAACCTTCCTGACAGATTTGTGCCTATGTTTAGATGGCTCCCTGCTGCTGGCCTGGGGAGGGAAGGTGGTGTGGTCATCTCGCTAGCTGCAGAGATGGCGTGAATGGGATACAGAATCTGCTGGTACCGAGTATCAGAGGGGTAACCGTGTTAGTCTGTGTCCACAAAAACAACAAGGAGTCCGGTGGCACCTTAAAGACTAACATTTATTTGGGCATAAGCTTTCGTGGGTGAAAAACCCACTTCTTCACATGCATCTGAAGAAGTGAGGTTTTTTACCCACGAAAGCTTATGCCCAAATAAATCTTAGTCTTTAAAGTGCCACCGGACTCCTCGTTGTTTTTGAGAATCTGCTGGTGGTTGCTGTTTGTTTGTGATGTGCTAACACTGTGCTTGGTGCTGTACAATGCACATAATAAGGTAACTCTTACCCTGGGGAGCTGATAGTCTATCAGAGAAATACTAGGGCTCACTGGGAGACCCAGAGGAAAGTGCTGGCCTAAGTGGCTCTTCATTATCCAAAGTGAAACAAATTGGTGGGTCTTGGTCTGCTTCTGCTGGTCATGTAGACAAAAGGCTGATTGCTTTACTTGGCTGCCCGGGAGGGAGTCTGAGGAGCAGGGTCCCCAAGGACAGTGTGGACTCCACCTACTGACCCCACTGAAAGAGGGAATGGTTCCTTGTTTGTTGCATTAACTCACAAGCAGCCTAGAATTTTGCACCCTTTTCTGTTTTTGTCCCTTGCAAATTTCTTATAGTTTCTTGCATAAGAAAGAACTGCACAGGTTTTCACGGATGCCATATATGCCTACTTTCTGTATGGCTCTTGCTTATCGCCTGACTTGGGCTACTTCAATGTATTTATCCCAGTAGATTCTTTTTTTTTTTAACACCCCCTTTATACATTCTTTATTACAGCATGATCCTGTTAGAGTTGCAAATTCCTCCATTCCCTTCTTAGTCAATTCTGCTCTTGTCAAGGGGATGAACTACTTTCTTCTTCAAGAAGATCAGATTATGATGGATGAAATATAGGGGATAATTAAATTAGCAGCGCAATGGCAGTGTAAACCTCAATTAGAAAAATATTTCCATTGTAGTAAAGTTGGCCATACATTTTAAAAATCGTACGTTTTTGTGGCCTTATAATTTTCGGCTTGTGGAATGCCTATCACTCAATGTTCATGCTTGTGTGTGTGGTTTTGTGGGTGAAAGGAGAACTAACAGGAAAAAAATACTCCTCACCTAACCAATAGATTTGGTATTACAGTCAACTAAAGTGAAAGGATACAGACTTTATTCTGCCCTCATTCACTCGAGTTCGGCCAGTGCTGGGCTTACATTGCAGTATGGACATCCCCAAAGTAGGCTTTTTCAGATTACCTTGTCTTCCTTTTGCGAGCACCAAGGTTCCCTCTCCATCTCTAGCAACAAGAGATCAGACCTGAACTCTTGTGCAGCAGCGAAGCGCACCAACCCACAGTTATTGAGCTGTGATGGCAAACTTCTAAAAAACTGTTCCATGAAGAGCAGCATTCCTCGTGGCTATGAACAATCAAGTCACAGGCCATTGAAATCTCAGTACATGGGATACTAGTTCTGGAGGGTTTGGGTTTTTTTGCTTTCAAATCCCGGGAGGACAAGCCATGCAATAATGCTGCTTTGCACCTGTTGGCCATCTGGGATCTCAAAGTGCTTCATAAATGTGCAGACGCTGCTGTGGAATGAAGTATTATCATCCATATTTTGCAGAAGGGGAACTGAAGCAAAGGGAAGGTGCATGGCTCAGGTAGGTTCCACGGCCCGGGGTCAGCAGCAGATCCAAGGGTCCTGAGCCCCAGTCCTGTGCGTTAGTCACTAGACACCACTCCTTCGTTATGTATCATGGGATGTTCTACAGTGGGAAGAAGCAGGTGAATGGGAGCTCCCGCCCTTTCTCACGTGAGCTCAGTGGTGAGAAACTTGTTAATATCATAGGGGGAGATCTCAGAAAAGATTCAGATTCAATGGCCGAAAAGGACCATCTAGTCTGACCTCCTGCATGACACAGGCCAGAGAACTTCCCCCAAAAGGACTCCCTGCCCCTTTTTGCCATCCCTGCAGCCTGCGTGATCATACACTGTATGGCCTGGCATTGCTGGGGATATGTGTCGCTCGTTCCTCTTATTAGTGTTTATTATCATAACTGCTCATTGTATTGCCCATTATGCTAATGAATTAGAACAACAGCCCTAAATGTTTGTTGTTCTATAAAGCTCATTAGTCTCTGAGAGGGGCTCGGTGCAACATGAAGGTTGAGGATCTCAGTTGCAGGAATGTTACCAATTAGGCCCTATATGAACGTGCAATTAGATCGGATGGCATGCTTGATTTACATTGCTTTATGGCTAAGTAGGAGAAACAGCATTGCACTGGCAAAGAGCGACCTGCTCTCTGCTCACCCCATCCACCATGGCCAGTGCTACCATGACCGGGCGGGCAGATGGAAAACAGGCACTGTTAGCAGGACTGTGGTTCAGCTGCTTGAATTCTCCAGCCGCTGAGACTGAAGCAGCGCTACTGTGAGTACATGGTGTGGGGTATTTGAGCTGCTGCTGCTATCCTATACCTATCTCATAGAGCTGGAAGGGACCCCGAAGGGTCATCGAGTCCAGCCCCCTGCCTTCACTAGCAGGACCAAGGACTGATTTTTGCCCCAGATCCCTAGGTGGTCCCCTCAAGGACTGAACTCACAACCCTGGGTTTAGCAGACCAATGCTCAAACCACTGAGCTATCCCTCCCCCCTGCTCCAAACTCCTGCTCCTGAGTCTTCCACTATGGAGCAGCCCTGGCCCCCTCTCCCTGTGTCCATGTGTCCACCTCTCTCTCTTTGGCTCTGTGTGGTGCCTCTCCTCAGGGCTGCAGACCTGGCAGGTCCACCCCCACATGTCTTGACCCAACACGACAGCTGGGAAATGAGACCCGCCCAGCGATGGCCCAAATCTGCATCCTCCTCCTTGTTTGTTCACTTGAGGGAATCTCATTCCCTCTTCCCCTGTAACAGGGGCCTCTCAGGAGGAGAGGGGAGGAGGAGCTCTCCCTTTCGGCAGGATTTCAGGGAGACCGAGGCAAATGGGCATTCTACAGCCATGAGCACACCCCAGTGGTTCACCCTACTCCCATCCGTCTTTTGGTCCTCATTTCCACATAGTGCAATGAGGGCCCGAGTAGGCTGGGGCCTTTAGGCTCTGTCATAATATAAATAACAACAGAGAGACCATTGCAGTGTCAGCCATTGGATCAGAGAATGTGTTGCTGTATTTTAGACTCTCGGCTCTAAGCACTACCACTTGCAGAGTTGTACTACAGTACAAGAAACTACAACTGAGAGAGGTTTCCATTACAAGGCATTGTTAGATTTTGGATAGGAGATTCAAATTCCTTCCCCTATCTTTATACTAACAGGGTGATCTATGTTACACTCTTGTTCTGGACTTTCTTCTCAGATTACCATTGTACAGCTGCCCCCACCGGGATTTCTTTTTCCAATGCAAAAGTTTTGACATCTCTGCTGAAATAACAAAAGCTCGGAAAGCTAGATGGAGAGAAGCATAGCGGCTCCTGGAGAAACAAAGGCGTGAAATAGCTTGGAGATGAGTTAAAGGCTTTAAAAGATCTGTCTGAGTGAAAGGCACAGTATGACGGTCTCCAATGAAAGGGAGTAGTGGGGGTAGTCAGACATCAGAAGCAGCCGCTTTTGTTTTGAAGAAAATATTCTTAAGAAAAGCTGTCTGGGAAGGGGGGAGAAACTCAGCAGTCAGAGTAAAAAGTGAAGAGTTGTAGAGAAGGAAAGAGAGAGAGACACCTATGCAGGCATGTGTGTGTTTGAGAGTCTCATCCAACATGGTGCATGGTTGCATCCCTAAGTCTGGGACAGAGAAAGAGGGACACACACAGCTTGTGGTCAGGCAACAGTGCAAAGTTTACCTGTATGTGGTGCCAATAACATGTTTGCTGAACCAATGGTTTGGCAAGAGACAGACCATTACCTTTCTTTCTTTCTTTCTTTCTTTCTTTCTTTCTTTCTTTCTTTCTT